>NC_141878.1:165987575-166290606 GCF_056163025.1 Triticum urartu | reverse complement strand
GGCTGCATGGAGGTGTGCGCCATCCGCGGCGATGTACGGTTCATCGTGCTACGGCGAAGCTCGCACGCAACGGCGCATACGCATCTCTTGCAGCACCTCTTTGCCGTCATTGCTCTACTACTAGTCGGAGACAAAGACGACCGCAGCCTCGGCCTTAGAGCTAGCACCGATGGAAAAACACGCACGCTACACGCACACGAGCACATACGGAGTGCCCACGACGTGGTGGTGGTGCGTCCCCAGTCGCCTCTACTCCTTCTGCACACGTTGTCTATCAAGGCGGCTGCATGCTAATGATGATGTGGGTGAGATCTTCTAGGACTCAGGTGATGACGAGGAAAATTATGAGACAGAAAGTGACGTACACCATCAAGGTCCACGGTCAAGGGGGTGCTAGTAAGTGCTTAGATGTGCTTAGAGCAAGTACAATAGAGCTGAGTCAGCGGGCTATAAGGAATAAACTAGTATATTTCCGCTTAGTTGGAGGAAAGAGAAGAGGAGAGAGAGAAGGTAAGTAGGCTCTTTGTGAAGAGCCAGCTCTAGCATGTGCTCCTAGGCACTTTATGAGAATGAAAGGTGGGCCGCAGAATAAAAAAGTAGTAGTACACTCTTTTGATCTACTATTGTACATGTTGACTATAAGATGGACTGTAGATGACATGGCACTGGCTTATACTATTAATGCTCTTTAGATGAGGTGCTAAGTGCATTAAATGGCTTAGTAACTCAAGTCTTCAATGCATTGGTCCTTAGTTTATTGGTGCCACATCATATTTTATGCCTACGTGGCAGGCTTAGCAGCTGGCTATTTCTGGGCCCTCCTGACCAAGGGCGTCGTCGCCAACCAGGCACTCACCTCCGAGCTCCGGCAACACCACGCCCGCGATTGTTGCGCAGAACGCCAACAATATCTACTTGTTCGTCGGTGCCGGACAGATACGCACCAACACACCAACTACAGGGTCGTACGTACACTGATCAGTGCTTGTTACAGCTTCCCTTTTTTATTTAAACTACACGGTCACTCTTAACCTGTCTCATTTCGGCTGGCTTCGCAAGTGGTAAACCGTATGCAACGGAATTACTGTACATCAACTGGTAAAACGAGTGCACATGAGATGTCCGGTGAGATCAAATCTATTTTTTTCGGGAATCTGGTGAGCTCAAATCTGTTACGTGATACTGAGATTGTAGATTTGGTTTCACTAGTCATGTAGTCAAAAGACTAAACATATTTTAGTCCTATAATATATCAATGGTAGAATGGTCTTTTCATGTTAGACTTAACATTGTTATGTGCCAAAATTGACGGAAGTGTCATGAAGGGAACAAAATAAAAATTATGTGTCAAAAAGGGGAAATGATATATTTTTAGGCCCAAAAAAAGGAGGCAAAATTTAAGAAAGGGCCAAATAAGGAATTCTCTCCATGATATTTCCCCATCTAGACCGATCCCAAGTTGGCTTCTCACCTTCTTGGCCCAACAAAAACCCCTCCCCCTCCCGCGCGTGCTTCCCGCCCGGTGCCAGCTGAGCCCGCCGCTCCACATTGATGGCAAGTCAGGGCGACGCGACCTCTCACTGCTTCCGCCCTTGAAGCGGCGTGCCGACCGAGGGCATCGCCCGCTGCATGCCCGGCATTTCAGACTACACAGTGGATAGTAACTTTAGAGCAAGTACTACAATTAGATGACATAAGCAGACTATAAGGATTTAAATATAGTATTTGTGCTAAGTTAAAGGAGAGAGAAGAGGAGAGTGAAGAGAAGCGGATTGTAAATGTGTAACCGGTTGTACTCCAACATACTTTGTGAGAAAAAAGGTGGGGCCATTATTAATGATATTGTATTTATACTAAAGGGACTAACGGACGCCTTAATTACTCCGTTTTTTTAGACAAACCTTGGTGGGGCTATTATTGAATTTTTTTTGAGCAATTATTGACTTGGACGTGGGGTTTGGGGGCAAAAGGCCTACTATTATACTCGCATGACCGACCTGACATGCTCTACCCTAGCCGCCGCTGTATCATATGGTTTCGCACCGTTCCAGATCTTAGCGCCGCCACGCAATTCTTCTCCAGCCCTCCTTCCGGCATGCACCGCGAGAAGGGACAGCAGTCCTCTGAACCCCGCCTTTCATGATCCTGTACGGGAGAGGGGCGATCAGGTTTTTTGGGAGCACACTCCTGTGACTGCTGCCAGCGACCACTTCCTCAACTACAGCCTTCTTCCCCGACCTCGGTAACCTCTTCATCAACGACATGAGTGACAACATCAACCACATCGGTTCTGCTCCCGCTGTGCAGTATGTGATTCTGTCCTCCTGGTTTAGTCCGCATCATTACTTTGATGTTTGCAATTGTCGTCATGATCTATTTACTGCTGATTCGGATTAAATCTGATACTAAATTGCTCATATATTCAACAATCCAATCCAAAAACCTGATTACAGGAAATTTACTTCGAGTGGTTTTGCTGTGCTTTTGAAGCCGCCTACTTTTAAGAGGGTGCAATATAAAAGGTGGCGCACAAGAGCAGTATATTGGTTTCAGATCATGTACTGCTATGAAGCCACTAAGGGTAAGCCTGAGGGCGATCTTAATCTTACACAGCAGGAAGCTTTTCAGAACATGGATACCCTCTTCAAAGCCGCCCTGCTGAGTGTTCTTGACGATTCCATTGTGGATTCATATATGTCGTTTGACAGCGGCAAAGACATGTGGGCTGCGCTCGAGGCCACGTTTGGGCCCTCGGGCGCTGGCAACGAGTTGTATGTCATGGAGCAATTCTGTGACTACAAGATGACTGATGAGCGCTCTGTTGTTCAGCAGACTCATGAGATGTCGGACAAATTTGTTGCTGGGACCATCATTGCCAAGCTTCCACCTTCGTGGAACGATTTTGCTACTTCTCTGAAAAACAAGAGACATGAGTTTTCTGTTTTGGATCTCATTAGCACTCTTGATTTTGTGGAGAAGGCGAGAGAAAAAGACACAAGTGCTCGGGTCGCTGAGGGAGCTTCTAGTGCCCACATGGAACACGAGAAGAACTTCCAGGCCAACCAGCCCCAAAACAACAAGAACAAATCTCAGGGGAAAGGCAAGTTTGATGCAAAGAACAAGCCGTCACATTCTACCAACTTCAAGAAGAATTCTCATAACGGGAAGGGATACAAACCTCAATTTTGGTAGCACCGCACAAAATTTATATGGCTGCATCTACCTGTTGTCAGCTAACCACATGGTGCTCCAGGTATTCCTACATTCGTAACTAGGTACAATGACCACCGCAAGATGAAATTAGCTTATTCGTACGTTGACTTGCTGAATGCAGTGCGGAACGATCCTATCATGTGTGGAGGAGCAAACAAGCAGTGCAGCCGAAGGTGGAAATCAACCAAGGACTTCTGAAATTATATGTAATCTTCCTCAGCCAGGTCAGTATCCCTTCGCCCAGATGATCGTGTTTTGTCATTCCGAGCTATTGATATGTGCTACTGTTTTGCAACACCGTTTAAGTATAGCTACTGTTTTCCTATCTTCTCAGATTCAGGACAATGAATATGATATCAGGGGAACTGCACAATATGGACCCATGTTGAGTCATCTCTATTGCCTCATGTGTTTGCTGCAAATGTGTCAGCATCAATTGCAAGATGAGGCAGCTAGCTAGCTGTGGATTTGCCAACATGCTCAAAGTGCTCGCAACATTGAGAAGAAACAAGCATGCCCAGGAAATTAATGCGTGCGCAGGGAGGCCCTTTGCTCAGAGAAGCATCGACCGATTTTCTTTATTTCCACACCTTCCCACAGCTTTGTATATTGGTTATAGTATGGTGAATCATTGAGATGCATAGACATGCTAAATTTTGTTCTTCTGAATGTTAGTTTAATGTGAGTGTCTGCATCTAGTACCACATCCTCTAATTTGGTAGATGCACACAGAGAAAATAAATCTCCTTAATTTACTCCATAACCACCCTATTAAATAGGCCTAGTAACAAACCAGGCGCATGCAGTGTCCGGCGGGCACATGCATCCTGCATGCATGGGCAGTCAGCCAAGCCCATGCGCCAGCTCCAATGCAGCAACGCAAAAGAAGAGAGCGGTTCTTGGGAAAAAGCGAGTAGTTAGTGCAGCGGGCCTTATAAACATGAACAGCTCGCTCTCCCGCTTCCGTCTCCCCACCCAATTCCCCCCGCTCCCCAATCTTCCTCACTCGTCCAGAAAACCCGCTCACCTTCTTCCTCACTCATATAGAAAACGCCTTCTCCTCTTCTTCCACTCCTACAGAAATCCCCAGCCCTCCTTCTTCCCCACTCGCACTGCGACTAGGCTCATCTCTGGCTACTTTGCTCAAACCCGCGAGCTCGACGCGATGCCCACAAGGAAAATGGAGTCGGCTGGCCCTAGCGCCAAGAAGATGAGGCTCCCGCCAGCGGCGACGCCGGTTGTAGATCCCGCACCCGGTAGCGCGGGGAGAAGCGGTGAGCCCCCCCCCCCACCCGGATCTAAGGAACCGGTAGAATCTCCAGTGGACTGCATCAGCGATCTCCCGGGCGTCATCCTTGAGGAGATCATCTCGCTTCTCCCCACCAAGGATTGCTGCCGCACACAAGTCCTGTCAACTCGGTGGCGCCCTCTATGGTGCACCGCGCCCCTCAATCTCGACTGTCGTCAGATATCTGTCCTTCCTAAATTTGATCTCATCAGTGCCATCGTCTCTACTCACCAGCAGGGCCCCGTTCAATGCCTCTGCATCCCAACAAGCTACCTGCTGTCCATACCCGGCAAGGTGGACGCTTGGCTGACATCCCCTGAATACGGAAAACTCCAGCAGTTTGAGTTCTACCATTACCACGAAAGTTTCATACCACGAACATACCAAGAATTCGTGCCCACACCACCGTTGTCCATCTTGAGGTTTTCCTCCTCTCTCCACACCGCCACCTTCTCCCGGTGCCATCTACCAGACGATATGGTACAAATGCTTCGACTCCCACTGCTAAAAAAACTTTCGCTTGTGGTGGTTTATTTGTCAGAGGCCTCACTGCACATCATCATCCACTCCAGTTGCCCTGCCCTGGAGCGCTTGCTGATTGTTTTGGGAATAGAAATCGGTATCAGTTGTCTCCAACAAAAGTCGCCTCACCTTAAAAGCATTGGAATTTGTATTAAAGGACAACGGCTCGTCATCGAAGATGCCCCTTCACTTGAAAGGTTGCTCCTTCATAATTTTTATACACCTTCAGAAATAACTGTCGTCTCTGCGCCCAAACTGGAGACCTTGGGTCTAATTCGTGACCCGCTTAATAATCACAAGAAGTTGGTGTTTGGCTCCTCACTTTTTCAGGTACCGTATATTATCATCAACACATGTGTAATCATATGCTGCATTTATCATTTGTGCGCATAAGTTTTATATCATCTTGGAGTACACTTTGGGTACTAATATTATGTTATATGCTCAATGAAGAGTTTGTCCATTGATAGCCTATCAATGCTGCTGGATTCTGTCAAGACCATATATATCAGAATGTATAGTTTTGATCTGGACATAATTATTGGCTTGCTGCGATGCTCTCGATCTCTGTAGAATTTATACATAGAGGTGATGATTTCATGCATATTGAAAGCCCGTATATATTGTACTAGAATTAACTGTTCAGTTGGCGTTCTTTCGACATACTCTTTTTTCGGACCTTAACTGTTTTCAATCTTCATGTCTACTTAGGTAGAACCACATGGAGAAAAACATATAACCAATCGTTGGCGTAAGAAGCACAAGGATTTTCTCAGTTCTCATGACATTCGTTTGAGGACAATAATAATGGGACGATATGCATCGAACCAGGCTAACATAAGCTTTGTCACATTCTTCCTGTTGAATGCGAGGTTACTATTGTCCATGAGGCTTAATTTTTACAGCAAGAGATTTCTCACGGACGAACATGTTGAACATCAAAAAAAGAAGTTTTAGGTGGACAAATGGGCTTCTAAACGTGCTCGGCTTCTATTTACAATAAGTTGTAGACATCCCGAAATAATTTTTTTGCACACGATGTTTATTTTATGGATCAGACCGATCCATTTGTTTGTGACTGCAAAAAAGAGTGGTTTGGTTAGATGTTACTGTCATGTTCAATCCGGGTTTTGTCTAAAAATTTGATGAACAATTAATCCTTGGGCTTTTTCTACCATTTGTATGCTTGACTTGTATGTTGTTGCCTTCATACTCCCCTCCACCTGCCACTACACTACCGCATCTTCCATGGCTGTTGTTCGTTCCCGTCCGAGGTCTTGCCGTCGTTCTCTGCCTTGGTTAGCTCGCTGTGCCCGCCGCCGTCTGGCGTTGTCAACATAGTCAACAACCAAGAGGAATCAGGAGATGACTGTATGTGGAGAGGCTGACAGTAGGGACCCACGAGGGTCATTGCATTTCGCAAGCAGGTGCCTCGTTATTACAAGCCAAAAAAATACTTCCTCCTAATTGTTTGAACACTAGGTTCCATGCCATTGTCAATGTAGTCAATAAACGAGAAAATTACACAATGTTCGGATAACACCAGGGACTCCGCAGCTCGCCCAGTTGTTTTTCAGTTTCAGAGACGGAGCTCAACTGCGCGTTGTGCGGGGGCTGTGGCCCGTCTAGCCCACGCTTACGCTTTTATTAAGCACATGACGAGCCCAGTTGATATATTTTTTCTTTCTGAAATTGGCTAGCCCAGTTCTTTTTTTAGGAGAATACCAAAACCGAGGCCTACTTGCTTTTCTCAGCCCTGCTGGGCTGCACATCTTTCAAGATGAGGAGGGATGTAAGTAGTAAGAAATGGGCTTCCCCAGAAAACGGGCTATAAGATGTAAGAAATGGGCTGTAAATTTTTAAACCAAAGCCAACCGGCAATTGCATTAAAATATCATTTTTCAGGATTTCTCTACTCTCTACTCTTATAAAAACCAAAGCCAACTCGCAATTACATTAAAATATCGTGTTTTCTCCCACAAGATAAACTACTTATACAAATGCATCTTCATGTTCCGTGCAACGAATGGGCATCTTGCTAGTTAAGATTCTAAATTTCATTCTTTCTTTTTTGCGGAGAATTGTTTTTTGAAATTTATTTTGATATAATTTTTTGAAAATTATTTTTAACGTGACTCGAAATTTCGTGACTAAAAGAGTTTGGACCCCACCGAAATATGCAAAATTTCGTTGAATTTTTTAGCAGTGCCCAGAATATATGGTCTGTAATGCTAATAAAAATAATATGGGCTTCAAATATCCTTAAGAATTAGCAAATGGGCTGTAAATTATTGAAAATAATGGCTAATGGGCTGTATGCTATTTTCCACATATTTGGAGGCTGACTTCTGGGCCTACTAGGTTGACGATGACGCCGTCCTAATTTTTTTTTGACGCGTACGCAAGGCTTTGTCAACTTAGTGAACACATAGCAGTGACTGTTGGATGTCCATCCAACAGCCGCCGTGCTACTTCAATCCCTGATCTTCCTGCTCCAGCCGCCCAAACCAGCGCCAGCGAGACTGCCTGATCCCTCCTCCTGTGGCTGGCTGTGCTGCCGCCAGGCCATCCCTCTAACCACCCACATCCTGTTATTTTCCGGCGACGTCAGCCTCACCCCGCAGCCGACGAGTCAGTGCTCGTTCTCCCCTCAGCGTGGGCATCCGCTGTAGTGGCTTCGCCGGCTCCTGGTGTTTCTCTTCCTGGGCCTCGCCCTCGTCCACCGCGTTTGTGCTCTCGGTGAGGCGAGGTCAACATGGTCAACAAACAACAGCCATCGAAAGAGGCTGACAGTAGGGGCCCACACAAGAAAATGCCTCCTTATTACACGCAAAATAATGATTCCTCCACCTGATAGCTAGAACCCACCGGAAGGGTCTCTGTATTTCGCGAAAAAAATGTTCTCCCCGCTGTCAGCTAGGACCCACCAGAAATGCCTCCTTATTACGCACAAAAAAATGAATACTCCCCCTGCTAGCTGGGACTCACCTTGGTGGGAGGCTGACTTGTGGGCCTACTAAGTATACGGGGACGGAGGGCTTTGTCAACTTAGTCAATATGAACGATTCTAGCTCCAGTGACCATATGATGTCCATCCAACGGCCGTAGTACTTCTTCAACCTCTGGTCTTCGTGCTCCAGCCGCCCAAAGCAGCGTCAGTCATGCCGCATGCTCCTGCCTCACGTGGCCGGCTGTGATGCCGCGGAGGCCTCACCGCCCCCTACTACTCCCACCGCTAGCAAGGCCATCCCTCTACTCACCCACACCCCCTGTTATTATGCGGCGACGGTAGCCTCACACCGCAGTCGAACCAGCGAACCCTCGTACTCCTCTTCGCGTGGGCATCCACTGCTGCGTCTTCGCCGGCTCTGCGTCGTCCCGTTCCTAGGCCTCGCCGTCGTCCACCGTCGTGGTGCTCTCGGCGCGGCGTGGTCAATGTGGTCAACAACCGACTTCCATCGGAAGAGTACTGTACGTGGAGAGGCTGGCAGCCGGGTCCACGGCGGCCGCAAGGAAGTGCCTCCTTATTACGCGCAAAATAATTATTCCTCCACCTGATAGCAGGGACCCACCGGACGGGCCACCGTATTTCGTGAAAAAAACCGTTTCCCCCTGACTGTTGGGACCCACCAGCTACATCGCACGCTAGGAAGTGCGTCCGGGCAACAAAAAAACGATTCGCCCCCCTGACTGCTGGGACCCACCAGCTACATCTTTGCACGCAAGGTAGTGCATTCGGGCAAAAACAAAACAAAACAATTCGCCCCCCTGACGGCTGGGACCCACCAGCTACATCTTCGCAGGCAAGGAAGTGCCTGACAGTCGGGACCCACCTGGTCAAAGCGTAGATAGCGTTGTCATTCTGGTCGCGAACGTGTACGTACATACTGGTCGATGTAGAGGCGAGCACGTGTCGTAGTAGAGGCACGCACGTGTCGTAGTAGAGGCGCGCACGTAGCATGTACACGTACGTACAGCGGCCAGGGTGCAAGAAAGAAAATACGGCCACGTATGTGTACATACGGGCGGGGTCTCGAACGCCTACTCGCGCATACGTACGGCCAGGGCTCGTGTAGATGGCTGGGTCGGAACGGAGAAACATCGTCGTCGTTGTGTTCATGGGAAGGCAACGGAATGCATCGTGTTCATGGGGAGGCAACGGAATGCATCATGTTCATCGGGAGGCAACGGAACGCGTGGGAGCCAACCGGCTGGGTCGGAATGGAATGCGTGGTCGTGTTCATCGGGAGGGCTTGGACAGAATAGGCAATGGAAACGAGGCCTAGCGTACCGCACAACGGAGGAAACGGACCTCCTACGTTCGGAACGGGGTCCTGTTGATCGGGAGGGGTGTGACGTACCGCAAAACGGATGAAACGGACCTCCCACGGTCGAAAAGGGGGTCCTGTTGATCGGGAGGGGTGTGGCGTACCACAAAACGGACGAAACGGACTTGTGTTGGAGCGCTACGGTCGAAACGGGGGTCCTGTTCATAAGGAGGGGTGTGGAGTACTGCAAAACGGGACTCCGCGGGATACTGTTCATCTCCACCATCGACCTCCTGCAGCCACCACGGGCTACCGTCGACCTCCTCCAGCCTCCACGGGCTCCTGTTCATCCAGTCTCCACCGCGCGCTACTCCACCGGCTACTTTTCAACCACCCCTCCACGGGCACCCCTCCACCGTCTATTGTTCATCCAGCCCTCCACACCACTGGGTCCTGTTCAACCACCCCTCCACGGGCACCCCTCCACCATCTACTGTTCATCCAGCCCTCCACACCACGGGGTCCTGTTCAACCACCCCTCCACGGGCACTGACGGTGTCCTGGACTAGGGGGTACTCACCATGTCATCCCGGATTCGATGCACCAGGTGTCTTCCAGTTATTCGCCGTTGTTGGCATGTCATTTGCTTGCATGTTGCATTTTGCCATGTCATCATCTGCATTTCATCTACATGTTTTTCAAAACTTGCATCCGCTCGGGTTCCCCCGGTTCTCTTCGTTGTCCGTTCGGAGTCCAGACCTCTCGCGCGCGCCCGTCGCCCCCTCTTAGTGCTTGTTTCATAAGTGGCCGAAAAATGTTCTCGGAATGGGATGAAACTTGGTGTGCGGTGTTGTTTTAGAGTGGGTAGACCGCCTGTCAATTTTCGTCGCATTTGGAGTCGGTTTGACGACCCAACAGTTAACGGCGTAGCCCAAAATCTCCTTCTCTTTGTAGCCCAGCACCTCTCCACACAGCCCACCTAGCCCATCTAACCCCCTCCATGCTCTCGGTCGTTCGATCACGATCCTGTGGGCGAAATCCGCACCCCATTTGGACTCTCCTAGCTCCCCTACCTATAAATATGCCGTCCCCCGTCCAAATCGCAGTCCAAAACCCTAAAAACCTCCCTCTCGCGTCGCCGGACATGTCCGCGCGCCGCTGGACGAACCACGCCGCCGCCCCACGCCCAACCAGCGCCCGCCACGTGTCCTAGCGCTACCGGCCACTGCCGCGGCCCGAGGGAGCCCAGATCGGACCCGCTGCCGCCCGGATCTCGCCCGCCCTTCGCCGGCGACCGCGCCGTCCCCGACGACCGCACCTCGCCGCCTCATCGTCGCCGGTGCGTGCCCGCGCCCGACGGATCCCACGCGCCGCCCCGCCACCCATTCGCCGACCCCGCCGCTGAGCGCCTTCGCCCTGCGCCACCTCCATGGCCAGCGCCGCCATGGAGCTCGCCGGAGCTCGGTGCCTCTACCTCCGCCCGCCGGCGCCCCATCTCCCTCGCCGGACCCTGCCGCCCCACATCTCTGCCCCGTCGTCCCACGCCTCCCCCCGCCGGCCGCCGCCTCGCCAGAGTTCGTCGGATACAGATCAGGACCAGATCCACCAATCCCCGATCCAAACGCCCCGAGCCTCCCCAGTCCGCTCCGTCCCGGGATCTCCTCATCCCTTTGACTTCTCCTGGAGGGTATAATTATCTCCTAGTCCCTAAATTTTCAGCATTCTAGTGCCCTGTTCAACACGCCATAACTCTCCGACCGTAGATCCGTTTGCATGCATGATATATCAAAATGTTCATCATGAGATGCTCTTCTTTTTGTTACATTTTTCCATGATTGTTTGAGTTCATGTTGATGCCCTAATCATCGTTGCAAGAGTGATATATGTTGTTAACTGTTGTCTGTTATCAGAACTTGTTGTTTTGTCTTTTTCATTGCATTTTGTGTGTGCATCTTATGAGCTTGATGTCTACATGAGTTTTGAGCTACATCATGCCATGTATTTTTGTGAGTCTTGTAGTGAGTGCATCGAGCTCGTGAAGTAGGGTACTTGCTGTTGCTGTTTTGCTAGACTGATTCTGCTATATCATGATGCTATGTAAACCTGCTGCTACACGTCATTCTATGCATAATCTGGAGATGTTCACTAAGGATGTTTTGTTATACATGTCATTATCTATCCATAAATGCCCCTGGTTGCATTTATAGCCTGATGTAGCTAAATAATGTTGCTGTCAGCCTGTTAACATTAAGTTGCTAAATAATGTTGTTGTCAGCCTGTTAACATTAAGTTCAGTTTTCCCATGTGTTTTGCTAGTGATCCGTTCACCCTATGAACTTTCTCTTGCCATGCTTAGCTTCATAAACATGTATTATTACTGTTGGTTGCCTTGTAATGCCATGTATTGCTCTGTGGTGAGCTTTAGAAGCTCACCAATATGCCTACTTATCGTTGTTCCTGCCATGTCTTAATCTGTCATATCATTTGCCATGTTTCCATGGATACGACCATCTTTTCTGTCGATCTTTGGAATAAGTTCAGTAAGGGAGTTTTGTTCTTTGTCTTTAGTATTAGCATTCCATGCCTTTGTTTGCCATGATAAGTTTCTGTAACATGTTGTTTGATAGCTCTAAACATTGCAACCTAATGTTATTTCTGCGAAGTCTGAAACTGTTATAATTTGCAATCTTGCCAAGTCCTTTTGAGCATGTTATATTCTTTTCTGGAGATATCTCACTGTTCATATTTTGTCATGCTTTACCTGTACTTCATGCCCATGCCTTTTTTTCTTATGTTGAGGTGCTGTAGCATATTGTTTTGATGCTTGCTAGATGCCTAGTTGCTGTTTTGAACAGATTGTTGCTATATCTTGTTTCATGTGTATGTGTTGAACCGTTGCTCCGTTTTGAGTGTGCTCTATATGAAACTTGCTTAATTCTGCATGAAGTTTCATATTACCTTGTTGCATCCATGTTTTGAGAGTGTTTGCTTGATGTTTGTATGCATTTTGCATCAATGCCATGTTTAACTTGTTTTGCTCATATCTTCTAGGTCGTAGCTCCGAATTAAATAAACTTTATATGTAACTTGACTAGAATCTCGTGTAGATCATCTTGGTGCATCTTAACTTGCTGTTAACAACTTGAAAATAAGGTTTATTCAGTTCTGGACCAATTTCTAAATTTTCATATGAGGACTTACCGGAATTGTTATATGTTGTTTCCGGCCTCATTTAACCTTGCTTTGATGTGTTGTTCTTGTATGCATCATTTCTTGCCATGAGTAGCTTCATGTATCCTTGTCATGCATCATACTTGGTTGTGCGTCATGCCTTGTCTATGTGTTGTGTGTTTACCTTGTTGTTTGCTTCTTTCCGGTTGTGCTCCTTCTCGTTAGTTCCTGTTTCGTTGCGATCGCGAGGATTCGTTCGTCTACGCTTAGTTCGTCTTCATCCGTTCAACTTCTTCATGGACTCGTTCTTCTTCCTAGCGGGATTTCAGGCAAGATGACCGCTACCCTGGATCTCACTACTATCATTGCTATGCTAGTTGCTTCGTTCTATCGCTTAGCTGCGCTACCTATCACTTGCTCTTCGAGCCTCTCAATTTGTCATGCCAGCCTCTATCCTTTTCACCTTTCCCAGCAAACCGTTGTTTGGCTATGTTACCGCTTTGCTCAGCCCCTCTTATAGCGTTGTTAGTTGCAGGTGGACAGAATTATAGTGGGATATCACAATATCTCTGATATTATTAATACATCTATATACTTGGTAAAGGGTGGAAGGCTCAGCCTTATGCCTGGTGTTTTGTTCCACTCTTGCCGCCCTAGTTTCCGTCATATCGGTATTATGTTCCTGGATTTTGCGCCCCTAACGCGGTTGGGTGATTTATGGCACCCCCTTGACATTTCGCCTTGAATAAAACTCCTCCAGCAAGGCCCAACCTTGGTTTTACCATTTGCCTCACCACTACCTACTTTTCCCTTGGGAGTCGCTCTCTCGAGGGTCATCTTTATTCATCCACCCAGGGCCAATGCTTCTCTAAGTGTTGGTCCGAACTAGAGCCACTTGCACCACCACCTCGGGGAAACTTGAGGGCTGGTTTAAGTTGTACGTAGTGTTCATCCGGTGTTGCCCTGAGAACGAGATATGTGCAGCTCCTATCGGGATGTCGGCCCATCGGGCGGTCTTGCTGGTCTTGTTTTACCATTCTCGAAATGTCTTGTAAACTGGGATTCCGAGACTGATCGGGTCTTCCTGGGAGAAGGAATATCCTGCAGGGTATAAAATTTCAAGAGCCGTGCCTGCAGTTATGTGGCAGATGGGAATTTGTTAATGTCCGGTTGTAGATAACTTGACACCAGATCCGAATTAAAATGCATCAACCGTGTGTGTAGCCGTGATGGTCTCTTTTCGGCGGAGTCCGGGAAGTGAAGACGGTTTTGGGTTATGTTTGATGTAAGTAGTTTTAGGATCACATCTTGATCATTGCTAGCTTCACGACCATTTCGTTGCTTCTCTTCTTGCTCTTATTTACGTATGTTAGCCACCATATCATGCTTAGTCGATGCTGCAACCTCACCACTTTACCTCTTCCTTACCCATTAAGCTTTGCTAGTCTTGATACACATGGTTATGGGATTGCTTAGTCCTCATGGCTCATAGATTGCTACAACAACAGTTGCAGGTATAGGTTATGCGATGATCATGACGCGAGAGCGATGTTTACTTGTTTTGGAGTTCTTCTTCTGCTTCTTCTTCGATCAGGGGATAGGTTCCAGGTCGGCAGCCTGGGCTTGCAAGGTGGATGTCGTTTGAGTTTCTTTTTGTGTTTCATCCGTAGTCGGATGTTGCTCTTATGTATTGTGATGTTGTATTCATGTGGCATTGTATGCCTTTTGAATGTATCCCCATCTATTATGTAATGTTGATGTAATGATATCCACCTTGTAAAAGCGTTTCATTATGCGGTTCTATGCTTGGTAGGACCTTCGAGTCTCTTTAGGATAGTATCGCATATTGGGCCTGACAGCTCCCCCTCCTCCTCCGGCCGCCCCCTCCCCCTCCTCCTCCGGCCGCCCCCTCCCCCTCCTCTCTCCTCCCTCCCTCCCTTGTCTCTGTTCTTGCAAATCGTAGGTGTTTTGAATAAAATATAAGTAAGAAAATTTAGGGTAAAATTAGGGTAGTAGAATCTTTAGCAAGTGTTTAATAGAAAATAGTTTATTTAGTAAGTGATTAATATAACTAGTTTATTTATATTAGGTACTTGATAGAACTAGTTTATTTGGTAAGTGTTTAATAGAACTAGTTTATTTATAGTAAGTGCTTAATAAAACTACTTTATTTAGTAAGTGGTTAATAAAACTAGTTTATTTTGTAAGTAGTTAATAAAAGGAGATGTCTGATGACGATGGGATCCCGGAGTGCGGGTACTGCTACGATGAACGTTGTGTGTGCGACAGGTTTTCTCACCTGCAAAATGATAGGTTTTTCACCGTGAAGCTGGAAGAGACCTTCGATGTTTGTACGGTACGCAACGACAGGCATTTCATCGTAATAAATATCATCACTTGTGCTTCTTTTGTTCAACGTGCAATTTATGGATTTTTTTTTCAATTCGACTAGTACATCCCGTGCCATGCTAGACCATATGTATTGGAGAAGCTTGCTTTTGCTTTAGATGACTTTGAGAATGTGGAGACGAGGAGGGCTCACTTAAGAACTAAACATGGTTATGAGTTTCTGGTTAAGTTCTACAATGCGTTCGATCACTCCCATTTCGGTTGGTCTAATTGGGAAGCTCTCTGCAAGGCATATGGATTTGAGGAGGGAATGCGAATAAGATTTGATATTCGTCCCGAAGATTATTATGATGATGATAATATTGACATCTGGGTGGATGTGGATATGCCTCCAGTTTTACCAAGATGTGAGTTTGTCAAACTAATTTGTTAAGTTCGGTAATTTATGTTGTTACTTTAATAATATTTGGTGTTCGTCCGTCCTAAACTTATTTATTTATAATTGTCAGCTTATTTCTTATCTTCAAGAAATACTCGAAAGGTAGTAGATAGCACATACTACATCTGTGATTCCAAGCTTAATTGTGAGGAGAAAGGTTATCTTGTCTCATTCATAGAAGATGTTGAGGCCTTCAAAACCAGTCACTCTATCAGCCCAAATTATATTAGATACGTGCCACTAGTCCATAAATTGCTTGATGGTAACTTCATTGCCAAAAACTTGGTAAGATTTCGTTAATGATGGTAACTTCATTGCATACATTATTCTTAAGTAAACTACATTGCTAACTATATATGTTACTATTTCGGTTTTGAACAGAGGCTCCTGAAGTAGGCTGTGCCTGACATGCTATGTACCGAAGGTGATATGCATATGGTTAGCTTACGACCAACTCCTTCGGAGGCTTACCATACTACATACTCGATTTCTTCAAATGATGGAAGGCTCAAAATCAAAGAATGGAGCAAAGTGATGAATGCGCACACACAAATAATTGGAGACAAAAATGAATGTGCGCAAGCCACAAGTTGGAGATAGGTTTATGTCCATTCTCCATTATGGTGAAGGACCGGTTTATCTGTTTTATGGTATTTTAGCTAGGAGAGAGGAGTAGGTCCTAAGTATTAAGAACAATTAATTAGTGTTGATTATATATGACTACAATGTCTTAGACTTGATGGTGATGCTGAGTAGGAGTAGTGATTATGAGTACTATGATGATGATGATGAGGAGTTATTATAGCTAGTGACGGAGTTGTTATATGATGTCTCATCATGGACGAAAATGATGATTATGAGGAGTTATATGACAATGATATATTATGATGATAAGTTATTAATGATATTATGATGATGATGATAAGTTATGATGTCATTGGGTGAAAGAACCGCGGATTAGTTTCAAATGGATGGATCCAAAGTGACCATTTGTTACTTTGGATCCATGCACTTGAAACTAATCCAAAGTTCTTTCACCTAGTGATTTAATAACTCATTACGATGTTAAAACAATCTCTAAATTGCTACTGTATGAAAAATTGTATACAGGTGTATGAATACGACCTAAAATTCAAAAGAAATGGAATACAGAATAATAGTAGTAGCGGTTGTTCTCTAAAGTGCTACTAGTAGTCAGCAGTAGCGATTGACATGGAAAGCGCTACTACTAAGAAGATATATCAGTAGCGCGTGCCAGTCGGCGCTACTGCTAAGCTTTAGCTATAGCGCATTATCAGTAGCGCGCCTACCCGCGCTACTGATAGGCCAAAAACCAACGCTACTGCTAGGCTTTTCCCTAGTAGTGCATTCCTCAAAACAGCCACCATACCTACCTATTTTTGCATTTCCACAACCATTCCGCGATATATTGCCATGCAACTTTCCACCATTCCGTTTATTATGACACGCTCCATCATTGTCATATTGCTATGCATGATCATGTAGTTGACATTGTATTTGTGGCAAAGCCACCGTTCATCTTTTTTTATACATGTCACTCTTGATTCATTGCACATCCCGGTACACCGCCGAAGGCATTCACATAGAGTCATATTTTTTTCTAGTATCGAGTTGTAATTTTCGAGTTGTAAGTAAATAAAAGTGTGATGATCTTCATTATTAGAGCATTGTCCCATGTGAGTAAATAAAAAAATAAAAAAGAGAGAAAGGCCAAAAAAAGAGAAGGCCCAAAAAAATGAGAGAAAAGAGAGAAGGGACAATGTTACTATACTTTTGCCGTACTTATGCTTCAAAGTATGTCGGGGAAAATATACAGGGGCAGACATTTTCCCCTAACTCGTGCACAGATAAGCCAAGGTCAAGCCAGAGAATGAAGGACGAAGAGATTTGAAGAACCAACATGCAGCCCAGAGGAACCAAGATCAAGCCAGAGGACCGAGATATCAGCAAGAGAAGGGCCTCCCTTGCCGGGCAGGCGAGCCCGGCAAGGGGCGAGGCCACCACCTCGCCAACCACTCCAACAGGATTCACGTCGGCAATCAGTGCGATGTCAAGCCAAAAGGTGATTAAGTGGCAGCCATTCACCACATGACAGCCATTTCCTACAGGAGAAACCCACAGATGACACTCGTCCTGCGACGTTTCAAGAGAACGAGTGCGGAGCTGGCGAGATAGCCCGGCAGGCCCTGCCGGGTAACTACAGATGTGACACTAAGTGGCGCGTTTAATGCGCCCTGTCAGCCCGCAGAGTTATGTATGATAGCACTGTTTGCTATCATATCAGTGGATAATGACCACTTTGCCACTGTGGTGACCCCTTAATCTATAAAAGGAGGCCCATGGCACTCATAGGAGGTGTTAGAGGGTTGGAAAGTTGATAAACCCAAGTCACCATACGCGCGTAGTCACTGCGGCCCGAGGCAAACCTTGCTGGGCAAGTGTACTACGCACCTCCACGCTCATTCCACCATCAATCCACCAAAGCCGGAGTAGGGTCATACGCCTCGCGGCAGCCCGAACCTGGGTAAATTGCTTGTGTGCTATCTGCCACACTGTCGTGCATTGATCTGCTCTTTGTGCAACGTGACGTCCCCCCGCCGAACCAGCAAGGGGCCACCCGGTCCCATAGGTGGCCGCGGATGACCCGCGACATCTTTGGTGCGCCAGGTAGGGGGCACTCTTGCGCGAACCTGAAAGGGTATGCAGCAGGTCATCTTCATCGCCATCCTCATCTTCGATGGCGCCATTGAGCATGGCGCCCACGGGGGCATAGATGCGGAGCGGGGGAAGATCCACTCTCGCGCCGTGTTGTCGCTCCCCAAGATTTGCCACAGCGACGGTCATAGAAAAGACCGTGGTTGGTGACGCTGGACTTACCCCGATAGTTCGTATGGCGTCATCAGCATCCGAACGCTGTCTAGACGAAGGGGCACAAGGCATGTGGGTGCAAGCTCCCTCCTTCCTGTCCCTCCACCTCATCAGAAGTCGAGTTGCTTATGCCTCGGTATCATCGATGTCGACGATTACCATGCGACACTCGGTCCAGCATTTTCCCCGCCATGGGTAATCCTGAGCAGAATGCTGGTATGAGTCCATCGGTCGATGCCCTGGCAAGCACACTTCAGTGAGGCTGCCCGCACTAGCACATCCCATGCGATGGTGGTTGCTGCACTGACTCGAGGGGAGGGGAAGGAAAAAAGGAAGGAGACCAGAGAAGCCCGACGCCATGCCCCTATGCGCACCTGCTACAAGAAATACATGCCGACCCTTGCCGGGAGCATGGAAATCACCCGATTGCCTTCTACTTCTCCAGGGGCCGTGGACGTGTCGGACGCGCGTGGCCCGACAGACGAAAAAGAAGCTCAAAACGAAAGCTAAGTCCATGGCTATACTCCTTGTTGATACATTTTGAGATTCTTGCAGTTGTTTATCCCTTAACTCTAGTGAGTGTTTGTATCGAGAGAGCCCTCATGTGATGGAACCTTGGCTAGTTTCTTTGATCGCACCATTGTCCTGTCTAGAGACACGCTCGCAGGATGAATGTGATAAAATACTAATTCCAATTGCAGTAGATCAATAAACAAATTATCTAGGTTGTCCTATTTTTGCAGAATTTTTGGAGTTACAAAAATATGCATTTGAATCAGATTGCTACAGACTGTTCTGTTTTTGACAGAATCTGTTTTTCGTGTGTTGTTCGCTTATTTTGATGAATCTATGGCTAGTATCGGGGGGTATCGACCATAGAGAAGTTGGAATACAGTAGGTTTAACACCAATATAAATAAAGAATGAGTTCATTAGAGTACCTTAAAGTGGTGGTTTGTTTTCTTATACTAACGGAGCTCATGAGATTTTCTGTTGAGTTTTGTGTTGTGAAGTTTTCAAGTTTTGGGTAAAAGATTTGATGGATTATGGAATAAGGAGTGGCAAGAGCCTAATCTTGGGGATGCGCAAGGCACACCAAGGTAAAATTCAAGGACAACAAAAAGCCTAAGCTTGGGGATGCCCCGGAAGGCATCCCCTCTTTCGTCTTCGTCTATCATTAACTTTACTTGAGGCTATATTTTTATTCACCACATGATATGTGTTTTGCTTGCAGTGTCTTGAATGATTTTAGTCTTTTCTTTTTACTTTTCCACAATCATCCTTGCTGTACACACCTTTTGGAGAGACACACGGAATCGGAATTTATTAGAATACTCTATGTGCTTCACTTATATCTTTTGAGCTAGATAATTTTGCTCTTGTGCTTCGCTTATATCATTTTAGAGCAAGGTGGTGGTTTTATTTTATAGAAATTATTGATCTCTCATGCTTCACTTACATTATTTTGAGAGTCTTTTAGAACAGCATGGTAATTTGCTTTGGTTATAAAATTAGTCCTAATGTGATGAGCATCCAAGATAGGTATAATAAAAACTATCATATAAAGTGCACTGATTACTATGAAAAGTTTGATTCTTTATGATTGTTTTGAGATATGAAGATGGTGATATTAGAGTCATGCTAGTTTAGTAGTTGTGAATTTGAGAAATACTTGTGTTAAAGTTTGTGATTCCCGTAGCATGCACGTATGTTGAACCGCTATGTGATGAAGTCGGAGCATGATTTATTTATTAATTGTCTTCCTTATGAGTTGCGGTCGGGGACGAGCGATGGTCTTTTCCTACCAATCTATCCCCTAGGAGCATGCGCGTAGTACTTCATTTCAATAACTAATAGATTTTTCCAATAAGTATGTGAGTTCTTTATGACTAATGTTGAGTACATGGATTATATGCACTCTCACCCTTCCACCATTGCTAGCCTCTCTAATACCGCGCACTTTTCACCGGTATCATACACCCACCATATACCTTCCTCAAAAGAGCCACCATACCTACCTATTATGGCATTTCCATAGCCATTCCGAGATATATTGCCATGCAACTTTCCACCGTTCCGTTTATTATGACAGGCTCCATCATTGTCATATTGCCTTGCATGATCATGTAGTTGGCATCATATTTGTGGCAAAACCACCGTTCATGATTTTCATACATGTCACTCTTGATTCATAGCACATCCCGGTACACCGCCGGAGGCATTGACATAGAGTCATAATGGTTCTAAGTATTGAGTTGTGACTTTTTGTGTTGTATGTAAATAAAAGTGTGATGATCATCATTATTAGAGCATTGTCCCATGTGAGGAAAGGATGATGGAGACTATGATTCCCCCACAAGTTAGGATGAGACTCCGGACGAAAAAAAAGAGGCCATAAATAAAGAGAAAGGCCCAAACAAAAAAAATTGAGAGAAAAGGAGAGAAGGGACAATGCTACTATCCTTTTACCACACTTGTGCTTCAAAGTAGCACCGTGATCTTCGTGATAGAGAGTCTCCTATGTTGTCACTTTCATATACTAGTGAGAATATTTTACATTATAGAACTTGGCTTGTATATTCAAATGATGGGCTTCCTCAAAATGCCCTAGGTCTTCGTGAGCAAGCGAGTTGGATGCACACCCACTGAGTCTCTTTTGTTGAGATTTCATACACTTATAGCTCTAGTGCATCCGTTGCACGGAAATCCCTACTCACTCACATTGATATCTATTTATGGGCATCTCCATAGCCCGTTGATACGCCTAGTTGATGTGAGACTATCTTCTTCTTTTCGTCTTCTCCACAACCACCATTCTATTCCACCTTGCTATGTCCATGGCTCACGCTCATGTATTGCGTGAAGATTGAAAAAGTTTGAGAACATCAAAAGTATGAAACAATTGCTTGGCTTGTCATTCGGGTTGTGCATGATTTAAATATTTTGTGTGACGAAGATAGAGCATAGCCAGACTATATGATTTTTTAGGGATAACTTTCTTTGGCCATGTTATTTTGAGAAGTCATGATTTCTTATTAGTATGCTTGAAGTATTACTATTTTTCTATCAGTATTAAACTTCTGTATGGAATCTTTTGGATCTGAACATTCTTGCCACAATAAAGAAAATTACATTGAAAATTATGCTAGGTAGCATTCCACATCAAAAATTCAGTTTTATCATTTACCTACTCAAGCACGAGCAGGAATTAAGCATGGGATGCTTGATACGTCTCCAACGTATCTATAATTTTTGATTGTTCCATACTATTATATTATATGTTTTGGATGTTTAATGGGATTTATTATACTCTTTTATATTATTTTTGGTACTAACCTACTAACCGGAGACTCAGTGCAAATTGCTATTTTTTTTGCCTATTTCAGTGTTTCGTCGAAAACGAATATCAAACGGAATCCAAACGGAAGGAAACCTTTAGGAGGATCGTTTTTGGAACAAATGCAATCCAGGAGACTTGGAGTGGACGTCAAGGAAGCAACGAGGCGGCCATGAGGCAGGGAGGCGTGCCCAGGGGGGTAGGCGCGCCCCCACCCTCGTGGGCCCCTTGTAGCTCCATCGACCTACTTCTTTCGCCTATATATATACTCTTATACCCTAAAAACATCCAGGAGAGCGACTAAACCCTATTTCCACCGCCGCAACTTTCTATACCCATGAGATCCCATCTTAGGGCCTTTTCCGGCGCTCCACCGGAGGGGGAATCGATCATGGAGGGCTTCTACATCAACACCATAGCCTCTCCGATGATGTGTGAGTAGTTTACCACAGACCTTCGGATCCATAGTTATTAGCTAGATGGCTTCTTCTCTCTCTTTGGATCTCAATACAAAGTTCTCCTCGATCTTCTTGGATCTATTTGATGTAATACTTTTTGCGGTGTGTTTGCCGAGATCCGATGAATTGTGGGTTTATGATCAAGTTTATCTATGACTAATATTTGAATCTTCTCTGAATTCTTTTATGCATGATTTGATATCTTTGCAAGTCTTCTTCGAATTATCAGTTCGGTTTGGCCTACTAGATTTATCTTTCTTGCAATGTAATAAGTGCTTAGCTTTGGGTTCAATCTTGCGTTGTCCTTTCCCAGTGACAGCAGGGGTAGCAAGGCACGTATTGTATTGTTGCCATCGAGGATAAAAATATGGGGTTTATATCATATTGCTTGAGTTTATCCCTCTACATCATGGCATGTTGCCTAATGCGTTACTCTGTTCTTATGAACTTAATATTCTAGATGCATGCTGGATAGCGGTCGATGTGTGGAGTAATAGTAGTAGATGCAGAATCGTTTCGGTCTACTTGACACGGACGTGATGCCTATATACATGATCATGCCTAGATATTCTCATAACTATGCGCTTTTCTATCAATTGCTTGGCTGTAATTTGTTCACCCACCGTAATATATGCTATCTTGAGAGAAGCCACTAGTGAAACCTATGCCCCCCGGGTCTATCTCCAATTATATTAATCTGCCGCCAACTAACTATTTTTTTCACCGTTTATTTTGCAATCTTTACTTTTCAATCTATACAACAAAAACACCAAAAATATTTATCTTATTATCTTTATCAGATCTCACTTTTGCAAGTGGACGTTATGTAATGGCGCACTGTGCCATGGTGGGCCATTAGTATAATTTTTTTTTACTTTTTTTGCAAAACTACTAATGGCGCATGTCTCTGTGGTGCGCCATTAGTATGTTGGGTTAGTAATGGCGCATGGCTTAGTGGTGCGCCATTAGTAACCTGGGACCAGCTAGATATTTTTGGACAGCCACACCTACACACTCACTTTCCCCCACTTCATTCCCCCCACCTCCTTCTGTAAGCTTGTCGGCTGCCTCCTCCTCCTCACCTCATTTGCACCATAGATTCATCAAAATTAAGTGGTGAAATTACCTTTTTTGATAGGTAACTAAGGGGAAAGCTATCTTCATGTTGTAGATCTACTTTTTTTCTCCCTAGCTCGCTCCAACAATGTGCACATGCACTTTTTGTGGCCTAGCTAGATCTATGTATGTTTGTGGTGTTGCATGTGTTTTTGGTGTTGCATATATGTTTGTGTTTGCAGGTACCGGTATTTGAAATGCGATAGTTGCCAATATTTTGCCGGAATGTTGATTCATTTCCTTTTCGGCGAGAATTTTGGCACTATGCATTCTTTTTGGTCCTATTTTTAGGGAAGGTCATGCCAAATTTTTTCTTGGTTCTAAAATATCGTTTTGCTCTACCCCGCAGGCGACCATGGTCCGCACGATGACCGAAGGCATCATGAATAGGTTTTTGAGCTCCGCGAAGGCTGAGAAGCTTCAAAAGAACGAGACAGAGATAAGATATCCGTGTCGAAGATGCAAGCTGAAGAGCCTTATTGCGGACCTGGACTCCAGGCAGGTGCGGGACCACCTGCTCTTGCGTGGTTTCATGGATGGCTATCGGTGGTAAGGTGATGAAGATGACTATGAAGTCGTCCATGGGGGCCGGGCAAGAAATGAGGAAGGGCAACAAGACAAGTACCACCACGGCGAGGGCGGGCGAGAAGACGAAGAATCTCCAGGACATGATCACGACTGTGATGCTGTACACAGTCATCATGTAGAAGATGTCGTACATGATGATGAGGAAGATCAAGACGAGGGGCATGATCATCAAGATGAAGATGCCGAAGCAGACGACGATGGAGGCTGGGTGCAGGACCCTCATATTCAAGAGCTGCTTCTCAAGCAGACGGATAACGCAAGAGCTGCCGCTCGAGAGAAAGCCAAGCTGGATCAGCTTGAGTTAGACGCGGTTACTCCATTGTATGAAGGATGCAGGCCCGAGGATACCCGCCTGAAAGTAACGCTCATGGCTCTGGAGATGAAGGTAAAACACAAAATGACCGACGCATGCTTCGACGAGAACATGTCATTCTGGAACGAACGTCTTCCCAAGGGGAACAAGTGCCCGACCAGTTTGGAGGAGGCGAAGAAAATCGTGTATCCTCTGGATTTACCGCACGTGAAATACCATGTGTGCATGAACAATTGCATCATTTATCGGGATGAGCACGCGGAGTCTACCATATGTCCAGTGTGCGGCGTCACTCGATACAATAAGAGGAAGAAAGCTACTCGAAAATCGGTGTGGTACTTTCCGATCACTCCTCGTCTGCAGTGGTATTTCGCGGACCCTAAGGTAGCAAAGCTCCTGCATTGGCACGCGGATAGGGAGGAGAAGAAGCGGGAAGATGACGGAAATGATCCAGAGATAAATAAAAAAGACAAGATGCCGAGTCACCCTAAGGATGCGAGCCAGTGGCAAGCGTTGAACTTCGAATACCCAGAATTTGGGAAGGATCCAAGGAACATCGTGCTGGGCGCGAGCACCGATGGAGTCAATCCGTTTGGCAGCCAGAGAAGCACACATAGCACCTGGCCTGTGTTTGTGTGGATGTACAACCTTCCCCCTGGTTGTGCATGAAGAGGAAGTACATTCACATGAGTATGCTAATTGAAGGGCCGAAACAACCAGGGAACGACATCAATCTGTATCTGGGGCTGCTAAAAGACGAGCTAGACACGCTGTGGAAAACGCCAGCAAATACGTGGGACGCCGCAGAGAAAGAATATTTCCCTATGAGAGCCGCACTGCTCACAGGGGTGCACGACTATCTCGGTTACGCATATCTCGCGGGGCAGGTAGTCCATGGATTTTCTGGATGCGTAAGGTGCATGGATGACACAACGTATCGCCAGCTAGATAGAGATCACAGGTCTTCAAAAATCGTGTTCATGGGACATCGAAGGTGGCTTCACGACGATGACCCGTGGAGGAAACGCAAGGATCTGTTCGATGGTGAAACCGAACCCCGAAAACGCCCGCGTACGAGGAGCGGCGAGGAAATAGACGAGTAGTTGAAAAATTGGAAAGATTGCCCACTGTCGGAAAAGAAGCAAAAGGCGCCAGAGCCGGGAAAGAAGCGAAAGGCGCCAGAGCCGCTGGTGAAGGTATGGAAAACGAGGTCTGTTTTCTGGGACTTGCCGTACTAGAAGATCCACCGTGTGCCTCCCAGCCTTGATGCCATGCATATCACGAAGAACGTGTGCGAGAGTCTGCTTGGTACCCTGCTCAACATGCCAGAGAGGGCCAAAGATGGGCCGAAAGCAAGGGCAGACTTGAAATCAATGGGCATCAGGCAAGAGCTTCACGCTAATGATGATGATGATGAGGCGAAGCAGGACACAGAAACTCGTCGCAAAGGCAAAAAGGCCAAGAAGACCGGAAGTGACTACCCTCCCGCATGCTTCACTCTATGACAGGAGGAGATCGAGCAGTTTTTCACCTGCCTCGTAGGAGTAAAACTTCCTTACGGTTACGCGGGGAAGATAAGCAGATACCTAGACCCAGCAAAGCAGAAGTTCAGCGGGATGAAGTCTCATGACTGTCACATACTGATGACGCAGATACTTCCAGTTGCAATCCGTGGGATCATGGACGCACATGTCCGTGAAACGCTATTTGGCCTATGCAACTTTTTCGACGTCATCTCTCGGAGGTCGATTGGCGTGAGGCAACTCAGAAGGCTACAGGAAGAGATCGTGGTGATACTATGCGAGCTTGAGATGTACTTCCCGCCCGCATTCTTCGACGTTATGGTGCATCTGCTAGTCCATATCATGGAGGATATCATCCAACTCGGGCCGACGTTCCTGCACAGCATGATGCCATTCGAAAGGATGAATGGTGTCATCAGAGGATACGTTCGCAACCTGTCTCGTCCAGAGCGAAGTATAGCCAGGGGCTTTCTGACCGGAGAGTGCATCTCCTACTACACGAATTATCTAGGCATCGAGAACCCCGTTGGTCTGCCCGTCAACAGGCATCTCGGCAGGCTCGCTGGATGGGGTCACCATGAGGGTCGCCGCGAAATGCATGTCGACTTCGAGGGTTGACTCGCCGACTTTGAAAGAGCAAACCTAGTCGCGCTACAACACATAGACGTGGTCGATCCTTGGGTGGTAGAGAACAAAACCTTTATTGAGAAGACGTACAATGACCGAGGCCAACAGAGGACGGACGGATATATAATCAAAGAGCACAACTCATGTTTCACGCGTTGGTTCAAGCAGATGGTTATCAGAACAACTCATATTCGCCTTGTCACAGGGCGCCGAGCACAACCTGATGACCTATGAGATGTACGATATCAACGGTACACATTCTACACCGAGAACAAGGACATGAAGAGCGATGGTTATCAGAACTCCGGGGTAACGATGCAATCCTACACCGGTAACGACAAGGACAGATACTACAGAAGGATCGAGGTGATCTGGGAGCTGAGCTACACTGGAGAGAAGGTCCCGATGTTCCGTGTCAGATGGGCCAAGAGCGTCCTAAAAGAAGACCGGTATTTCACCACCATGGTTATACCCGAAGCCAAATCCAAGACCGCGGGCGCAAATGTCACCGCGAAAAATGAGCCATGGGTACTGGCTTCCCAAGTGGACCAATGCTTCTTCATTACCGACCCGTCAAAGCCCAGTCGTGTTGTCGTGAGGAGAGGCAAAAGGAAGATCATCGGAATGGATGGAGTAGCCAATGAGCAAGACTTCGACAAGTACGGCTTCCCGAAGATCGAACATGACGACGACGATGAAGTAGCAGCACACACCAAAGAAGAAGTAGGACCACCTACCTAAAGGACGTCCGTTCCACAGAAGAACTCCATTTGCGAAAAAGAAGGGCAAGAAGATTGTGAACAGATAGCTAGCTAAGATCGATTGTATTTAAATCGTAGTCTTCATTTCTCGATTGTATTTCATGGGCACTTTTTGATATCATGAATATTTTTAAATTTCACGGGCACTTTTTGAATTCATGAGGACACTCGATCTCGATCCCCCTCCACAGCCGCCGACGAGCACCCGGCCCCCCGCACCCTCCCCCGCTCCACCGCCGCCAACGGGCACCCCACGCACCATCCCCCGCTGCACCGCCACCACCGATGATATTTTCAACTAACAAATTTGAACATATTTTTTAAAACATTATTACTCTTTTTATAAAAAAATATTAATGTTATGATTTAAACAAGTTTGAATATATTTAAACACAAATAAATATCAAACAGCATTTAAAATGCAAAAAAAATTATTGCGCAGCCTGGGAATCGAACCAAGGACCTCCAGGTGTGTGTGCTACATGCTAACCAGTCGGGCTAGTGGGCGGGTTTTGATGTGGATTGGGTTAGGTGCAATATAACCTGTGCTCGAACTGTAATAAAAAAACATTCTAATGGCGCACCGCTGCGGGGTGCGCCATTGCTATCTAAAAAAAGATTTCTAATGGCGCACCGAGGTGTGGTGCGCCATTAGTAAGCTTCCCCCTAGCTATCCTCCCTCACCCTCGCCAGATCCCCTTCGACCCTCTCTCCCTCGCCACCAAATCCACCCGCGCGCTGCCCCAACCCACGACGCCGCCGCCCCGACGCTCACCGGACTCCACCCCCGCCGTCCCCGCGCCCCCGTGCCCCCACCCCCGCCGCCCCGACCCTCGCCGCACTCCACACCGCCGCCGCCCCGGCGCCCCCGCGCCCCCAGCCCCGCCGCCCCCGCGCCCCCGTGCCCCCACCCCCGCCACCCTGACCCTCACCGGACTCCTCCTCACCGTCGGCGCCGAGCAGCGACGCGGCACCATACGCCCCCTGACCCTCCTCCTCCCCTTGCCCCTCCTCCTCCTCCCCTTGCCCCCCGCCTGCGCAGCTGACGTCCCCTTCTCTGTCTCGCAGGGCAAGGTCTCCGGTGCCTCTACGACACCGATGCCTCCACCGTCTACGGCGTCTGCGCCTTCTTCCACCTCCGGCCACCGCGGCCTCACCGTCTGTGGAGGTATCTGCTCCTAAGATCTCTGCGTCCCGCTCACCTTGGCCCTCCCGGTTCTTCTCCACTAAGGTGCGTTTCTCCATGCCCCTGTCTCCGCCGTTCCAGGGCTTAATAGATCTCCTATGATGTATGACTTGTCTATGAAGATTTTGATGTGTTATGCCTTGTTCTTGTCTGTACATCTACGCCCTTCCAGGGCTTAAATATCTAATGAATACATCTCCCACTGATTTTGATGTAGTTTTAGAGTGGCTAGTATGTATGTAGTGGAGCTAGCAGTAGCAGCCGCTTCTACGGCACCTTCTTTGCTGTTCAGCTGTGTCAAACAAAATTCCAATGGCCAACTCATATGCCCTGTAATTTGCTCATGATTATTATTTATCTCACATCACCTTCCCCTCTTTGCTTGCCATGCACTCCCAGCTCCGTCATTGCGACCGCGTAATAGTCCGCGGGTGATACAGCATGCTCAAATTCAGTAATTAATCAGTATATATATACCATAAGAGAAGTCTCAAAGATTGGGACTATCTTGCCTTATGTTTGAAACTTTCAACTATATACATGACTTCTATTTTATTTTTGAAATTCACAGAGTTAGGACTATCGTGTGGATGATGCTAAACAGAGATAGGAGTAGTAGTGGTGGCCATCTAGTTGGACTACTACTGCTAGGACTTGCTCCAGATTTTAGGATTTCTTTTATTTTAGGATTTATTTTCTTCTAGGACTAGGTTTTTATTATTTTCTGTTGTGATTGTTTTTTGAGCTCTTTCTTTTTCATTTCCTACTATCCTTATCCTAATTATCTTAAATTGTTATGATGTGTGTAATAGGATTAGATCCTGGATTTGCTAGTGGACTTTGGGAGTTTCTTAGCCAGCTTGGTGACTCCATATTTTTCACTATTTCAGCAAGTCTTTTGTAAGCATTAAACTTTCAGCACTACATTTCTATCTTATGTGTACATCTGTTTGCTTCCAATTGCTATATATGTATTGTTGTTACTAAAAATGATGAAGCTCCTGTCAATTGCTATACATATATATGTGTATGATGATCCTCGTTTCCTGCAGTAGTATAACTAGGATATAAAGCACATTGAACTAACAATCTTGTATGGTGCCTAAACTACAATGATTCAGGAACATCAGATGACATAGCATGTGGATATTGACATAGGATGAGTAGATTAATAAGTGAGCCAAAAGTGATGGACAAACCTCATGCTAGGAATTCTCGAGGGTTGCAGTACATGGAATGCATTTGCAAATGCAGCCAAAACCTGATATATACCAAAAAATTGCACAGAAATATGCTGAATTTTCTGCTCTGATTGTTGCTCAAAGAAATTTAGCAAAAAATGGGGTCCTGGGGGACGCCGCTACTGCTTGAGGCCCTTGAGAGGCCCTTCGTGTCATGATGATTTTGCAGGTACCCCGAGAGGCCCTTGAGTTTGCCGGAATGTCGATTAACTTCCGTTCCGGCAAATTCGGGTACTCCATATGTCCTATTTTCAGCAAAGATCATGCTGAAATTTTCCGTGAATTTTAGCATGACTTTGCTAAAAATCGGACATATGAGGTACTTGCTACTAATGCATGGGCCGGGGTATCTTAGTACTTAATTAAGTAGGATCAACTGCCCCTTTATTCTTGCTGCATTAAACCATAAGTGGTAATAGAGCCAAGTGATTAGGCCCAACTTAGAAATTCTCCTCAGCATCAATAAACCCTAGATGATAAACCCAACATAGGTGGCAATAGAGCCAACTAATTAGTGCCAAGTGATTAGGCCCAACCTAGGGTGCCTCGGCATCGATAAACCCTAAATGATGAAAACTTAGCATTTAGGGTGCCTCGGCGACGACAAACCCTAAATGATGAAACCTTGGCTTTTAGGGTGCCTCGGTGTCGATGAGAACCTAAATGATGTACGCTTAGGCTTTTAGGGTGCCTCGCCATTGACAAACCCTAAATGATAAAAGCTTAGCTTTTAGGATGCCTCGGTGTCGACAAACCCTAAATGATGATACCATGATCTTGTTCCTTGACAATAACCAACTTTTTGACAAAACTTTTTTCCTATTTAGAGCGAAACATGGCCCACAACGATGAGGCCGGTGGTTCGGGCAGCAAGAAATTCTAGGAGCTGTCCCAGGGGTTGGAGGAACAACCTCACCGCTATGAGGACGCCGCGGAAGACACCTATCCTGACTACATAACCCCTAGTGGCGTCGGGGATGACACCATTGATGGTGTCGCCGAGGATGCCACAACTGATGGTGCCACCGAGGATGCCACCACTGATGATGGCGGCGCACGCACAGATGGCAGCCAACCGAAGAAGCAACGGAAAGACCGGCGCCCGAACACGCTCCGCACCATCAAGGAGGAATTTACTGAAGTGAACTCCGACGGGCAACCGACGGCGCCCAAACAAGTAGTCAAGGGGTACTTGGTTCAGCTCGGGTGCATTCCACGGAGCACCACCTCGATCAACACCGAGAACCTAAGGCATAAGGACCGAGGGAATTTGCGCAGCCTCCTCTTCACGAAGCTGCACGAATGATACAAGTTCCCCGCTGAGTTTGCAAACACACACCTCTCAGGGAATAAAGTGAACAATGCCGCCCTCAAGAAGATGAGCACGACCCTGTCTACTTGGAGAAGCACGGTGAAGGCAATGATTGATAAAGGTGATAGTTATGACAAGATCAAGGCGAAATATCCTTTGATGAGCGAAGATGACTACAAGGAGTTCAAGATCAAGTGCAAGAGCCCTGCAACCTCCGAATCAAGTCAGTGGGGGAAAGAAATGCGGCAGTTGAACTTAGGGGTCCACCAACTCAGTCCCGGCGGTTACAGAGTGGCGGAGCCTGTATGGGACAAGGAGGACGCGGAGCGTGCCGAGCAAGGCCTACCGCCCCTCTTCGAGAAATACAGTGACAAGCAGACCAGGAACTTTCTCAGGGCCCGGTACAAGGAGGACCCGGTAACAAAGGAGCTTACCATGGATCCGAAGACCAAGGAGCTTCAGCTTTTTCTGGTAAGGAATACACCCCCGCATAATTAGCTCCATATGGTTGCACTCTAATTAATCCCCAATATTTCTAAATGGTTCACATTCCTTCCGCAGGACAAAGAAAGCAGTAGCGCGGGGTCGTCTCAGAGCTCCCCTTTGGACACCCCTTTGAATAGGGCGCTGAACGTAATGAAAAACAGGGATATGCTCGATAAGCCGACGTCAGGTGGTCGTGTGGCCGTCAAAGGCTTGTCCATAAAATGGTCGTCATACTATACCGCTGGTGGGCGAAAGGAGAAAAAGACCAGCTCGGAAAGCCAGTCGCGCGAGGTTGAAGCACTCAAGGCACAAGTGGCGCGGATTCCGGAGCTTGTCCAAGAGCAAGTGCCACAACAACTTGGAATGACGCTCAACGCCATGGTGCCTACGTTGATTCATGGGCTGACGACGTGGATTGCGGGCGGCCAACAGGGGCCTCCCCCGGTTCCCAGCTTCACGGCCAGCAACTCACACAACGCACAGGCGGCGCCATTGGTGTCTCCGGCGGAGGCGGTATTCGTGTCTCCGGCGCCGGCACGGGCATTGGAGCTTAATGCACCCGGGTGTTCGCCGGTCGGCACCTCGCCAGCAAGCGGCCCCTCCGTCAATTGCACACCCGCCGTTGGTGGTGCCTCGACATTAGCCGAGCTCGACGGCATCACGGTAACTAAGCCTCTCGGTCGATGACTTCATCTCCTTGCCTTTGACTGGGCATCCCTGACGCCCTACATGTTTTCGCAGGGCGCCGCCAATGTTCCTTGCACTCTTCTGCACTTAGTGGGCGGCGAGTTGGTCGATGTCGCCAAGGGCAGAATCGTTCAACCGGGCAACCCCATGTTCCAGCTGGCGGCAAGTTGGTCGATGTCGCCAAGGGCAGAATCGTTCAACCGGGCAACCCCATGTTCCAGGCTGCGACGAGCTGTTACCTCCGATTCGACCCACTGGGGCCGACAAAGAAGATGAGATGACCCTCAGCGCCTGCGTAAACTGGCCCCTGCTTTGGCCGAAGAGTCAGATTCATTTAGGGGCGGGGGACACCACCCCACAGACAAGACCGCCAGTCGTGCCGGTGCCAAGCCATGGCAAGAACGCCGCAAGGCTACCGGACCTGCCGGACATCCCCATGGCACAGGATCCGGACGGCGACGACAACGACGACGGTACATTTACCAAAGTTGATAAGTACTTTGCCAAACATGGGTACGCTGACGAGTTCTGCGGGCCTCTTTCTCAAGAACCCAACCAAGACGACTGCGATCTAGCTGGTACGGCGGAGAAATCCAATTGCAGCAGGCGTCGTCTAGCGTTCAGTTGTCAGGACACGCCTCCAGCTCCCGCCTTCACCGAGCCTCAGATAGCTGAGGTGCGAAATATTATCAGCCCCAACATGCTCAAGAAGGCGGTCTGTGAGCAGAACTCGGTCCCATTACAGGAGATCAAGAAGAAGGGACGGAAACGAAAGACTAACAAGGGCGCCAGTGCGAGCCAGCCGGCACCGAGTTCGATCTGTGCTCAGGACGGGCCACCTTCACCTAAGGATATCTCGAGGAGGGTGCATGTGGGGGGTAGGGCGATGCTACCGCCAAATATGCTCAATGCTGCAACCGGTGCAATGCGGAGTCTGCACGACAGTGTTCTTTCTTTGGAGAAGCGGCGTCTCAGAGAGAAGGATGTGGCATACCCGGTTTTCGTGGCCAAGGTGCCAGAGGGCAAGGGCTTTGTGGATGGCGACATCGGGGGTACGATCGTCCTGCGGTTTGATGACATCTTTGCTATGTTTAACCTCCATCTGCTGCACTACACCTTCGTTCGGCTGTTTTCGCTGAGTATGGAGATGCGGATCATTAGAGACAAGACCCCGGACATCGTGATAGTCGACCCCTTCTACATGCGTGCCAAGCACTTGAGCAGCGCTGGGGACTGCCAAGTTGCGAGTTCACACCTCGAAGGTGTCATTCTGGCAAACGCAGATAAGGATAACTTCCTTGTGCCTTACTTTCCCGAGTAAGTCATCCCTTAACCGCCCCGTAACATATGATTTCTTAGATTTGGATCGTTCTTTTTGTTCTAACATTCCATGTTCTGTGCAGTGACACACATTGCACACTCATCCTCTTAAGCCCGAAATATTCCATGGCCATGTATTTAGACCCGAACCGTAACTCCAAGATAGACTACACAGATGTCAAGAAAGTTCTTGATGATGTTCTCCCCGGCTACGCCAAATCTGGAGGAACCTTCACCAGGGCAGTTCGTAAGTACGGCAAGCACATGTTCTCACACAATACGAAGTTCTACTGCGTCAAGCAGCCGCCTGGCGGTCAGAAGGATGCCTACTACGCCCTCCATCACATGCGGGCGATCGTAAGGGACCATCATCAACTTGTGCTACCAGATAATCTCAAAGATTGGGCTGCGAGCTTGTCGGCAATCCAAGACGCGGACCTCAGACAAGAATTCTTTCGCATCCAGATGGAGTTTGCGGACATCATCCATCAAGATGTCCTTCATACCTCGGGGAGGTTCTTCCTCAGATATCAACCGTCCAACAGTGAGATAGATGAAATGCTACAAATGCAGGGTGACAACGCCCGCTATTTCATGACCATCACGACAGATGGCGGCTTCATCCACGCTCATGTCCGATGAGTCGAGTCGAAAGTAGTGATGTGTAGTTCTGAAACATTGATTGGCTCATGTTGTAATTAAACTTTAATGAATTTGTATGTCTCTTTGGTTTGGACAGTTGTTCAACTTAGATGTAATCGATGCTATTTGTTAGTAGGACCATGAATCGTGCTATTGATGTCTTGCTTTTCTCTTCCGATCCTTTTGTTGCATACTTACATATTGCTTATGTATTGTCTGTTGTTTGGCTTGTGCATAGAGATGCCGTCATATGTCGTGTACAAGGGTAAGGTTCCCGGAGTCTACGACGACTGGTTGGAGTGTTGGAGACAGGTTCACCATTTCAGCGGTAACAGTTACAAAGGGTACACCACTAGGGTGGAGGCCGAATCTAGATATGCCCGCTATCTAGCGGGAGAGAGGAGGGAGCGTTGGAGGAACCAGATGAAGACCAGTTTGATCGCGATGATGCTCATCGTGATGACCGCAACTCTCTTCTATGTGATGGTAGTTTAGATGATCGATATCGACTTGTAATGTGAAGACAAACTCGATACTCGCGGTCTTGAGACTTGTAATGTTTTATCTTTGTTCGGTCTTTTGAATTCGGAGTCTAATATGATGAATTGTATTCGGAGAGTAATCTTCTATTGTATTCGATGAATCTGCCGTTGCTGTGTGCTGCTGTCTATATTCTTTCCAATAATATATTTTGTAACCTGTGCTAAAATCAGAAAAGTAAAAAAAAACAAAATATTCATACTAATGGCGCATCACCACAAGGTGCGCCATTAGTATGCCAAAGGATACTAATGGCGCATCGAGACAGAGTGCGCCATTAGTATGACAAAGCAAATGGTTACATATGGCCCCCCGGGAGGCATACTAATGGCGCATGGTGTTACATACTAATGGCGCACTTCCTGGTGCGCCATTAGCATACCAGATACTAATGGCGCACCAGTGGTGCGCCATTAGTAAAAAATTCTAGAGGCGTGATACTAATGGTGCACCGGTAGTGCGCCATTAGTAGGCAAAACCGGTGCGCCATTAGTAGGACTTTTCCTAGTAGTGGGCCCAAGATGATTATTGGCCCAGGTTTTGGCCCATATGAGTAACAAGCCGGCCTGAAGACCGACAACACTAAGATTCACTGAACCTTCCGGCCTAAATTATAGCATACCGACCAAGAATAAACCTAGACTATACAACAAAGAAATTACAACATATTACATCCCCTCGGCATCAAAGTTTGGCACCAGTGATAATAAAGGGCAACGAGACAACAGATTATCAGATTATATAAACTGGGCAGGTTGCCACCAATGGAAGTTAACAGGCGGACAAAATAATAGACAGAACCGATAGCACTTCAACACGTTTCAAGAAAGGGTAGCCCGACCTGAGGGAGTCCTGGATTAGGGGGTATCCGGACAGCCGGACTATATGCTTCGGCCGGACTATTGAAGCGTGAAGATACAAGACTCAAGACTTCGTCCCGTGTCTGGATGGGACTCTCCTTTGCGTGGAAGGCAAGCTTGGCGAGCCAGATAATAGATTTCCTTCTTTGTAACCGACTCTGTCTAAACCCTAGCCCCCTCCGGTGTCTATATAAACCGGAGGGTTTAGTCCTTAGAGACATAATCATAATCATCATAGGCTAGCTCCAAGGGTTTAGCCTCTATGATCTCGTGGTAGATCAACCCTTGTAATACTCATATCATCAAGATCAATCAAGCAGGAAGTAGGGTTTTACCTCCAACGAGAGGGCCCAAACCTGGGTAAAACATGGTGTCCCTTGCCTCCTTTTACCATTAGCCTTAAACGCACAAATCGGGACCCCCTACCCGAGATCCGCCGGTTTTGACACTGACATTGGTGCTTTCATTGAGAGTTCCACTGTGTCGTCGCTGCAAGGCTCGATGGCCCGCCTTGTTGTCAAGGACAACATCACCTCTGGGGGAGCGCTGGCGGTAGGCCAAACTCTTCGACTAGGCGGCTTTGTCAGGGCCGCCTGTTCGGCTTCCACTTCGATGATGACCTCTGAGGTCATCAAAAACAGCCTCCACATCAATTCGGAACTCGCCTAACAGATGAATCCAATAGAGCTCTCCTCCCTTAATGAGCTCTTGGATCGCATCGCCGCTTTGGGGGTCGCTACAGGCTATGATCGGATCGGGCTTAATCCTGACTAGAGGGATATTAAAACCCCACCGGTCACCCACGAGATAGAGGTAGTGGAAGAGCCACACAATGATTATCCCTCTACTTTGAGGACGAATTATGTCCGGATCACCGAGCTCTCTAAGCTGGATACCCGCTCGCGGGAGGACATGACCCAGACCCCGGACTTAGAATCGGGTGTCGGGCCGGAAAAATCGGGCAGCACCCTGGATCCCGAACTGTCAAGCCCGGAAGCTCCTCTACCCCTGGGCGTTAGATCGGATCTGAATCCAGATTCAGCTACGCCCACCTACCCGGACCTAAACTGTCTGTCCCATATCAGACAAGGGCCCCAAGAGACAGTACATCGCTACTGGGCCAGATTCCTCCTTGTGCTAAATAGGGTTCAGGACCATCGCGAGGAAGACGCAATCTCACTTTTCTTCAAAAATTGCACGAACAATGGAATCCTTATTGCTATAAGTCACCGTGACATAGTACACTTTGACAACTTAGCAGCCATAGTACAGAAGTACTGTGCGATGGAGAGCACCTGGACAACCCAAACAGACTTCTGGGATAATCCGGCCCTCATTAAACCCTTTGTCCGAACTAAAAGAGTAAACTCTCGTAAGTTACCCGATCCAATTCCCAAAAAACCAAAGCCCACTCCAAGGCATGGAACTGTATTGGAAGAATGGCTCAATGGGCCATGCAAAATTCACAGCACGCTGATACTACGCCAACGCATAGCCTTAGAGCATGTTGGATACACCAGCAGGTGGCAAAAAGCGGCAAGGATCTTCTTGTAAGCCATAGAGTAGAGCAACTATCCGTCGAAGACAACAATACGGTACTTACAGTCTTCGAGACTTTCGCCTCGAATAATAGGCGCAAGCGAGCTCATCGAAACTTCACTGAAATCTGCCACGTGGCAAAAATAAATCCGTGGAACGACACTGCTATAACTTTCAGTGCCAGTGACGTACCTCAATTCCAGACAGTTCGGGCACGAGCCGCTTTGGTCCTTAGTACAATCGTGGACGGCTTTCGGCTCACTAAAGTACTCATGGACGGTGGAAGCGAATTAAACTTGATCTACGAAGAAACACTCAACAAGATGGAAATTGATAAAGGCCGCATTGAGCAAAGCGGCACAACCTTTAGGGGAATCATCCCTAGTCGGGAGGCACGATGTACGGGAAAAATCACACCCGACGTGGTACTCGGCACTCCGGAGAATTACAGGTCCAAAGAAATCACATTCCAAGTGGCTCCCTTCAGCAGCGGATACCACGCCCTTTTAGGGCGGGACACATTCACAAGCTTTCAAGCTATACCCCATTACGGGTACATGAAGCTAAAAATGCCCTGGCCCAATGGAATCATCACTCTACCTAGTGATCCGCACGTCGCACTCCGCGCCGAAAATAAAACTGCAGCACCAGCCCTGGAAGCATTAACCAAAGCCCTAGCGGCCGAAGAATTAACAACACTGCGCACCATAGTGGACAGGGACGACGTGATACTCGACAAACAACCCAAGTCCACATCATTCAAACCCATAGACGAGATAGTCAAATTCCAGGTCCATCTGATGGACCCCACGAAGACAGCTTCCATCGGGACACAGTTGAGCCCCACAATGGATGCCGCACTACGAGACTTCCTACGAGAGAATTGGGGCATTTTTCGCCTGGCATCCTTCGGACATGCCGGGAATCCCACGCAGACTAGCCGAACATAGCCTCAATATACTGAAAGGATACAAGCCAGTTGAACAGACTCTTAGGCGCTTCTCAGAGCCTAAACGACAAGCAATGGGAGAAGAGCTAGCCAAGCTACTCGAGGCCGGATTCATCAGAGATATCAAACATCTGGATTGGCTGGCAAATCTAGTAATGGTAACAAAGAAGGACAAATCCTGGCGCCTTTGCATCGATTTCAAAGACCTCAACAAAGCCTGCCCCAAGGATCCCTTCCCCCTCCCTCACATCGACCAAATCATCAACGCAACCGCAGGACACGACTCGCTGTGTTTCCTCGACGCATACTCCGGATACCATCAAATAAAGATGGCAGAGTCCGACCAAGCCGCAACAGCCTTCATAACACCATATGGTCCTTTCTGCTTCAACACTATGCCTTTCGGGCTTAAAAACGCTGGCGCAACCTATCAACGCATGATTCAAACATGCCTGGAAAAGCAAATCGGCAAAACAGTGGAGGCATATGTGGATGACATGGTCATAGAAACAAGACACGTCGAAACTCTAATAGATGACTTGAGGCTTACGTTCGATAACCTCCGAACATACGTCATCAAGCTAAACCCGGAAAAATGTGTTTTCGGCATACCCTCTGGGAAGTTGCTCGGCTTCATCGTTTCCAATAGATGAATTGAAGCAAACCCGGCAAAAATCCAAGCTCTGTCGCAGTTGGCTATCCCAACAGACCTCAAGCATATCCAGAAACTAGCTGGATGCGTGGCTGCATTAAGCCGTTTTATCTCCCGATTAGGAGAAAAGGCACTACCTCTTTACCGCCTTCTTCGACGCACCGAACACTTCGTGTGGACGGATGCAGCCGCGGCCGGACTGGATGAAATAAAGACCTTATTGGCCAGTAATCCAGTCCTGGCAGTGCCAAATATTGGCGAACCCATGCTATTATACATAGCTGCAACACATCAAGTTGTAAGCGCAGTGCTCGTCGTCGAACAAGAAGCAGACGGACACAAATTCCTGCTCCAAAAGCCGGTATACTACGTGTCCACGGTCCTCACCCCATGCAAATCCCGATACCCGCATTATCAAAAGTTAGCATACGCGATCTTCATGGCATCCCGGAAGCTACAACACTACTTTCAAGAGTGTTCGATAATTCTGGCCTCCAAAGTACCACTCAACGACATAATAAAAACCGTGATGCTATGGGATGTATCGCTAAATGGGCCATCGAGCTCCTCCCGTTTGACATAACATACAAACCACGGCGGGCCATTAAGTCGCAAGTATTGGCTGACTTCGTCACCGAATGGACAGAAGCCGAACTCCCTAAAGAGTACGGCGCGTACTCCAATTGGCTCATGCACTTTGATGGCTCTAAAATGCTGTCCGGATTGGGGGCAGGTGTAGTCTTGACTTCCCCCACCGGAGACTCGGTCCAGTACGTACTCCAAATATTATACACAGACTCCAACAACGTAGCCGAATACGAGGCTCTGTTGCATGGTCTTCGGATGGCAGTCTCTATGGGAATTCAACGCCAGGAGGTGCGCGGGGATTCAAACCTCGCAATATCACAAATCAACGGAGACTTTGATGCCAAGGATCCGAAAATGGCGGCCTACCGCAATGCCGTCCTCAAAATGTCAGCTCGGTTCGAGGGGCTCAAATTCCACCATGTGGCTCGAGAAAACAATCAAGCGGCGGATATCCCCTCCCACATTGGCAGTAAACGCGACCCCGTCCCACCTAACGTATTCATGGAAAGGCTATTCAAGCCATCCGTGGTATGGGAAGGGGAGTCCGACAACACTAGCACATATCTGAATACACCCCCAGATTCCGAACCATCTGACATAATCGGAGGCTCCGCCACCGAAATAACATCTTCGGCCCATGAAATCATGGTTGTAATCGCCTCGTGGACCGAGCCTTTCCTGTCCTACCTAAACAGGCAGGAGCTCCCCGAGGACCAAAATGAAGCACGTTGTATTCTGCGGCGTTCCAAGGCCTACAAAGTCCATGAGGGAGAACTCTATAAGAAAAGCGCGACCGGAGTGCTCCAAAGATGCATCTCCGAAGAGGAAGGGCGGCATCTCTAGGCAGAAATCCATGCTGGACTCGGCGGGCACCACGCTGCGGCTAGGGCACTTGTCAGCAAGGTCTTCCGTGCAGGTTCTTATTGGCCGACAGCCCGAGCAGACGCACAGGACCTTGTCCAACACCGCGTCTGTTGCCAGCTCTTTGCCAATCAGAGTCACATGCCCCCTACCGCTCTCCAAACAATCCCTATTACTTGGCCCTTCGCGGTCTGGGGGCTGGATATGGTCGGACCTCTTAAAGGGGGAAGGCATAAGAAAAAATACTTATTGGTCATGGTGGACAAGTTCACCAAATGGATAGAAGCCAAACCAGTTAAAACGGCTGAATCCGGACCAGTGATAGACTTTATATCCGTGGTTGTACACCGTTACAGCATTCCGCACTGCATCATCACTGACAACGGCTCAAACTTCACAGCCGACGAAGTGAAAACTTGGTGCGGCAACATGGGCATAATGCTTGATTACGCCTCTGTCTACCATCCCCAAACAAATGGCTAGGTCGAATGTGCAAACGGTCTCATCATGAGCGGCATCAAACCCAGACTAGTGCGGTCCTGGGCAGAATCGGGCACGCACTGGGTCGAGGAGCTCGACTCCGTGCTCTGGGGGCTGCGGACCACGCCGAATCGCACCACCGGATACACACCATTTTTTATGGTGTACGGCGCAGAAGCGGTACTACCCTGCGACATAATCCATGACTCACGTCGCGTGCGCATGTACGAAGAGAAGGAAGCCGAGTTAGATCGGCAGGACAACTTAGACGCCCTGGAGGAGGAGTGCGATGTCGCAAAAGCCTGTTCCGCCTTCTATCAGCAGCAGGCTCGACGATATCAAAGCAGAGAATTGCGGGCCAAGACTTATAATATTGGTGAACTTGTTCTACGCCTACCGGAGAAGAAGAAGGACAAGCTCAAACCTAAGTGGGAGGGTCCCTTCGTTATTGATAAAGTTCTCACCGGAGGAGCGTACCGCCTGCGTAATGCATCCGATAACAGACTCGAGCCGAACTCATGGAACGCAGCCAGACTCCGGATATTCTATGCCTAGCACCCAACTCAGTGTTCATCTCCTTACCCCTGCCCCTTTTAATTATCTTCCTCCCCTTTTTCCTTTCTCACCCCTTTTTTCTTCTTCACACAAAGTACTCAGTACAGTACGGATGCTCGGATCACTCCGGCCGCGCTATGTGTGTAAACCATACCTAGGGGCTTCCTATACAGAATCTAAATATAATTACTTTCAGGGCTTCTTGCCTATCACATATGCGTTCTTTTTTCCATATGTACCTTTTCTTCTCCATTATATGCATCGATATGACTTAAGATGTGGCCATGCTGGGTTGCCTGGCTCTTGTGTTTATGCCCTATGTTCCCGTTAATTCGGCTAGGGAATAAGGGCAGCACCTCTGCGATTGTTACTGCTGGTTGAGCCGGATGTGTACCTCAGACTGGGTGAAGCCAAAAGCTAGCGTTCTTAAGGTAATATTCGTTCGGGGAACAAAAGACGTTTCTTTCGTTTATTACAACGTGAACCCCTAGAAGTTTTGTATCCTGCGTCTCTGTTCATAGTCCGGACATGTACATCGATGCATGCATACCCAGGGAAAGGAACCCCTAATGTAACTATTCTCCCTGGAAGATGTTTCTTACTATCCATGTAATATAACATAACTAGTTGGGTACTTGTCTGTTCAAGCACTTATGACCCCTACGCCTGGTTTCCATGCATACCCGGTTCTGTATAACTGAGCAGGTATTCGGATACACCCCGGACAGTCGGATCCGGGGGCTGAACCGAAAAGGTCCGCCATGACAAATGATCTTTAATCCGGCTAGGGACTACATATGTCCATTGAATTACATAGTCACTTGGACTGACTGTATTCTTCCTCTATACCGTCAGACAAGGCTATCTAGCTTACAATACTGTTGGGAGTACTTTGCGGCTAACGCTACCTGGTAATACAGCAGACTCATGAGAATTTCTTGCCCATCTGGCCCCGCCGGTCCGACTTCGGCCATATGGTTCAGGTCAAGCTTGGTATAGCGGGTCATCACCATGGCCCAGGCTTCCCTTGCACCTTGCCGGCAGGCTGACATCTTCCACAATTGGAAGCTCCGCCGTGCTCCTTGGAGCACATCCACGAGCTCCCCCATGCCTTTTGGCAGGGAGGTGGATGGCAACAAGGCCTGGGCAATACCCTGCATCACCTGCCAAGCTCACTCGTGCAGCTGTGAGAGTTCTTGAAGTAAATCAACTGCAAACGCGGGCATCTCCTCTTCAGGGCGGCCCGTCAACATACCTACAGATATAAATTCTTTCAATATGCTTCCTCGCCGAGCTGTATTACAGTTCGTCTAGGCACTTACCATAATTGTCGTGACGAAGCCTTCTGTTTTCCTTCACGGACTCCGCCAGCTAAGCGCGAACATCTCCTAATTTGACACCCAGCTGGACATTGGCATCTTGAAGATTGTTCTTGTCCCACCTAACTTGCGTAAGAACACGCTCGGGAGCTTTTAGCTGCCTTTGGAGATATGACTCGCTCTCTCCTACGATCTCTGGATTCTCTCCGGGATTGTCTGCAGAATTTTCTGTTAGATTTATCAAACAAGCCAATTACTAACTGGTACATTTCAATAACATTTATCTATCAAGACATATGTTACAAGATGAGGCCTTCTAGGACTCCTCGTTGGCAACAGCGGCCCTCAGTTGGGTCTTGCACTCCTCCAGCTCTTGAGACAATTGGGTATTCTTATCTACAAGGACCTGCGCATGAAATGATCCTTAAAACAATTGTTCCAACCGTTTCAAGTCTCAGGGGCTACTGCTATATATGCTTATCAAATTTTCTTACCCGTATATCTTTGGCATACTGGTCCGTCGCTCGGGCGAGACCGCCTTGAGCAGCTCGGATGTATGCGTCCCCCGAATTGAAAGCATTGAAAGCCTCTTTGAAAAAGATGTTATTGTGAAGTACGGACCATCGGCGCCGATGGTTCATGGCACTCTCAACTTCCGAATTCATGGCGGAGAGCATTTTCGCATCCTTTGTCGGAGGCTAATTCAGCACCGGCCCCGCATTGGCCTCCTCTATTGAAGCCGATTCTGGAATCCGGCTCATGGAGGCATGATCGGCAGGGTCCCTGGATATAGTCCGACGACACCTCTTTCTGCCAGAACACCAAGGACGCTGTTACATTTCAAAGACAAATAATCAGAGAGCAGGTTTTTACCATACCTCTATAACGGCGTTTCGGCCCTAACCGCCTTCCTCTTAAGCCTGCCCGATCCGGACGCCCTTTACCGACGAGCCCCCAAGGGCTCGGCACCGCGTTCCGATGGTCGTCTCTACAGAAATGTGATGCTTTAAGCATGAGGCATGGCATCAGAAAGGAGTCCTCTTCAGAAGACAGGGTTTAGGCTTTGCTTACACGTGATGCAGGTAGCAGTCCGAGATAGTCTGTGACAATAGCCACCGAGGCACTATCGCAGCTGGCCTGATAAAATATCCCGTTGACGAGCTCCACAGTAATATCCGGATCTTCTTCATGTCCTGGATCTAAGGCCCTTCCAGGGTCCTCTGGCTGCAGGGAGGGGCTGTCGAATCCTTCTACGGCCCTCCTCAGTTCCTGCTCGGAAATATCGAGTTAAATAATCGTAACGAAGGACGCCATAATGAATGGAGCGGGGGAAAGAGTGACGACTTACCCAGCTTGGGGGGTTGTGCATGGAAAACCCATCCCGCGGTTTGATATGAAGAAATTCTTCTTCTTCTCCTTTATACAAATCGGACAATATCCTCGCTAGAGCTGTGGCGGAGTCCGGACCTTTACGACCGCAGCAGGTGGCATTGTCTTCCCCGTTGTAATGCCACATGGACTTCCCCCGATATTGAAGCGACCGCACTCCTCGCATTATGCATATTGCTATAACCTCGACTATTGTCGGCCCTGATTTGGCCAGTATTTTTATCCTGCTTATCAGCAAGTGTATTTCTCTTCTATCCTCCTCTTGGGGGCCCTGAGGGCGCCAACTTCGGCGTACCTTCGGCGTAGCATTACTAAACTCAGGGAGACCCATCCGGACTGGATCCGGAAGGGGAACATCATCAACATAAAACCACTCTGAGGGCCAGTTTTCGGGTGCCTTCTTGGGAGTACCGGATAGGTATCCGGTCTCGGTGATGCGCCATACTTCGGCTCTGCCCACTTGACATATGGATTCCCCCTGGCTGCGAGGGACGAGGAAGAACAACTTCTTCCATAAACCAAAGTGAGGCTCGCAACCTAGAAATAGTTCACAAAGGGCAACGTATCCCGCTATATGCAGCACTGAAGTAGGGTTGAAGTTGTGCAGCTGGAGGCCATAAAACTCCAGGAGCCTGCGAAGGAATGGGTGGATTGGAAACCCGACACCTCTTAACATATGCGGGATGAAGCATATTCGCTCTCCCGGGGATGGATTGGGAGATCTCCCTGCTTGCTCGCCGCAATTATAGGTGGCTAGTCTAGCTCGGATGGGAACCATGAAAGCCGGTGGAAGAAACCCTTTTGTCTGTAACTCTATCAAACGGCTTTGAGGAATGGAACACTCCTCCCATTCTCCTGGCTTGGAGCGAAGGTAACGAGAATAAGAGTTGCGGCGACCGGCCATGTTGGAATGGTTTTTTCCGGAGCGCTCTGTTGGATGCTTGCTCAAGGGAACAAGGTGAGGTTGGATCTAAAGATCCCCGTCCCTTCAAATAGACGGTTTGCTTGCAGGGCCGGGGTGGAAAATGCAAAAATGCCCCGGCTCCTCGTATTCGCTCGACACATGGAGACGGCCGTTATTGAAGCACGGAAGCCAAGGAGTACAGCATTGATGGGAAGCCAGATATTGTTCGCAGCAACAGGTACTTTGGAGTATTCAAAGATGGAACCCGCCTTGCAATGCCGAATACAAACTGTGCGCCGGACTCATCATCATTGAAGCCTGGTTCAGGGGCTACTGAGGGATTCCTGGATTAGGGGGTATCCGGACAGCCGGACTATATGCTCCGGCCCGGACTATTGAAGCGTGAAGATACAAAACTCAAGACTTCGTCCCGTGTCCGGATGGGACTCTCCTTTGCGTGGAAGGCAAGCTTAGCGATCCGGATAATAGATTTCCTTCTTTGTAACCGACCCTATGTAAACCCTAGCCCCCTCCGGTGTTTATATAAACCGGAGGGTTTAGTCCTTAGAGACACAATCATAATCATCATAGGCTAGCTCCTAGGGTTTAGCCTCTACGATCTCGTGGTAGATCAACTCCTGTAATACTCATATCATCAAGATCAATCAAGTAGGAAGTAGGGTTTTACCTCCATCAAGAGGGCCCGAACTTGGGTAAAACAACGTGTCCCTTGCCTCCTGTTACCATTACCCTTAGATGCACAGATCGGGACCCCCTACCCGAGATCCGCCGGTTTTGACAGCGACACGACCTAGGAGCTGCAGCGCAAGCAGCTTAGCAACCTGATGAGACTGCACTTCTTTGGCGCTCATATCCACCAACTTAAGCTACATAGCATCAATAAATGTCCTGTGCTTACGGTTAATCTTGCATAGAGATTGGAGTTTCAGTCGTATTAGAGCGGAAGCATGTATTTCTGCTTGAATTTCAGACTGAAGAAGTCGAACGGATTCAGGCGATGACTTCATCGAGCTTGTGTCACTGAGTAAGTTTGACACTACATCAAGATGTGACTTTGTGGTTGTATCCCTACCCTCAATATGTGTTCCCTTCTCCTTTAGAATATGTGTTAGAGGGACAAACAATGTGTTTTTTCACTATCATTGTGGTTGTTCTTCCTAGCAGCAGCGTTGTCACCCTGAAAGAGAAACAAGTAGGTAGATAACAGGTTTTGCACGTATAAGCATCAGTGCTGTCAATTCATCTCATTTCTTTGTGAGATATAAAGGGACACGGTTTAAAATAGCATTAACAGAATAGGCATTGTTCATAGTTAAGACGGCGGGAAATGGCATTGTGCAGGAGCGGCCAGCTTCACCAGACCACTGGATTACAGATCAAGAACACAAGCATAGATGTAGTTCTAAACAATGTATAAGCATGAATGGTGAGTGCACTGTAAACTTATACCATTTCAGATTGGTAAATAAAGAGAAACGATTTAAATAACATTAATTTAATATGGCATTGTTCATAGTTGAGATATAGCAGGGTATGACATTGTGTTGTTGCTGGTAGTCTCACCACACCACTTGATTACAAATCAAGAACACAAGCACACACATAGTGCTAAAGAAGATAACTTGCTATGATTAGTTTAATTTACATGGTACGAATAAGGAACTAGATTGTACAAATAAAGATTGAAATTGAGAAGGACAAACTTATGTTTATGTACTTCTACTTTATAAATTTTGAACAATCAATTTGATGCAGATGAAAAAAATAAATAGCATTTGCACTCATAGCTATCCAAATATAAACAACAAAGTTTGAAGGCTCGAGGAGGACAAACTTACATTAGTAGTGAAGACAGGCTCTATAGAGGCCTTGTCCATATTGATGGGCGGGGGGGGGGGGGCAATTCAAGAAGTTTACAGCACACTCTTCTTCAAGAGTATTGCCTTATTCTACATTTTGTTAAGAGTAAATATAGATGTGAAAATATAGGAACAAAAGGCGATTATTTCACTTAAGATGTAGAGTACAAATGTAAATACAGCATACAGGCAGAAGGCACTAACAAGAGCAATGCAGAGCTAAACTTATTCAGTAACATTGGTTTTATTCAATATTTTGACAAGAGTAAATGTAGATCTGATGTGTAGAAAAATGGAGGACAAGGGAAAATAAGTTGCAAAGTGTACATGAAGAACTAGCTGACAAATATAAGTACAGTGATGAAGGACAACATATACTTACAAGAACAATGCAGAACTAAATTTCTTCATAAGAATTGGGTTTATTCTACATAAATTTAAGCATTAATATAGATGTGATAATTTGGAGCGAACAGTGGATAAGCAAGCTATAATGCACAATGATGTCACATAATCCACCAGGTATGAATGTAAGGACAACGATAGGACAATAGGTACTCACAAGAGCAAAGGAGCGAGCAACATAGTTGCGATATCCTAGGTTTAGCAGCGCTGGTTCGATCGCCAATATACGTCGGGTGCTATGTGTTTTCTTTGGTAGCACCACCTTTTTCAAGGACTTTTCTTGTACTCCTTCGGGTGCTATGTGATTTCTCTGGTAGCACCACCCTCTTCCATTTGGATGTCTGAAACACAACAACAACATTTGAATGGAAAAACGTGGTATGACGACAAATGCAATATGTGTTGATAATGGATGGGCATGGCATCTTCACATATATCATGAGTAAACTAAGAAGATGGCGGTGCAACGAAACAAAAGAAATGCAAGACACCTTATGCAAGATACGTGCAACCAATAAAACCTTGCCAAATTAGAACATGCACCTTATTGGGTGAACAGGATATGCCATCTGCCTTTGACTCCTTGAGCTCAGAATAGTGATTACGATCATATTCTAAATACGAATCTATAGGTCAAGAGCATGTGGGTTTCATTGCATCCCCAATGGACGTCAATCCCTTGATGCCAAGTTTGTTACCCATTGAATTGTTCCGCAATATTCTTCTGATGTGTGCATTCCTATATTCAATGTGATTACATACAATATCTGTAAATCATGAAAACACAAATAGTAATGAGATTATCTTTGTAATGCAGAGGATATTGTAATATAATAGAGGCTCCCCGTAAACCCTTGTGTGCTATCACTGGATTCTAATGAGAGAGCCCATGTGTGATGTAATATGGTGAGTAGATTAATATAATCTGGCACGACTACACAAAAAATAAGCTCCCTGTTGGGGGCCCTAGATGTAAGGCTAGTTGGCAAATGATAGGTTCATAATATACTGTATAGAAAGTCTATTGCCAAACCATGATAACGAGAGCGCAGAGCCAGTAGGCAGATCATAGTGTAGATAGTAGGGGTACACCATAACCACCATAAATAAATTCGGAAAGCGCAACTAGCTGGAAAGCATAGGGTTTTGCTGCTACTAATATGTAGCCTATCAATCACCTACAGGACAGCTCTATTCATCTGAAGGCGCACAACTGTTACCATCAGTTTAGTCTATCAAAGACCACGTGGCTCCCACCATTTTCGGGGTATTATGGCAGACCAACTCGAAGTGCGAAATCATTTAGCAGAACCGGCCCAATAGAGGTGTCGACTGCAGATGTCCCTGCTCCCCTTCCTAACAAGGAACATACTTTGCTTACAAAAGAAGAACAGAAGAGGAACATGTTAAAGAACAAAAGAGGAAGCATAATCTACATGTCTGCATGCAAGTCGCATGACTTTTGTCATTTGGGTCAGTAGAACATTTCAGGCAGTTGGATGAAGATCCTACGTCTCCTAACCCTTCTTCTTCCTCGTCTCTGATTATTCGCATACAGAACATTGCACGGGCCGCCGGTCGAACCACCTGCTCCCACCCCCACCCATGTTGAGTTTTCTTTGTTCGGCGAGACCCACCACCGCCCCAACAACCACCGTACCCACCCGAGCCCCTTCCTTCGCAACCGCGAACTCTGGCGAGCTCTCAAAAATCGACTGACCCAATTTTGAAATTTAGTCTACTGTCATTTAACTAGTGTGGAATATAAAAGGGGGAAACCATAAGCATTGCGAGTGTACTGTTGAGCGTGCCATGGCGGATCTAAAGGTGCAAACCGGACTAAGGCAACTTTGCTACCAATGTTTGCTTTCAACTAGCAAGTAAGTGATGGACAAGAAATCAGAGTAGAGCAGTGGTGATCTATTTTCTTGCTATGATAAATAAGTTAGCAGATACGAAAGAGTACCGCCTCTAGTGTGGCGCCATGTATGCATCTGCTGAGAATTTGACGGTGTTGTGGTAGCGATGGCTGTCGGCGGCGTGGAAGCAGACTTAGGAGGGTAGATGGTGGCGGCAAGGCGCGGTGGACGAGACGGTCGTAAGAGCGGCCCCGACAAGGTGGATGACGGCGGGGATGAAGCAAGAGGACAGGATGCAAGGATCCTGGTCCGAAGCCACGGATGAGAGAGGTCAATCTCTTGTAATGGCCGATGGCGTCGGGGTATCAGCTCCGGCATGGTGGTGGAGGAGGGTGGTGGATGGGGTGGCGGACGAAGGAGGCTGGGGTGGAGAGGGTGTTTTGGCGCCCATGGAGTACGAATGGAGAAATGGAGGGAGAGAGGAAGGGGGGGACCATGTCTTCAGGTAGGGCTGGACCAAAAGCTCGTAGCTCGCGAGCTTAATGAACGCTTGATAGTTCGGCTCGTTAAGCTCGTAGCTCGCTTCTTAATGAACAGAGCCAATCATCGATTTTAGCTCGTTAAGCTTAATGAGCTTAACGAGCGAGCTAACGAGTTTCATGAGTAGCTCGTTAAGCTCGTTAGTAACAACACAACACACATTTTCATATTATGTGACAAACTTTTTGTAGCATCTCAGCCCATCTATTTAATCTAATCGACATATGAGGCAACAAACTACTTTATTTCTTTTTGTAGTCACCATATTTCATCTTGAAAACCATACCTACACATTCATCATGTATATCATAACACATTATAATCTATTAACGAGCGCTCGTGAGCACTCACGAGCTTAACGAGCTTCAAACGAGCGAGTCGAGCAGGGTTTTTTGCTCGTTGATCTTAACGAGCTTAACAAGCCGAGCCTTGACGAGCACGAGCTTAATGAGTACGAGCTTAACGAGCTGAGCTGCTCGTTAGTCCAGCCCTATGTTCAGGGTGCGCTTGTCTCAAATGCGAGGAAATTTACAAACTTAGCCCCCGTTTAAAATTTCCTACATCAGAGCAATATTTGTCGGTTGGGGATAGGACGTTAATCTCGCATACATCGAAATTTTGCCGACGAGAGTTTGTTTTGGCACCCACTGTGTATGAATCAGGGAGGGAGTCGATTTCGGCCGAGGAGACACTGTGTTTTGGCGCCCACAATTTATGAATCCAGGTGAGAGGCGGTTATGTCACGTTTGAGTGAAATTACAAACCTACCCCTATCGAAACCTATAGAAATCGAGCCGATAGGCTTTGCGTGTCAGGGATAGGCAGTAATTTCCATCTCATAGATTTTGGTTTCATTCAAATTTTGCAGAGCAAGAGTGCATGTTTACCGTGCCAACTCAATTTGAATCCAGTTTATATTCTATTTTTGTTCAGGCAGGATCCATTTGCGATTGGAACAAAATTCTATATACATCATTTTTATATACACTTTCAAAAGCACAACACCCTTTATACATAAATATGGTTTATAAATGGCATGATCTCAGATTCATAAGGTTGTATCCATCTTAATTTGGATTTCCAAATATTTGAAACCACTTTATGTTGAAATACAATGTATGCATTCCTCGCTAACTGTCTCCAATTAATGTGTGTTTCATGCGGTTTTTTTAGTTCTCAAACATGTATAATGTGTTTCACACACGCAACATATAGTGTAATCCCGTTTAGACATTAAATGCGTATAAGTCATGCATTGTCTCTAACTAAAGAATCTATGGATCACTAATATTGATAAACTATATAACATTACACGTGTCCCCAAATTCAAATGAATATGCATGGTTCATACACCAATTTGCATTATGATATTATCGATGTCGTGATCTCCAGTTTAAATATTTGAATCTCCTTTAATCCAGATATTCATCTCATATAGCTATAACTCATGCTTATATAGGAGTATCTCTCTAGACCTATACACGTTCATCGCCTCTCGGGTATCTCTCGTGTCTCTAACCATGATTCTCCATGTGAAATCTCTTTCTCTCACACAAACAAAAACTTCATCTCCCGGGGTCTCATTTCTCTCTACTATTCCCCTGTGTGCCACTCGCACACCCTCTGTCACACAGAGATGTCTTTCGCTCCTTAGATATGAGAAGCTACGACTCTTCCTCTTAAATACCCCTTTCTCACACACAAACACAAACTCTGTCTCCTAGGGTCTCATATCTCTCCACCATTCTCTTGTATGTTGCACACACACACTCTCTTTCCCAAGAGATATCTTGCGTTCCCTCATATGTCTCTCTAGCTATCACTCTCATTGTGAAATATCTTTCTCTCCCACAGACACAAAACTCCGTCTCTCAGGATCTTATTTCTCTCTGATATTTGTTTTTATGTGACTCACACGCACACTCTCTCTCTATCTCTCTCACACCCATGCACATAACTCAGCCTTCTGATCCACTCGACTCCTATCTCCAACACACACTAGCTAGCATCTTTATCTTTCTATTTATCTGTTTCTCCATCAACCTTCTTTCTCACCCTCACCCTTGCTTCCTATCACGCACACTATATAAGTTTCTCTCTACATGCAGTCAAGTGCCCTCATTTTATCTTTCTCTCTCACACACATAACTTCACCCTCTGAACCACCCGACGGTCATTTCCAACACTCAAACTAGCCGATGTCCCTCTATCTAGCATCTCTATCTCTGTATCTATCTGTAGTTTCTCCATCAACATTTCTTTCTTGCACGCACTCTTGCTTCCTATCACCCACACTATATATGTCTCTCCATACATGCATTTATAGGTTGATCTCTTTCGCACAATTGTTGTGTCTCAATCCCTCTGCTCGCCATAGATGCATGCTCCAGCCCACGCCACTATCTCTTAAAGACAAAAACACATGCTCAATAATCGAGCCTTCTTCCTTGCACTCTCACATGCATGCATATTGTCATACCGATCTCTCCCATATCGTTGATCTTATGACTTATGTCTTCTTTCTTTTATCTCGATCATGCTCGCGCGCGCACAAAAACATCCCACGTATACATGTATACCTCTCGCACATGCATGTTCAAGGTCTCCTATGTCTCCATACATAGTTAATTACCCTCAACCCTAATGCCACATCGAATCGTTCTCTTCTTGTGTGCCACAGGGACTCAGCAACCCTAACTTCCACCTGGATGGGTAAAACACACACTCACACTTAACAATCTCCTTCTAGCTACCCCCCCACTCTCACTCTTCCCCTATATCCCTGAAACCAATAAGTCCATCCCTTCATTTATTTCCCGCCTGCATGCACCATCGATATATAGTAGTCTTCCTCGATGTCTCTCGAACAAACACGTTCTCTCGATGTCGACTCCTCTCACGCGCACACGCCTTCACTTCCCTCTCTACGGGCCCTTTCTCCCTCACACCCCTCGTTGGTGGCCCCTGTTATACACTATGATGAAGCCTAGGACACTTAAATTACATCCGCCACCGAGGACCCTGCATCACACACACACACACACACCACCCCTCCACACACTAAGACTCCATCACACACACACATGCTCTAGGCGGAGCATTGGTTCCTACCACCCTTCGTTCAACCTTACCCGTATGATAAGCAATCACCTTAATTTACTTGTGTAACATGGACAAATTCCACTTTACTTTAGTAGTTAGAAAACTTATCATCTCTACTCTTATAAAAAACGAGTTGGTGATGATGGTGTGTTTGCCATCTTGTAATATAGACCGTCTGATCTATATCTGACGGATAGAAAGCAAACTATGACAATTTTACAAAAGATACCCGCACCTCTTTCCACATTTATAGACAAGGCCTTACCTCGTTCATCGTCCTTATCTCCCACAACCTCATTGCTGAGTAATTAAAAAAGGAAGTCTCTGGAACAATCTAGCATGGTGGCCGCTGCCTCCTGCCGGCGTCGTCCATCCCCATGCCTCCGCCCGTCCGACCACCGGTCACCACCACGCTCCACTCCTCCTCACCTTATCTCTCATCTTTCATTTTTTCGATGAAATTGTCGAGATACCAGTTTTCCGATAAAATTCGTGAGATATCATTAGTTTTTGCACATGGGATTACTCCTGCATGGGTCAATCATAATAGGTGTTTTGTAAAAGAATGCATATTGATGTTCCGTATCAATGCACGAGCATCTTGTGTAACGCCCTCGATGCGGCTATATCTCCCACGTGTCGAGGCATGACTTAGAGGCATAACCGCCTTGAAAGCAATGTCGCAAGTCAGGAAATCATCACACATCCCATGTACAAAAATAATATAAAGGGGAGGTACATAGTTGGCTTACACTCGCCACGTCACATCAAAGTACATAAATAACATCCATCATACAAATCACTCATAGCCCGACTACAGTGCCAAAATAGAAAAGACCCCCAACATGCGACAAGGCCCTGAATCAATAACCCCAACTAGTCACCACTACTGATCATCCGGAAAGGACAAGTAGTATCGCTGAGAGTCCTCGTCGAACTCCCACTTGAGCTCATAATCGTCAACTGTAGCAGAAACACCTGGACCTACATCTGGAGTTGTAGTATCTGTGAGCCACAGGGACTCAGCAATCTCACACCCACGCGATCAAGACTATTTAAGCTTATAGGACAGGTACGGCAATATAAGTGGAGCTGCAGCAAGCGACTAGCATATATGGTGGCTAACTTATACGCAAATGAGAGCGAGAAGAGAAGGCGAAGCACGAGCGAGAAGCTAAAGGAACATCCTGCGCAAGCATAACTCCAACACCGTGTCCACTTCCCGGACTCCGCCGAGAAGGGGCCATCACGGTAACACACACGGTTGATTCATTTTTAATTAAGTTTAGTTAAAGTTATCTACAACCGGACATTAACAAATTCCCATCTGCCCATAACCGCGGGCACGGCTTTCGAAAGATCAATCCCTGCAGGGGAGTCCCAACTTAGCCCATAACAAGCTCTCACGGTCAACGAAGGAATAGACCTCCACCCAAGACACACCGATCAGACTCGGTATCTCGGTACAACAAGATGATTCGACAGGTTAAAACAAGTCCAGCAACACCGCCCGAATGTGCCGACAAATCCCGATAGGAGCTGCACATATCTCTTTCTTAGGGCACACTCAGATGAGCAATCCGTACAACTAAAACCAGCCCTTGAGTTTCCCCGAGGTGGCGCTGAACAGGGCTCTAGTTCGGACCAACACTCAGAGGAGCACTGGCCCGTGGGGGGCTAAAATAAAGATGACCCTCGGGCTCCGGAACCCAAAGGAAAAAGGGGTAGGCGGCAAATGATAAAACCAATGTTGGGCATTGCTGGAAAAGCTTTAATCAAGGCGAACTATCAAGGGGTTCCCATTATAGCCCAACCGCGTAAGGGACGCAACAATCCGGGAACATAACACCGATATGACGGAAACTAGGGCGGCAAGAGTGGAACAAAACACTAGGCGAGAGGCCGAGCCTTCCACCCTTTACCAAGTATATAGATGCATTAAGATAACATAGCAATATAATGATATCCCAACAAGTAAATAAATGTTCCAACAAGGAACGGCTCCAATCTTCACCTGCAACTAACAACGCTATAAGAAGGGCTGAGCAAAGCGGTAACATAGCCAATCAACGGTTTGCTAGGACAATGGTAGGTTAGAGGTTCAATCATGCAATTGGGAGGCTGACAAGAAAGTGGTAGGCATCGTAGCAGTGGCAAAGCAAAAGAGCGAGCAAACTAGCATAGCAAAGATAGTAGTGATTTCGAGGGTATGATCATCTTGCCTGCAAAGCTGTCAGAGTTGACTGGATCCTCAAAAGCAAACTCAACCGGCTCCTCGTTAGCGAACTCGTCTCCCGGCTCTACCCAAACAACACAAACAAGCAACAAGAATACAATCAACCACGTGCAAGGGCAAACAATAATATGCAAAGATGTTATGCAATGCGGGATGCGATGCGGGATGCAAAATGCAAGACGTTACAGAAAATGCATGAACCTGGCCTCAACTTGGATGACCAAGTGGGCCACTGGATAGAGGGGAAGAAATCGCCTCAAAACGATATAAAGATCATAGGAATCGGAGCTACGGTTTGGAAATGGCGAGCGTTTTACGAAACGAACCGATCTGCGATATACAGCAAGTAGGCTCCTAAATGCAACGAAATGAACATGCTACAGCCACCAAACATGAAAACAAAATACGTGGCAGTGATGTACACAAGATGGTTAACAAAACACTGGCACTGAGCCATAGGCAAATTCATCCATTAAGAGGTTCAAACAAGCATGGAAAAAATGAATATGCAAAACAGATTCCAGACTTTGTGAAATTAACACTAGCCTGAAATTTCAGATCACGAAGCCCTCTTCGGAGCAGCAAAACAACATGATACAAAACCTGAACATGACAGGTAAGAACATGGCATGGAGGTACTCAACAAGGTTAACAAAAAACCCAAAGTAACCTTGGGCCAAAAGGGTTCACAAAATACTCTACCGAGCTCACGAACATAGCTCGAACACAATCAGTTTTCAGACTTGGTGAAAACTGAGACATGCAGAAATTTAACTCACGAAGGCATGTAAACGAGCTCGATGCACTCACTACGGTGCAAGTCATGGCAAGGAAAGCATATGAACAGTAAGAAGGCACAATATGCTATCTACACATGGCAAGAACAAAGGCATAGCATGCATGGAACACTAACGGTAGCATCGGCAAAATCGCAAACAAGTTGACGATCTGCCCAGATTAACAACGAAGCAAAAGTTGAGCTCGATTGAGTCAACCTAGGGCACTCCACATATGAAAACAAAGACATGGATGGATAGAGCATAAAATAAGTATCAAAACTCCCTTACTGATCATCCTCAAAAGAGGCACGTATCACTAGGAAACAAGCTGGACATATAGCATCATGAACTAAAATATCCCAGACTTAGTGAAAATCACTAAGTCCCTGAAGTCAGCAATCTCAGGTACCTCTCTTCGCAAGCTTGCACAATACAACACACACATCCTAAAAATGCATGGGTGGCACCTCTGAAAAGAAGACAAAATGCTTAACAATTCATCCCAAAGAGGCACAGGCATATCATGCACGAATTAAACATGGCAAAAATGACAAAAGTGCATGATGAGCTAACGGATCTGCAATTTAACTCACGAAGCCTCCTTCTAACAGCATTTTGGGCAACAAGATGACCTCAAATGCAAATGGTGCAATATAATGAAACGATGTACATGTCGAGTCGAAGATTTTGATATATCATACGCCCAAAACGGTGCTACAGTTGCAAAGTTACGGGACCTCGAACAGAGCAACTTGGATCAAAATTTTCAAGACTTGGAAAAAAAATAGGGGGTTAGGGTTTACTGTTCACGCGACCGGATCCAGATAGGGATCGCGGCGCGGAAGCCGAGGCGGCGCCGGCGGCGAAGCTCGAGCTCGCCGGAGCTGCGGGGTGCGCCGGCGGTGGAGGAGGTCGCCGGGGGGCGGCGCCGGCGAGGAGGCAGTGGAGGGGCGCGGCGAGGAGGCGCCGTGCGGCGGCGGGGTCGGCCGGCGGTGGCTCGCGCGCCGGCGAGGTGCGGCGGCCGGAGAGGCGGCCCGCGGCGGCGCCGGTCGCCGGGGCCGAAGGCTACGGCGGCGAGAGGAGGCAGGCGGCGGGGCGAGCCGGCTGGGCCTCGGGGGCCAGCCTCGGCCCTCCCGGGCCTGGCGCCGGCAATGTGGGCGCGACGTGGCGGCGCCACGTGGCGGAGACGGGCGGTGGCGGACGCTGTCCGGTGCGTGCCGGACACGTCCGTCGGCGCGGGGAGATCTGTTTTTTTAGGAGGAGGACGGGGAGGAAGACGAGATCCGAAATGGGGGGTGTTTAAATAGGCATAAGTGGAGCTAGGAGAGTCCAAATGAGGTACGGTTTTCGCCCACGCGATCGTGATCGAACGCTCTAGGACATGGAGCAGAGTTTGGTGGGTTTTGGGACAAATTTGGGGGGTGTTGGGCTGCAACACACACGAGGCCTTTTCGGTCCCTCGGTTAACCGTTGGAGTATCAAACGAAGTCCAAATGACCCGAAACTTGACAGGCGGTCTACCGGTAGTAAACCAAGGCCGCATGGCAAGTCTCAGTCCAGTTCGGAAATGTTTGAACCCCACACACAAAAGAAAGCTAGAAATGGCCACCGGAGGAGAACGAAGCGCCGGAATGCAAAACGGACAACGGGGAAAATGCTCGAATGCATGAGATGAACATGTATGCAAATGCAATGCACGAGATGACATGATAAGAGATGCACGAAAAAGAAAAAAACACACGGAGACAAAGACCCGAACCTGAGAAATAAATATAAGTTAGCGCCGGAGACGGCAAGAATTGGATACAAATATGGAAAGTATATCTGGGGCGTTACAACACTCCACCACTATGAAAAGATCTCGTCCCGAGATCTAGGACTGAAAGAACTCCGGGTACTCAGAACGGAGGTGATCCTCGCGTTCCCAGGTAGCTTCACGATCGGAATGGTGAGACCACTTGACTTTGAGAAATTTAATTGACTTGTTGCGAGTTCTCCGTTCAGTCTCTTCAAGAATGGCAAATGGGTGCTCACGGTAAGAGAGATCTTCTTGGAGCTCAATGTCCTCGAAGTTGATGGTGCGTTCAGGCGTCTTGAAGCACTTTCGGAGTTGGGAGACATGGAACACATCATGAACATTGGCAAAGTTTGAAGGAAGCTCGAGCTGATAGGCGAGGTCGCCTCTCTTGCTAGCAATCTTGAAAGGTCCGACATATCTGGGGGCAAGCTTCCCTTTGATACCGAAGCAACGAATACCTTTCATAGGAGAGACGCGGAGGTAAACGTGATCTCCGATCTCGAAAGCCAGATCACGGTGCTTACTATCATAGTAGCTCTTCTGGCGGGATTGGGCTGCTTTGAGGTTATCACGAATGACCTTGCACATTTCTTCTGCCTCTGTGATCAGGTCATTACCCAGCAGCTGACGTTCACCAGTTTCAGACCAGTTGAGAGGGGTACGGCACTTCCTGCCATATAGAATTTCAAAGGGGGCCTTGCCCGAACTTGCTTGAAAGCTGTTGTTGTATGAGAATTCAGCATAAGGAAGACAGTCCTCCCACTTCATGCCGAAAGAAATTACGCAAGCCCTGAGCATGTCTTCGAGAATCTGGTTGACACGCTCGACATGACCGCTCGTTTGAGGATGGAAAGCAGTGCTGAAGCGGATGCTGGTGCCCATGGCCTTCTGAAAAGAATCCCAAAACTTGGAGGTAAACATGCTGCCACGGTCTGAAGATATCACTTGAGGAATACCGTGCAGAGAAACAATGCGAGAGGTATAGAGTTCCACCAATTGAGCTGAAGTGATCGACTCTTTGATAGGCAGAAAGTGAGCCACTTTGGTGAGCTTGTCGATGACGACGAATATAGCATCATTGCCACGCTTGGACTTTGGAAACCCAGTCACGAAGTCCATTTCGATGTGGTCAAACTTCCATTCTGGAATGGCAAGAGGTTGGAGGAGGCATGCTGGCCTTTGGTGTTCTGCCTTCACTCTTCTGCAGACATCACACTCGTTCACGAATTGAGCGATCTCACGCTTCATTCGAGTCCACCAATAAGCTTGCTTGAGATCCTGATACATCTTCGTACTACCAGGGTGGATGGAGAGGAGAGAGTTGTGAGCCTCGTTCATGATCACTTTACGAAGTTCACCTTTGGGCACAACAATTCGATCCTCGAAGAAGAGAGTGTCCTTGTCATCAAGTCGGTAACACTTGTACTTGGACTGACTCTTTGCAATACCAATCTTCACCTTTTTCACCATAGCATCAAGAAGCTGGGCTTGGCGAATCTGGTCTTCCAAGGTAGGAGAAACTTGAAGGTTGGCGAGGAAACCTTGAGGAACAATTTGAAGATTCAGCTTGCGAAAAGCTTCACAAAGCTCGGGTTGATAGGGCATGAGAATCAGACTTTTGCAATATGCTTTTCTGCTCAAAGCGTCAGCAATCACATTAGCCTTGCCTGGAGTATACTCAATACTCGGATTGTACTCTTGAATCATTTCGACCCATCGAGTTTGCCTGATGTTGAGATTAGGCTGAGTGAAGATGTACTTGAGACTCTTGTGCTCAGTGAAAATGTCCACTTTTCTTCCCAATAGAAGATGTCTCCAAGTCAACAAAGCGTGCACAACTGCCGCCAACTCGAGATCATGAGTGGGGTAGTTCTTCTCATTAGGCTTCAACTGGCGAGAGGTATAAGCAACAACTTTCTTCTCTTGCATCAGTACAGCACCGAGATCTTGGAGAGAGGCATCACAAAAGACCTCGTACGGCTTGGTTTCATCAGGCGGAGTCAGAACTGGAGCAGTGATCAACTTCTCTTTCAAAGTGTTGAAAGCAATATCACACTCCGGAGACCAAACGTACTTGACGTGCTTCTGAAGGAGATTTGAGAGAGGCTTGGCGATCTTAGAAAAGTTTTCAACGAATCTTCTGGAATAGCTTGCGAGACCGAGGAAACTGCGGAGTTGCTTCACGTTCTGAGGAGGTTCCCAATTCACAATTGCGGACACCTTCTCAGGATTCACGGAAATGCCCTTGGCAGAGATGATATGACCAAGATAAAGAACTTCATCGAGCCAAAATTCAAACTTGGAGAACTTGGCGTAGAACTGATGTTCCCAGAGCTTGTCAAGAACCAAACGCAAGTGCTTGGCTTGATCTTCCTTGTTCTTCGAGAAAACCAGAATGTCGTCGAGATAGACCAAAACGAAGTCATTGGTGTAGGGGTTGAAGATGAAGTTCATCATGCGAGAGAACGTCGGAGGAGCGTTGGCGAGGCCAAAAGACATGACGGTGTATTCATATGAACCAAAGCTTGTTCTGAACGCCGTCTTGGGATTATCTTGCTCACGAATACGAATCTGGTGATAACCCATACGGAGATCAAGCTTGGAGAATACTTGGGCACCCTTGAGTTTTTCGAACAGCTCATTGATGTTGGGAAGTGGGTATTTGTTCTTGATGGTCTTCTTGTTCACTGGACGGTAATCAACACAAAGTCGACTCGATCCATCCTTCTTCTTCACAAAAAGAACACCACAACCCCACGGAGAAGTACTAGGCCGGATGAGACCCAATCTTTCTTTCTCATCGAGTTGTTTCTTCAACTCCTTCAACTCTTCGGGGCCGAGCTTGTAGGGACGTTTGCACATAGGTTCCGTACCGGGCTCAAGTTCAATAACAAATTCAACCGGCCAGTTTGGAGGCATCCCTGGGAGTTCTTCTGGAAAAACGTCTTGATACTCGCAAACGACTGGAATTTGAGAGATGGCATCCAATTCACCCTTCTCATTGAGAGAAAACAGACAGATGGTATTATCCCGAGCAGCAAAGACAATTACATCCTCAGACGAATGAGTCAATTGAATCTTCTTGGCAGCACAATCGAGGTGAGCCTTGTGTTTAGAGAGCCAGTCCATCCCAAGAATAAGATCAATGTCAGAATTGCCAAGAACCACCGGAGAAGAGAGAAACTTGCAGTCGCCCAAAGTGAGAGTAACATCCGGAACACACACTCGAGATGTCAAGAGGCTGGCCGGAGAGTCAATAGACAACGGTCTCGGCAACATTTGAGTAACAAAATCATGCTTGGAAGCAAAAGGTCTCGAGATGAAACAATGCGATGCACCAGTGTCAAAAAGAACTTTTGCAAGAATATCATTAACAGGAAGGTTACCCATGATCAAATCTGAAGAATCCTCTACCTGAGCTGCATTCACCATATTGACCTTGGCATGCTTGGTATTATGCTTGACCATAGCTGTACTTGCCGATCTGACAGGAGGAGGAGGAGGAAGATGCCTCTGGTTGGTACACTTGTTGGCATAGTGACCCTTCTGTTGGCACTTGTTGCACGTGACCTCTGAAAGCGGACGGTGATACGGAGCACTCGATCTTGGAGCTTGAGACGAAGTCTTGTTCTGAAAGCCTGGGTTGGGTGGGTGGGAAGAACCACTGTCACCTTTGCTCTTCTGCTGGTATGGCTGACGGAACGGAGGAGGAGGAAGCCAATACTTCTGCTGCTTGGCCACTTGAGTAGAGGAAGACGGAGTAACATCTCTGGCACGCTTCCTGGAAGCATCACACCTTAACTGAGCAGCCTCTTGTTTCAGTGCCATGTTGTAGAACTCATCGTATCTCAACGGCTCGAAGAGGACAAGAGCGAGCTGAATTTCCTCACGAAGACCACCTCTGAACTGATAGATCATGCTCTTCTCATCAGGAACATCCTGCTTGGCAAAACGGGCGAGCTTCTGGAACAACTTGTTGTAGTCATAGACAGACAAAGAGCCTTGCTTTAGATTGCGGAATTCCTGACGCTTACTTTCAACCACACTTTGAGGAATGTGATGAGCGTGGAAATCTTGATGGAAATCATCCCAAGTGATCACACGTCCACCTCTGGAATCCTTGTACTGGTGAAACCACTCTGCAGCCTGATCTTTGAGCTGGAAAGAAGCGAACTTGACGAAATCTTCAGGCCTGACGTTGCTGCATTCAAAATGCTTGCCCAGATCCACTAGCCAATCGTCAGCATTGGTAGCCTCAACACAATTGCTGAACGTCTTTGGACTATTTGCGAGGAACTGGTTCAGAGTAGCAAAATGGTTCTGATTGCTGCCTTGATTCCCTTGACTACCTTGATTGCGCTCTTGGAGGATTTGCATGATCAACTGTGTGTTTGCATTAGTAGCGGCCATCAGAGCTTGCCATGCTTCCGGAGGAGGCGGAGGTGGAGGCGGGTCAGGATTCGGAGTCGTGCGCGTTGGAGGAGCCATCCTGAACAGGTTGACCACCATTGGCACACAAATAGACAAATATTGAAGCTGAATCCAACGGAATGAAAATTGCAACATAAAGTCTTCACATCCGAACAAAATGAACGAATGCACTTCTCTTGAAGTGGTCACATATTTTTAAATTGCGAAGCCACGAAGAATCAGGTAGAAGGGGTACAACAACGAGGGATGGAATCAACATATGACGTCGAAGCAAAACGAATGCCACAACTCGAAATAAAACCGAGGGTTGGCTTGCGGAATAAGCCGGAACAAATACATGATAGAAATTTCGTCCGAAGTTTTCGTGGTGGGACCTACACGGGCTCGATCGTACAGCACCATCATGTACAAGGCAGTGCACATGACATACGAAGCGTCCCCGAGTCAGCATAGCCTAGGACTCTTTAAGACACAACGAGACCACTGTAAAATCGACCGTGAATAGGCGAACCACTAGACGTCGAACCCCAATTTCATATCATACATCTGTCGGAAAGATATCCTAAGGCTACTTGAATTCCCACCTATGAAATTCCCGAAATTTTCCCGGTTATGCAATCAGGTGTTGGGGATACAGGGGAGCATAATATCTCACTCAAGCTGGCAATCCTACATCCAGCTGTATCCATCCTTCAACACATAACCAAGAAACCTTCGGAAACAATCTATCTCAACCTTCGAAAAGCATCCGTTATACAAGTTATGGCGATACTCCCGAACTCCCGCCCCAGTACTGGGTGGCGTCGAGGTTATCTCACCAACGAACTGCATAAAGGAGATTTTCGATGTCGCGCACATATCTCAAGTATACTAGAATTGCAACGATAAAATTGTGACGACAACACCTCGGAGCTCAACTCCCCGGGACACTGCCACAACCCCTAAAGACAGGAGGCACCAAGAACAATGTTCTCGTCACAAAACCATCGGAACAAAACCAAGATACTCGCGTGATCCTAAATTTTTTTTTGTGAAATTTGAGAAGAGAAGAGTCAAAACTCTATGTCAGGATGCCTTACCAGAGCGATGAGGAGACTGGGAAGTAAAAAGAATTCCTAAGCTCTCCGATATATAATTCCTAAGGACTAAAAACATTTTTCTAGACACAACTCGGCTGCTAAAAACGATCAAGCAATGGGGGCTCCTAAGGTCGGGGAAGGCTCTGATTACCAACTTGTAACGCCCTCGATGCGGCTATATCTCCCACGTGTTGAGGCATGACTTAGAGGCATAACCGCATTGAAAGCAATGTCGCAAGTCAGGAAATCATCACACATCCCATGTACATAAATAATATAAAGGGGAGGTACATAGTTGGCTTACACTCGCCACGTCACATCAAAGTACATAAAGAACATCCATCATACAAATCACTCATGAACCGACTACGGTGCCAAAATAGAAAAGACCCCCAACATGCGACAAGGCCCTGAATCGATAACCCCAACTAGGCACCACTACCGATCATCCAGAAAGGACACGTAGTATCGCTGAGAGTCCTCGTCGAACTCCCACTTGAGCTCATAATCGTCAACTGTAGCAGAAACACCTAGACCTGCATCTGGAGTTGTAGTATCTGTGAGCCACAGGGACTCAGCAATCTCACACCCACGCGATCAAGACTATTTAAGCTTATAGGACAGGTACGCCAATATAAGTGGAGCTGCAGCAAGCGACTAGCATATATGGTGGCTAACTTATACGCAAATGAGAGCGAGAAGAGAAGGCGAAGCACGAGCGAGAAGCTAAAGGAACATCCTGCGCAAGCATAACTCTAACACCGTGTCCACTTCCCGGACTCCGCCGAGAATGGGCCATCACGGTAACACACACGGTTGATTCATTTTTAATTAAGTTTAGTTGAAGTTATCTACAACCAGACATTAACAAATTCCCATCTGCCCATAACCACGGGCGCGGCTTTCGAAAGATCAATCCCTGCAGGGGAGTCCCAACTTAGCCCATAACAAGCTCTCACGGTCAACGAAGGAATAAACCTCCACCCAAGACACACCGATCAGACTCGGTATCTCGGTACAACAAGATAATTCAACAGGTTAAAACAAGTCCAGCAACACCGCCCGAATGTGCCGACAAATCCCGATAGGAGCTGCACATATCTCTTTCTCAGGGCACACTGAGATGAGCAATCCGTACAACTAAAACCAGCCCTTGAGTTTCCCCGAGGTGGCGCTGCACAGGGCTCTAGTTCGGACCAACACTCAGAGGAGCACTGGCCCGTGGGGGGCTAAAACAAAGATGACCCTCGGGCTCCGCAAACCCAAAGGAAAAGGGGGTAGGCGGCAAATGATAAAACCAATGTTGGGCATTGCTGGAAAAGCTTTAATCAAGGCGAACTATCAAGGGGTTCCCATTATAGCCCAACCGCGTAAGGGACGCAACAATCCGGGAACATAACACCGATATGACCGAACAAAATTCAATTTGAATCCAGTTTGTATTCTATTTTTGTTCAGGCAGGATCCATTTGCGATTGGAACAAAATTCTATATACATCATTTTTATATACACTTTCAAAAGCACAACACCCTTTATACATAAATATGGTTTATAAATGGCATGATCTCAGATTCGTAAGGCTGTATCCATCTTAATTTGGATTTCCAAATATTTGAAACTACTTTATGTTGAAATACAATGTATGCATTCCTCGCTAACTGTCTCCAATTAATGTGTGTTTCATGCGGTTTTTTTAGTTCTCAAACATGTATAATGTGTTTCACACACGCAACATATAGTGTAATCCCGTTTAGACATTAATTGCGTATAAGTCATGCATTGTCTCTAACTAAAGAATCTATGGATCACTAATATTGATAAACTATATAACATTACACGTGTCACCAAATTCAAATGAATATGGATGGTTCATACACCAATTTGCATTATGATATTATCGATGTCGTGATCTCCAGTTTAAATATTTGAATCTCCTTTAATCCAGATATTCGTCTCATATAGCTATAACTCATGCTTATATAGGAGTATCTCTCGAGACCTTTACACGTTCATCGCCTCTCGGGTATCTCTCGTGTCTCTAACTATGATTCTCCATGTGAAATCTCTTTCTCTCACACAAACAAAAACTTCATCTCCCGGGGTCTCATTTCTCTCTACTATTCCCCTGTGTGCCACTCGCACACCTCCTGTCACACAGAGATGTCTTTCGCTCCTTAGATATGAGAAGCTACGACTCTTCCTCTTAAATACCCCTTTCTCACACACAAACACAAACTCTGTCTCCCAGGGTCTCATATCTCTCCACCATTCTCTTGTATGTTGCACACACACACTCTCTTTCCCAAGAGATATCTTGCGTTCCCTCATATGTCTCTCTAGCTATCACTCTCATTGTGAAATATCTTTCTCTCCCACAGACACAAAACTCCGTCTCTCGGGATCTTATTTCTCTCTGATATTTGTTTGTATGTGACTCACACGCACACTCTCTCTCTATCTCTCTCACACCCATGCACATAACTCAGCCTTCTGATCCACTCGACTCCTATCTCCAACACACACTAGCTAGCATCTTTATCTTTCTATTTATCTGTTTCTCCATCAACCTTCTTTCTCACCCTCACCCTTGCTTCCTATCATGCACACTATATAAGTTTCTCTCTACATGCAGTCAAGTGCCCTCATTTTATCTTTCTCTCTCACACACATAACTTCACCCTCTGAACCACCCGACGGTCATTTCCAACATTCAAACTAGCCGATGTCCCTCTATCTAGCATCTCTATCTCTGTATCTATCTGTAGTTTCTCCATCAACATTTCTTTCTTGCACGCACTCTTGCTTCCTATCTCCCACACTATATATGTCTCTCCATACATGCATTTATAGGTTGATCTCTTTCGCACAATCGTTGTGTCTCAATCCCTCTGCTCGCCATAGATGCATGCTCCAGCCCACGCCACTATCTCTTAAAGACAAAAACACATGCTCAATAATCGAGCCTTCTTCCCTGCACTCTCACATGCATGCATATTGTCATACCGATCTCTCCCATATCGTTGATCTTATGACTTATGTCTTCTTTCTTTTATCTCGATCATGCTCGCGCGCGCACAAACACATCCCACGTATACATGTATACCTCTCGCACATGCATGTTCAAGGTCTCCTATGTCTCCATACATAGTTAATTACCCTCAACCCTAATGCCACATCGAATCGTTCTCTTCTTGTGTGCACATAACTTCCACCTGGATGGGTAAAACACACACTCACACTTAACAATCTCCTTCTAGCTACCCCCCACTCTCACTCTTCCCCTATATCCCCGAAACCAATAAGTCCATCCCTTCATTTATTTCCCGCCTGCATGCACCATCGATATATAGTAGTCTTCCTCGGTGTCTCTCGAACAAACACGTTCTCTCGATGTCGACTCCTCTCACGCGCACACGCCTTCACTTCCCTCTCTACGGGCCTTTTATCCCTCACACCCCTCGTTGGTGGCCCCTGTTATACACTATGATGAAGCCACGGACACTTAAATTACATCCACCACCGAGGACCCTGCGTCACACACACACACACACACCACCCCTCCACACACTAAGACTCCATCACACACACACATGCTCTAGGCGGAGCATTGGTTCCTACCACCCTTCGTTCAACCTTACCCGTATGATAAGCAATCACCTTAATTTACTTGTGTAACATGGACAAATTCCACTTTACTTTAGTAGTTAGAAAACTAATCATCTCTACTCTTATAAAAAACGAGTTGGTGATGATGGTGTGTTTGCCATCTTGTAATATAGACCGTCTGATCTATATCTGACGGATAGAAAGCAAACTATGACAATTTTACAAAAGATACCCGCACCTCTTTCCACATTTACAGACAAGGCCTTACCTCGTTCATCGTCCTTATCTCCCACAACCTCATTGCTGAGTAATTAAAAAAGGAAGTCTCTGGAACAATCTAGCATGGTGGCCGCTGCCTCCTGCCGGCGTCGTCCATCCCCATGCCTCCGCCCGTCCGACCACCAGTCACCACCACGCTCCACTCCTCCTCACCTTATCTCTCATCTTTCATTTTTTCGATGAAATTGTCGAGATACCAGTTTTCCGATAAAATTCTTGAGATATCATTAGTTTTTGCACATGGGATTACTCCTGCATGGGTCAATCATAATAGGTGTTTTGTAAAAGAATGCATATTGATGTTCCGTATCAATGCACGAGCATCTTGTGTAACGCCCTCGATGCGGCTATATCTCCCACGTGTCGAGGCACGACTTAGAGGCATAACCGCATTGAAAGCAATGTCGCAAGTCAGGAAATCATCACAGATCCCATGTACATAAATAATATAAAGGGAGGTACATAGTTGGCTTACACTCGCCACGTCACATCAAAGTACATAAATAACATCCATCATACAAATCACTCATGGCCCGACTACGGTGCCAAAATAGAAAAGACCCCCAACATGCGACAAGGCCCTGAATCGATAACCCCAACTAGGCACCACTACTGATCATCCGGCAAGGACACGTAGTATCGCTGAGAGTCCTCGTCGAACTCCCACTTGAGCTCATAATCGTCAACTATAGCAGAAACACCTGGAACTGCATCTGGAGTTGTAGTATCTGTGAGCCACAGGGACTCAGCAATCTCACACCCACGCGATCAAGACTATTTAAGCTTATAGGACAGGTACGGCAATATAAGTGGAGCTGCAGCAAGCGACTAGCATATATGGTGGCTAACTTATACGCAAATGAGAGCGAGAAGAGAAGGCAAAGCACGAGCGAGAAGCTAAAGGAACATCCTGCGCAAGCATAACTCCAACACCGTGTCCACTTCCCGGACTCCCCCGAGAAGGGGCCATCACGGTAACACACACGGTTGATTCTTTTTTAATTAAGTTTAGTTAAAGTTATCTACAACCGGACATTAACAAATTCCCATCTGCCCATAACCGCGGGCGCGGCTTTCGAAAGATCAATCCCTACAGGGGAGTCCCAACTTAGCCCATAACAAGCTCTCACGGTCAACGAAGGAATAGACCTCCACCCAAGACACACCGATCAGACTCCGTATCTCGGTACAACAAGATGATTCGACAGGTTAAAACAAGTCCAGCAACACCGCCCGAATGTGCCGACAAATCCCGATAGGAGCTGCACATATCTCTTTCTTAGGGCACACTCAGATGAGCAATCTGTACAACTAAAACCAGCCCTTGAGTTTCCCCGAGGTGGCGCTGAACAGGGCTCTAGTTCGGACTAACACTCAGAGGAGCACTGGCCCGTGGGGGGCTAAAATAAAGATGACCCTCGGGCTCCGGAACCCAAAGGAAAAGGGGGTAGGCGGCAAATGATAAAACCAATGTTGGGCATTGCTGGAAAAGCTTTAATCAAGGCGAACTATCAAGGGGTTCCCATTATAGCCCAACCGCGTAAGGGACGCAACAATCCGGGAACATAACACCGATATGACGTAAACTAGGGCGGCAAGAGTGGAACAAAACACTAGGCGAGAGGCCGAGCCTTCCACCCTTTACCAAGTATATATATGCATTAAGATAACATAGCAATATAATGATATCCCAACAAGTAAATAAATGTTCCAACAAGGAACGGCTCCAATCTTCACCTGCAACTAACAACGCTATAAGAAGGGCTGAGCAAAGCGGTAACATAGCCAATCAACGGTTTGCTAGGACAATGGTAGGTTAGAGGTTCAATCATGCAATTGGGAGGCTGACAAGAAAGTGGTAGGCATCGTAGCAGTGGCAAAGCAAAAGAGCGAGCAAACTAGCATAGCAAAGATAGTAGTGATTTCGAGGGTATGATCATCTTGCCTGCAAAGCTGTCAGAGTTGACTGGATCCTCAAAAGCAAACTCAACCGGCTCCTCGTTAGCGAACTCGTCTCCCGGCTCTACCCAAACAACAGAAACAAGCAACAAGAATACAATCAACCACGTGCAAGGGCAAACAATAATATGCAAAGATGTTATGCAATGTGGGATGCGATGCGGGATGCAAAATGCAAGACGTTACAAAAAATGCATGAACCTGGCCTCAACTTGGATGACCAAGTGGGCAACTGGATAGAGGGGAAGAAATCGCCTGAAAACGATATAAAGATCATAGGAATCGGAGCTACGGTTTGGAAATGGCGAGCGTTTTACGAAACGAACCGATCTGCGATATACAGCAAGTAAGCTCCTAAATGCAACGAAATGAACATGCTACAGCCACCAAACATGAAAACAAAATACGTGGCAGTGATGTACACAAGATGGTTAACAAAATACTGGCACTGAGCCATAGGCAAATTCATCCATTAAGAGGTTCAAACAAGCATGGAAAAAATGAATATGCAAAACAGATTCCAGACTTTGTGAAATTAACACTAGCCTGAAATTTCAGATCACGAAGCCCTCTTCGGAGCAGCAAAACAACATGATACAAAACCTGAACATGACAGGTAAGAACATGGCATGGAGCTACTCAACAAGCTTAACAAAACACCCAAAGTAACCTGGGGCCAAAAGGGTTCACAAAATACTCTACCGAGCTCACGAACATAGCTCGAACACAATTAGTTTTCAGACATGCAGAAATTTAACTCACGAAGGCATGTAAACGAGCTCGATGCACTCACCACGGTGCAATTCATGGCAAGGAAAGCATATGACCAGCAAGAAGGCACAATATGCTATCTACACATGGCAAGAACAAAGGCATAGAATGCATGGAACACTAACGGTAGCATCGGCAAAATCGCAAACAAGTTGACGATCTGCCCAGATTAACAACGAAGCAAAAGTTGAGCTCGATTGAGTCAACCTAGGTCACACCACATACGCACACAAAGACATAGATGGATAGAGCATAACATAAATAACAAAACTCCCTTACTGATCATCCTCAAAAGAGGCACGTATCACTAGGAAACAAGCTGGACATATAGCATCATGAACTAAAATATCCCAGACTTAGTGAAAATCACTAAGTCCCTGAAATCAGCAATCTCAGGTACCTCTCTTCGCAAGCTTGCACAAGACAACACACACATCCTAAAAATGCATGGGTGGCACCTCTGAAAATAAGACAAATTTTTTAACAATTCATCCCAAAGGGGCACAGGCATATCATGCATGAATTAAACATGGCAAAAATGACAAAAGTGCATGATGAGCTAACGGATCTGCAATTTAACTCACGAAGCCTCCTTCTAACAGCATTTTGGGCAACAAGATGACCTCAAATGCAAATGATGCAATGGAATGAAACGATGTACATGTCGAGGCGAAGATTTTGCTATATCATACGCCCAAAACGGAGCTACGGTTGCAAAGTTACGGGACCTCGAACAGAGCAACTTGGATCAAAATTTTCAGGACTTAGAAAAAAAATCGGGGGTTAGGGTTTACTGTTCACGCATCGAGAACCCCGTTGGTCTGCCCGTCAACAGGCACCTCGGCAGGCTCACTAGATGGGGTCACCGTGAGGGTCGCCGTGAAATGCATGTCGACTTCGAGGGTTGACTCGCCGACTTTGAAAGAGCAAACCTAGTCGCGCTACAACACATAGACGTGGTCGATCCTTGGGTGGTAGAGAACAAAACCTTTATTGAGAAGACGTACAATGACCGAGGCCAACAGAGGACGGACGGATATATAATCAAAGAGCACAACTCATGTTTCACGCGTTGGTTCAAGCAGATGGTTATCAGAACAACTCATATTCGCCTTGTCACAGGGCGCCGACCACAACCTGATGACCTATGAGATGTACGATATCAACGGCTACACATTCTACACCGAGAACAAGGACATGAAGAGCGATGGTTATCAGAACTCCGGGGTAACGATGCAATCCTACACCGGTAACGACAAGGACAGATACTACGGAAGGATCGAGGAGATCTGGGAGCTGAGCTACATTGGAGAGAAGGTCCCGATGTTCCGTGTCAGATGGGCCAAGAGCCTCCTAAAAGAAGACCGGTATTTCACCACCATGGTTATACCCGAAGCCAAATCCAAGACCGCGGGCGCAAATGTCACCGCGGAAAATGAGCCATGGGTACTGGCTTCCCAAGTGGACCAATGCTTCTTCATTACCGACCCGTCAAAGCCCAGTCGTGTTGTCGTGAGGAGAGGCAAAAGGAAGATCATCGGAATGGATGGAGTAGTCAATGAGCTAGGCTTCGACAAGTACGGCTTCCCGAAGATCGAACATGACGACGACAATGAAGTAGCAGCACACACCACAAGAAGTAGGACCACCCTACCTAAAGGACGTCCGTTCCACAGAAGAACTCCATTTGCGAAAAAGAAGGGCAAGAAGATTGTGAACAGATAGCTAGTTAAGATCGATTGTATTTAAATCGTAGTCTTCATTTCTCGATTGTATTTCATGGGCACTTTTTGATATCATGAATATTTTTAAATTTCACGGGCACTTTTTGAATTCATGAGGACACTCGATCTCGATCCCCCTCCACAGCCGCCGACGAGCACCCGGCCCCCCGCACCCTCCCCCGCTCCACCGCCGCCAACGGGCACCCCACGCACCCTCCCCCGCTCCACCGCCACCACCGATGATATTTTCAACTAACAAATTTGAACATATTTTTAAAAAAATTATTACTGTTTTTATAAAAAAATATTAATGTTATGATTTAAACAAGTTTGAATATATTTAAACACAAATAAATATCAAACATCATTTAAAATGCAAAAAACAATTATTGCACAGCCTGGGAATCGAACCCAGGACCTCCTGGTGTGTGTGCTGCGTGCTAACCAGTCGGGCTAGTGGGCGGGTTTTGATGTGGATTGGGTTAGGTGCAATATAACCTGTGCTCGAACTGTAATAAAAAAACATTCTAATGGCGCACCGCTGCGGGGTGCGCCATTGCTATCTAAAAAAAGATTTCTTATGGCGCACCGAGGTGTGGTGCGCCATTAGTAAGCTTCCCCCTAGCTATCCTCCCTCTCCCTCGCCAGATCCCCTTCGACCCTCTCTCCCTCGCCACCAAATCCACCCGCGCGCTGCCCCAACCCACGACGCCGCCGCCCCGACCCTCACCGGACTCCACCCCCGCCGTCCCCGCGCCCCCGCGCCCCCACCCCCACCGCCCCGACCCTCGCCGCACTCCACACCGCCGCCGCCCCGACGCCCCCGCGCCCCCAGCCCCGCCACCCCTGCGCCCCCGTGCCCCGACCCCCGCCACCCTGACCCTCACCGGACTCCTCCTCGCCGTCGGCGCCGAGCAGCGACGCAGCACCATACGCCCCCTGACCCTCCTCCTCCCCTTGCCCCTCCTCCTCCTCCCCTTGCCCCCCCGCCTGCGCAGCTGACGGCCCCTTCTCTGTCCCGCAGGGCAAGTTCTCCGGTGCCTCTACGACACTGATGCCTCCACCGTCTACGGCGTCTGTGCCTTCTTCCACCTCCGGACACCGCGGCCTCACCGTCTGTGGAGGTATCTGCTCCTAAGATCTCTGCATCCCGCTCCCCTTGGCCCTCCCGGTTCTTCTCCACTAAGGTGCGTTTCTCCATGCCCCTGTCTCCGCCGTTCCAGGGCTTAATAGCTCTCCTATGATGTATGACTTGTCTATGAAGATTTTGATGTGTTATGCCTTGTTCTTGTCTGTACATCTACGCCCTTCCAGGGCTTAACTTGCTTATGAATACATCTCCCATTGATTTTGATGTAGTTTTAGAGTGGCTAGTATGTATGTAGTGGAGCTAGCAGTACCAGCTGCTTCTATGGCACCTTCTTTGCTGTTCAGCTGTGTCAAACAAAATTCCAATGGCCAACTCATATGCCCTGTAATTTGCTCATGATTATTATCTATCTCACATCACCTTCTCCTCTTTGCTTGCCATGCACTCCCAGCTCCGTCATCGCGACCGCGTAATAGTCCGCGGGTGATACAGCATGCTCAAATTCAGTAATTAATCAGTATATATATACCATAAGAGAAGTCTCAAAGATTGGGACTATCTTGCCTTATGTTTGAAACTTTCAACTATATACATGACTTCTATTTTATTTTTGAAATTCACAGAGTTAGGACTATCGTGTGGATGATGCTAAACAGAGATAGGAGTAGTAGTGGTGGCCATCTAGTTGGACTACTACTGCTAGGACTTGCTCCAGATTTTAGGATTTCTTTTATTTTAGGATTTATTTTCTTCTAGGACTAGGTTTTTATTATTTTTCTGTTGTGATTGTTTTTTGAGCTCTTTCTTTTTCATTTCCTACTATCCTTATCCTAATTATCTTAAATTGTTATGATGTGTGTAATAGGATTAGATCTTGGATTTGCTAGTGGACTTTGGGATTTTCTTAGCAAGCTTGGTGACTCCATATTTTTCACTATTTCAGCAAGTCTTTTGTAAGCATTAAACTTTCAGCACTACATTTCTATCTTATGTGTACATCTGTTTGCTTCCAATTGCTATATATGTATTGTTGTTACTAAAAATGATGAAGCTCCTGTCAATTGCTATACATATATATGTGTATGATGATCCTCCTTTCCTGCAGTAGTATAACTAGGATATAAAGCACATTGAACTAACAATCTTGTATGGTGCCTAAAATACAATGATTCAGGAACATCAGATGACATAGCATGTGGATATTGACATAGGATGAGTAGATTAATAAGTGAGCCAAAAGTGATGGACAAACCTCATGCTAGGAATTCTCGAGGGTTGCAGTACATGGAATGCATTTGCAAATGCAGCCAAAACCTGATATATACCAAAAAATTGTATAGAAATATGCTGAATTTTCTGCTCTGATTGTTGCTCAAAGAAATTTAGCAAAAAATGGGGTCCTGGGGGACGCCGCTACTGCTTGAGGCCCTTGAGAGGCCCTTCGTGTCGTGATGATTTTGCAGGTACCCCGAGAGGCCCTTGAGTTTGCCGGAATGTCGATTAACTTCTGTTCCGGCAAATTCGGGTACTCCATATGTCCTATTTTCAGCAAAGGTCATGCTGAAATTTTCCGTGAATTTTAGCATGACTTTGCTAAAAATCGGACATATGAGGTACTTGCTACTAATGCATGGGCCGGGGTATCTTAGTACTTAATTAAGTAGGATCAACTGCCCCTTTATTCTGGCTGCATTAAACCATAAGTGGTAATAGAGCCAAGTGATTAGGCCCAACTTAGAAATTCTCCTCAGCATCGATAAACCCTAGATGATAAACCCAACATAGGTGGCAATAGAGCCAACTAATTAGTGCCAAGTGAATAGGCCCAACCTAGGGTGCCTCGGCATCGATAAACCCTAAATGATGAAAACTTAGCATTTAGGGTTCCTCGGCGACGACAAACCCTAAATGATGAAACCTTGGCTTTTAGGGTGCCTCGGTGTCGATGAGAACCTAAATGATGTACGCTTAGGCTTTTAGGGTGCCTCGCCATTGACAAACCCTAAATGATAAAAGCTTAGCTTTTAGGATGCCTTGGTGTCGACAAACCCTAAATGATGAGACCATGATCTTGTTCCTTGACAATAACCAACTTTTTGACAAAACTTTTTTCCTATTTAGAGCAAAACATGGCCCAAAACGATGAGGCCGGTGGTTCGGGCGGCAAGAAATTCTAGGAGCTGTCCCAGGGGTTGGAGGAACAACCTCACCGCTATGAGGACGCCGCGGAAGACACCTATCCTGACTACATAACCCCTAGTGGCGTCGGGGATGACACCATTGATGGTGTCGCCGAGGATGCCACAACTGATGGTGCCGCCGAGGATGCCACCATTGATGATGGCGGCGCACGCATAGATGGCAGCCAACCGAAGAAGCAACGGAAAGACCGGCGCCCGAACGCGCTCCGCACCGTGAAGGAGGAATTTACTGAAGTGAACTCCGACGGGCAACCGACGGCGCCCAAACAAGTAGTCAAGGGGTACTTGGTTCATCTCGGGTGCATTCCACGAAGCACCACCTCGATCAACACCGAGAACCTAAGGCATAAGGACCGAGGGAATTTGCGTAGCCTCCTCTTCACGAAGCTGCACGAACGATACAAGTTCCCCGCTGAGTTTGCAAACACACACCTCTCAGGGAATAAAGTGAACAATGCCGCCCTCAAGAAGATGAGCACGACCCTGTCTACTTGGAGAAGCACGGTGAAGGCAATGATTGATAAAGGTGATAGTTATGACAAGATCAAGGTGAAATATCCTTTGATGAGCGAAGATGACTACAAGGAGTTCAAGATCAAGTGCAAGAGCCCTGCAACCTCCGAATCAAGTCAGTGGGGGAAAGAAATGCGGCAGTTGAACTTAGGGGTCCACCAACTCAGTCCCAGCGGTTACAGAGTGGCGGAGCCTGTATGGGACAAGGAGGACGCGGAGCGTGCCGAGCGAGGCCTACCGCCCCTCTTCGAGAAATACAGTGACAAGCAGACCAGGAACTTTCTCAGGGCCCGGTACAAGGAGGACCCGGTAACAAAGGAGCTTACCACGGATCCGAAGACCAAGGAGCTTGAGCTTTTTCTGGTAAGGAATACACCCCCGCGTAATTAGCTCCATATGGTTGCACTCTAATTAATCCCCAATATTTCTAAATGGTTCACGTTCCTTCCGCAGGACAAAGAAAGCAGTAGCGCGGGGTCGTCTCAGAGCTCCCCTTTGGACACCCCTTTGAATAGGGCGCTGAACGTAATGAAAAACAGGGATATGCTCGATAAGCCGACGTCAGCTGGTCGAGTGGCCGGCAAAGGCTTGTCCATAAAATGGTTGTCATACTATACCGCTGGTGGGCGAAAGGAGAAAAAGACCAGCTCGGAAAGCCAGTCGCGCGAGGTTGAAGCACTCAAGGCACAAGTGGCGCGGATTCCGGAGCTTGTCCAAGAGCAAGTGCCACAACAACTTGGAATGACGCTCAACGCCATGGTGCCTACGTTGATTCATGGGATGACGACGTGGATTGCGGGCGGCCAACAGGGGCCTCCCCCGGTTCCCAGCTTCACGGCCAGCAACTCACACAGCGCGCAGGCGGCGCCATTGGTGTCTCCGGCGGAGGCGGTATTCGTGTCTCCGGCGCCGGCACGGGCATTGGAGCTTAATGCACCCAGGTGTTCGCCGGTCGGCACCTCGCCAGCAAGCGGCCCCTCTGTCAATTGCACACCCGCCGTTGGCGGTGCCTCGACATTAGCCGAGCTCGACGGCATCACGGTAACTAAGCCTCTCGGTCGATGACTTCATCTCCTTGCCTTTGACTGGGCATCCCTGACGCCGTACATGTTTTCGCAGGGCGCCGCCAACGTTCCTTGCACTCTTCTGCACTTCGTGGGCGGCGAGTTGGTCGATGTCGCCAAGGGCAGAATTGTTCAACCGGGCAACCCCATGTTCCATGGTAATCCGATGCCACCCACAACATATAGGGTTGAAGTGGTTCGGGTGCTGCCAGGCTGCGACGAGCTGTTACCTCCGATTCGACCCGCTGGGGCCGACAAAGAAGATGAGATGACCCTCAGCGCCTGCGTAAACTGGCCCCTGCTTTGGCTGAAGAGCCAGATTCATTTAGGGGCGGGGGACACCACCCCACAGACAAGACCGCCAGTCGTGCCGGCGCCAAGCCATGGCAAGAACGCCGCAACGCTACCGGACCTGCCGGACATCCCCATGGCATAGGATCCGGACGGCGACGACAACGACGACGGTACATTTACCAAAGTTGATAAGTACTTTGCCAAACATGGGTACGCTGACGAGTTCTGCGGGCCTCTTTCTCAAGAACCCAACCAAGACGACTGCGATCTAGCTGGTACGGCAGAGAAATCCAATTGCAGCAGGCGTCGTCTAGCGTTCAGTTGTCAGGACACGCCTCCAGCTCCCGCCTTCACCGAGCCTCAGATAGCTGAGGTGCGAAATATTATCAGCCCCAACATGCTCAAGAAGGCGGTCTGTGAGCAGAACTCGGTCCCATTACAGGAGATCAAGAAGAAGGGACGGAATCAAAAGACTAACAAGGGCGCTGGTGCGAGCCAGCCGGCACCGAGTTCGATCTATGCTCAGGACGGGCCACCTTCACCTAAGGATATCTCGAGGAGGGTGCATGTGGCAGGTAGGGCGATGCTACCGCCAAATATGCTCAATGCTGCAACCGGTGCTATGCGGAGTCTGCACGACAGTGTTCTTTCTTTGGAGAAGCGGCGTCTCAGAGAGAAGGATGTGGCATACCCGGTTTTCGTGGCCAAGGTGCCAGAGGGCAAGGGCTTTGTGGATGGCGACATCGGGGGTACGATCGTCTTGCGGTTTGATGACATCTTTGCTATGTTTAACCTCCATCTGCTGCACTACACCTTCGTTCGGCTGTTTTCGCTGAGTATGGAGATGCGGATCATTAGAGACAAGACCCGGACATCGTGATAGTCGACCCCTTCTACATGCGTGCCAAGCACTTGAGCAGCGCTGAGGACTGCCAAGTTGCGAGTTCACACCTCGAAGGTGTCATTCTGGCAAACGCAGATGAGGATAACTTCCTTGTGCCTTACTTTCCCGAGTAAGTCATCCCTTAACCGCCCCGTAACATATGATTTCTTAGATTTCGATCGTTCTTTTTTTTCTAACATTCCGTGTTCTGTGCAGTGACACACATTGCACACTCATCCTCTTAAGCCCGAAATATTCCATGGCCATGTATTTAGACCCGAACCGTAACTCCAAGATAGACTAAACAAATGTCAAGAAAGTTCTTGATGATGTTCTCCCCGGCTACGCCAAATCTGGAGGAACCTTCACCAGGGCAGTTCGTAAGTACGGCAAGCACATGTTCTCACACAATACGAAGTTCTACTGCGTCAAGCAGCAGCCTGGCGGTCAGAAGGATGCCTACTACGCCCTCCATCACATGCGGGCGATCGTAAGGGACCATCATCAACTTCTGCTACCAGATAATCTCAAAGATTGGGCTGCGAGCTTGTCGGCAATCCAGGACGCGGACCTCAGACAAGAATTCTTTCGCATCCAGTCGGAGTTTGCGGACATCATCCATCAAGATGTCCTTCATACCTCGGGGAGGTTCTTCCTCAGATATCAACCGTCCAACAGTGAGATAGATGAAATGCTACAAATGCAGGGTGACAACGCCCGCTATTTCATGACCATCACGACAGATGGCGGCTTCATCCACGCTCATGTCCGATGAGTCGAGTCGAAAGTAGGGATGTGTAGTTCTGAAACATTGATTGGCTCATGTTGTAATTAAACTTTAATGAATTTGTATGTCTCTTTGGTTTGGACAGTTGTTCAACTTAGATGTAATCGATGCTATTTATTAGTAGGACCATGAATCGTGCTATTGATGTCTTGCTTTTCTCTTCCGATCCTTTTGTTGCATACTTACATATTGCTTATGTATTGTCTGTTGTTTGGCTTGTGCATAGAGATGCCGTCATATGTCGTGTACAAGGGTAAGGTTCCCGGAGTCTACGACGACAGGTTGGAGTGTTGGAGACAGGTTCACCATTTCAGCGGTAACAGTTACAAAGGGTACACCACTAGGGTGGAGGCCGAATCTAGATATGCCCGCTATCTAGCGGGAGAGAGGAGGGAGCGTTGGAGGAACCGGATGAAGACCAGTTTGATCGCGATGATGCTCATCGTGATGACCACAACTCTCTTCTATGTGATGGTAGTTTAGATGATCGATATCGACTTGTAATGTGAAGACAAACTCGATACTCGCGGTCTGGAGACTTGTAATGTTTTATCTTTGTTCGGTCTTTTGAATTCGGAGTCTAATATGATGAATTATATTCGGAGACTAATCTTCTATTGTATTCGATGAATCTGCTGTTGCTGTGTGCTGCTGTCTATATTCTTTCCAATAATATATTTTGTAACCTGTGCTAAAATCAGAAAAGTAAAAAAAAACAAAATATTCATACTAATGGCGCATCACCACAAGGTTCGCCATTAGTATGCCAAAGGATACTAATGGCGCATCGAGACAGAGTGCGCCATTAGTATGATAAAGCAAATGGTTACATATGGCCCCCCGGGAGGCATACTAATGGCGCATGGTGTTACATACTAATGGCGCACTTCCTGGTGCGCCATTAGCATACCAGATACTAATGGCGCACCAGTGGTGCGCCATTAGTAAAAAATTCTAGAGGCGTGATACTAATGGCGCACCGGTAGTGCGCCATTAGTAGGCAAAACCAGTGCGCCATTAGTAGGCCTTTTCCTAGTAGTGGGCCCAAGATGATTATTGGCCCAGGTTTTGGCCCATATGAGTAACGAGCCAGCCTGAAGACCGACAACACTAAGATTCACTGAACCTTCCGCCCTAAATTATAGCATACTGACCAAGAATAAACCTACACTATACAACAAAGAAATTACAACATATTACATCCCCTCGGCATCAAAGTTTGGCACCAGTGATAATAAAGGGCAACGAGACAACAGATTATCAGATTATATAAACTGGGCAGGTTGCCACCAATGGAAGTTAACAGGCGGACAAAATAATAGACAGAACCGATAGCACTTCAACACGGTTCAAGAAAGGGTAGCCCGACCTGAGGGAGTCCTGGATTAGGGGGTATCCGGACAGCCGGACTATATGCTTCGGCCGGACTATTGAAGCGTGAAGATACAAGACTCAAGACTTCGTCCCGTGTCCGGATGGGACTCTCCTTTGCGTGGAAGGCAAGCTTGGCGAGCCAGATAATAGATTTCCTTCTTTGTAACCGACACTGTCTAAACCCTAGCCCCCTCCGGTGTCTATATAAACCGGAGGGTTTAGTCCTTAGAGACACAATCATAATCATCATAGGCTAGCTCCAAGGGTTTAGCCTCTATGATCTCGTGGTAGATCAACCCTTGTAATACTCATATACATCAAGATCAATCAAGCAGGAAGTAGGGTTTTACCTCCAACGAGAGGGCCCAAACCCGGGTAAAACATGGTGTCCCTTGCCTCCTTTTACCATAAGCCTTAAACGCACAAATCGGGACCCCCTACCCGAGATCCGCCGGTTTTGACACCAACATTGGTGCTTTCATTGAGAGTTCCACTGTGTCGTCGCTGCAAGGCTCGATGGCCCGCCTCGTTGTCAAGGACAACATCACCTCTGGGGGAGCGCTGGCGGTAGGCCAAACTCTTCGACTAGGCGGCTTTGTCAGGGCCGCCTGTTCGGCTTCCACTTCGATGATGACCTCTCAGGTCATCAAAAACAGCCTCCACATCAATTCGGAACTCGCCTAACAGATGAATCCAATAGAGCTCTCCTCCCTTAATGAGCTCTTGGATCGCATCGCTGCTTTGGGGGTCGCTACAGGCTATGATCGGATCGGGCTTAATCCCGACTAGAGGGATATTAAAACCCCACCGGTCACCCACGAGATAGAGGTAGTGGAAGAGCCACACATTGATTATCCCTCTACTTTGAGGACGAATTATGTCCGGATCACCGAGCTCTCTAAGCTGGATACCCGCTCGCGGGAAGACATGACCCAGACCCCGGACTTAGAATCGGGTGTCGGGCCGGAAAAATCGGGCAGCACCCTGGATCCCGAACTGTCGAGCCCGGAAGCTCCTCTACCCCTGGGTGTTAGATCGGATCTGAATCCAGATTCAGCTACACCCACCTACCCAGACCTAAACTGTCTCTCCCATATCAGACAAGGGCCCCAAGAGAAAGTACATCGCTACTGGGCCAAATTCCTCCTTGTGCTAAATAGGGTTCAGGACCATCGCGAGGAAGACGCAATCTCACTTTTCTTCAAAAATTGCACGAACAATGGAATCCTTAATGCTATAAGTCACCATGACATAGTACACTTTGACGACATAGCAGCCATAGTACAGAAGTACTGTGCGATGGAGAGCACCTGGACAACCCAAACAGACTTCTGGGATAATCCGGCCCTCATTAAACCCTTTGTCCGAACTAAAAGAGTAAACTCTCGTAAGTTACCTGATCCAATTCCCAAAAAACCAAAGCCCACTCCAAGGCATGGAACTGTATTGGAAGAATGGCTCAATGGGCCATGCAAAATTCACAGCACGCCGATACTACGCCAACGCATAGCCTTAGAGCATGTTGGATACACCAGCAGGTGGCAAAAAGCGGCAAGGATCTTCTTGTAAGCCATAGAGTAGAGCAACTATCCGTCGAAGACAACAATACGGTACTTACAGTCTTCGAGACTTTCGCCTCGAATAATAGGCGCAAGCGAGCACATCGAAACTTCACTGAAATCTGCCACGTGGCAAAAATAAATCCGTGGAACGACACTGCTATAACTTTCAGTGCCAGTGACGTACCTCAATTCCAGACAGTTCGGGCACGAGCCGCTCTGGTCCTTAGTACAATCGTGGACGGCTTTCGGCTCACTAAAGTACTCATGGACGGTGGAAGCGAATTAAACTTGATCTACGAAGAAACACTCAACAAGATGGAAATTGATAAAGGCCGCATTGAGCAAAGCGGCACAACCTTCAGGGGAATCATCCCTAGTCGGGAGGCACGGTGTACGGGAAAAATCACACTCGACGTGGTATTCGGCACTCCGGAGAATTACAGGTCCAAAGAAATCACATTCCAAGTGGCTCCCTTCAGCAGCGGATACCACGCCCTTTTAGGGCGGGACACATTCACAAGCTTTCAAGCTATACCCCATTACGGGTACATGAAGCTAAAAATGCCCTGGCCCAATGGAATCATCACTCTACCTAGTGATCCGCACGTCGCACTCCGCGCCGAAAATAAAACTGCAGCACCAGCCCTGGAAGCATTAACCAAAGCCCTAGCGGCCGAAGAATTAACAACACTGCGCACCATAGTGGACAGGGACGACGTGATACTCGACAAACAACCCAAGTCCACATCATTCAAACCCATAGACGAGATAGTCAAATTCCAGGTCCATCTGATGGACCCCACGAAGACAGCTTCCATCGGGACACAGTTGAGCCCCACAATGGATGCCGCACTACGAGACTTCCTACGAGAGAATTGGGGCATTTTTCGCCTGGCATCCTTCGGACATGCCGGGAATCCCACGCAGACTAGCCGAACATAGCCTCAATATACTGAAAGGATACAAGCCAGTTGAACAGACTCTTAGGCGCTTCTCAGAGCCTAAACAACAAGAAATGGGAGAAGAGCTAGCCAAGCTACTCGAGGCCGGATTCATCAGAGATATCAAACATCTGGATTGGCTGGCAAATCTGGTAATGGTAACAAAGAAGGACAAATCCTGGCGCCTTTGCATCGATTTCAAAGACCTCAACAAAGCCTGCCCCAAGGATCCCTTCCCCCTCCCTCGCATCGACCAAATCATCAACGCAACCGCAGGACATGACTCGTTGTGTTTCCTCGACGCATACTCCGGATACCATCAAATAAAGATGGCAGAGTCCGACCAAGCCACAACAGCCTTCATAACACCATATGGTCCTTTCTGCTTCAACACTATGCCTTTCGGGCTTAAAAACGCTGGCGCAACCTATCAACGCATGATTCAAACATGCCTGGAAAAGCAAATCGGCAAAACAGTGGAGGCATATGTGGATGACATGGTCATAGAAACAAGACACGTCGAAACTCTAATAGATGACTTGAGGCTTACGTTCGATAACCTCCGAACATACGTCATCAAGCTAAACCCGGAAAAATGTGTTTTCGGCATACCCTCTGGGAAGTTGCTCGGCTTCATCGTTTCCAATAGAGGAATTGAAGCAAACCCAGCAAAAATCCAAGCTCTGTCGCAGTTGGCTATCCCAACAGACCTCAAGCATATCCAGAAACTAGCTGGATGCATGGCTGCATTAAGCCGTTTTATCTCCCGATTAGGAGAAAAGGCACTACCTCTTTACCGCCTTCTTCGACGCACCGAACACTTCGTGTGGACGGATGCAGCCGCGGCCGGACTGGATGAAATAAAGACCTTATTGGCCAGTAATCCAGTCCTGACAGTGCCAAATATTGGCGAACCCATGCTATTATACATAGCTGCAACACATCAAGTTGTAAGCGTAGTGCTCGTCGTCGAACAAGAAGCAGACGGACACAAATTCCTGCTCCAAAAGCCGGTATACTACGTGTCCACGGTCCTCACCCCATGCAAATCCCGATACCCGCATTATCAAAAGTTAGCATACGCGATCTTCAAGAGTGTTCGATAACTCTGGCCTCCGAAGTACCACTCAACGACATAATAAAAACCGTGACGCTACGGGATGTATCGCTAAATGGGCCATCGAGCTCCTCCCATTTGACATAACATACAAACCACGGCGGGCCATTAAGTCGCAAGTATTGGCTGACTTCGTCGCCGAATGGACAGAAGCCGAACTCCCAAAAGAGTACGGCGCGTACTCCAATTGGCTCATGCACTTTGATGGCTCTAAAATGCTGTCCGGATTAGGGGCGGGTGTAGTCTTGACTTCCCCCACCGGAGACTCGGTCCAGTACGTACTCCAAATATTATACACAGACTCCAACAACGCAGCCGAATACGAGGCTCTGTTGCATGGTCTTCGGATGGCAGTCTCTATGGGAATTCAACGCCAGGAGGTGCGCGGGGATTCAAACCTCGCAATATCACAAATCAACGGAGACTTTGATGCCAAGGATCCGAAAATGGGGGCCTACTGCAATGCCGTCCTCAAAATGTCAGCTCGGTTCGAGGGGCTCAAATTCCACCATGTGGCTCGAGAAAACAATCAAGCGGCGGATATCCCCTCCCACATCGGCAGTAAACGCGACCCCGTCCCACCTAACGTATTCATGGAAAGGCTATTCAAGCCATCCGTGGTATGGGAAGGGGAGTCCGACAACACTAGCACATATCCGAATACACCCCCAGATTCTGAACCATCTGACATAATCGGAGGCTCCGCCACCGAAATAACATCTTCGGCCCATGAAATCATATTTGTAATCGCCTCGTGGAACGAGCCTTTCCTGTCCTACCTAAATAGGCAGGAGCTCCCCGAGGACCAAAATGAAGCACGTTGTATTGTGCGGCGTTCCAAGGCCTACAAAGTCCATGAGGGAGAACTCTATAAGAAAAGCGCGACCGGTGTGCTCCAAAGATGCATCTCCGAAGAGGAAGGGCGACATCTCTTGGCAGAAATCCATGCTAGACTCGGCGGGCACCACGCTGCGGCTAGGGCACTTGTCAGCAAGGTCTTCCGTGCAGGTTCTTATTGGCCGACAGCCCGAGCAGACGCACAGGACCTTATCCAACACCGCGTCTGTTGCCAGCTCTTTGCCAATCAGAGTCACATGCCCCCTACCGCTCTCCAAACAATCCCCATTACTTGGCCCTTCGCGGTCTGGGGGCTGGATATGGTCGGACCTCTTAAAGGGGGAAGCCATAAGAAAAAATACTTATTGGTCATGGTGGACAAGTTCACCAAATGGATAGAAGCCAAACCAGTTAAAACGGCCGAATCCGGACCAGTGATAGACTTTATATCCGGGGTTGTACACAGTTACGGCATTCCGCACTGCATCATCACTGACAACGGCTCAAACTTCACAGCCGACGAAGTGAAAACTTGGTGCGGCAACATGGGCATAATGCTTGATTACGCCTCTGTCTACCATCCCCAAACAAATGGCCAGGTCGAATGTGCAAACGGTCTCATCATGAGCGGCATCAAACCTAGACTAGTGCGGTCCTGGGCAGAATCGGGCACGCACTGGGTCGAGGAGCTCGACTCCGTGCTCTGGGGGCTGCGGACCACGCCGAATCGCACCACCGGATACACACCATTTTTTATGGTGTACGGCGCAGAAGCGGTACTACCCTGCGACATAATCCATGACTCACGTCACGTGCGCATGTACGAAGAGAAGGAAGCCGAGTTAGATCGGCAGGACAACTTAGACGCCCTGGAGGAGGAGTGCGATGTCGCAAAAGCCAGTTCCGCCTTCTATGAGCAGCAGGCTCGACGATATCAAAGCAGAGAAGTGCGGGCCAAAACTTATAATATTGGTGAACTTGTTCTACGCCTACCGGAGAAGAAGAAGGACGAGCTCAAACCTAAGTGGGAGGGTCCCTTCATTATTGATAAAGTTCTCACCGGAGGAGCGTACCGCCTGCGTAATGCATCTGATAACAGACTCGAGCCGAACCCATGGAACGCAGCCAGACTCCGGATATTCTACGCCTAGCACCGAACTCAGTGTTCATCTCCTTACCCCTGCCCCTTTTAATTATCTTCCTCCCCTTTTTCCTTTCTCACCCCTTTTTTCTTCTTCACACAAAGTACTCAGTACAGTACGGATGCTCGGATCACTCCGGCCGCGCTATGTGTGTAAACCATACCTAGGGGCTTCCTATACGGAAGCTAAATATAATTACTTTCAGGGCTTCTTGCCTATCACATATGCGTTCTTTTTTCCATATGTACCTTTTCTTCTCCATTATATTCATCGATATGACTTAAGATGTGGCCATGCTGGGTTGCCTGGCTCTTGTGTTTATGCCCTATGTTCCCGTTAATTCGGCTAGGGAATAAGGGCAGCACCTCTGCGATTGTTACTGCTGGTTGAGCCAGATGTGTACCTCAGACTGGGTGAAGCCGAAAGCTAGCGTTCTTAAGGTAATATTCGTTCGGGGAACAAAAGACGTTTCTTTCGTTTATTACAACGTGAACCCCTAGAAGTTTTGTATCCTACGTCTCTGTTCATAGTCCGGACATGTACATCGATGCATGCATACCCAGGGAAAGGAACCCCTAATGTAACTATTCTCCCTGGAAGATGTTTCTTACTATCCATGTAATATAACATAACTAGTTGGGTACTTGTCTGTTCAAGCACTTATGACCCCTACGCCTGGTTTCCATGCATACCCGGTTCTGTATAACTGAGCAGGTATTCGGATACACCCCGGACAGTCGGATCCGGGGGCTGAACCGAAAAGGTCCGCCATGACAAATGATCTTTAATCCGGCTAGGGACTGCATATGTCCATTGAATTACATAGTCACTTGGACTGACTGTATTCTTCCTCTATACCGTCAGACAAGGCTATCTAGCTTACAATCCTGTTGGGAGTACTTTGCGGCTAACGCTGCCTGGTAATACAGCAGACTCACGAGAATTTCTTGCCCATCTGGCCCTGCCGGTCCGACTTCGGCCATATGGTTCGGGTCAAGCTTGGTATAGCGGGTCATCACCATGGCCCAGGCTTCCCTTGCACCTTGCCGGCAGGCTGACATCTTCCACAATTGGAAGCTCCGCCGTGCTCCTTGGAGCACATCCATGAGCTCCCCCATGCCTTTTGGCAGGGAGGTGGATGGCCACAAGGCCTAGGCAATAACCTGCATCACCTGCCAAGCTCGCTCGTGCAGCTGTGAGAGTTCTTGCAGTAAATCAACTTCAAACGCGGGCATCTCCTCTTCAGGGCGGCCCGTCAACATACCTACAGATATAAATTCTTTCAATATGCTTCCTCGCCGAGCTGTATTACAGTTCGTCTAGGCACTTACCATAATTGTCGTGACGAAGCCTTCTGTTTTCCTTCACGGACTCCGCCAGCTGAGCGCGAACATCTCCTAATTTGACACCCAGCTGGACATTGGCATCTTGAAGATCGTTCTTCTCCCACCTAACTTGCGTAAGAACACGCTCAGTAGCTTTTAGCTGCCTTTGGAGATATGACTCGCTCTCTCCTACGATCTCTGGATTCTCTCCGGGATTGTCTGCAGAATTTTCTGTTAGATTTATCAAACAAGCCAATTAGTAACTGGTACATTTCAATAACATTTATCTATCAAGACATATGTTACAAGATCAGGCCTTCTAGGACTCCTCGTTGGGAATAGCGGCCCTCAGCTGGGTCTTGCACTCCTCCATCTCTTGAGACAATTGGGTATTCTTATCTACAAGGACCTGCGCATGAAATGATCCTTAAAACAATTGTTCCAACCGTTTCAAGTCTCAGGGGCTACTGCTATATATGCTTATCAAATTTTCTTACCCGTATATCTTTGGCATACTGGTCCGTCGCTCGGGCGAGCCCGCCTTGAGCAGCTCGGATGTATGCGTCCCCCGAATTGAAAGCATTGAAAGCCTCTTTGAAAAGGATGTTATTGTGAAGTACGGCCCATCGGCGCCGATGGTTCATGGCACTCTCAACTTCCGAATTCATGGCGGAGAGCATTTTCGCATCCTTTGTCGGAGGCTAATTCAGCACCGGCCCCGCATTGGCCTCCTCTCTTGAAGCCGATTCTGGAATCCGGCTCGTGGAGGCGTGATCGGCAGGGTCCCTGGATATAGTCCGACGACACCTCTTTCTGCCAGAACACCAAGGACGCTGTTACATTTCAAACACAAATAATCAGAGAGCAGGTTTTTACCATACCTCTGTAACGGTGTTTCGGCCCTAACCGCCTTCCTCTTAAGCCTGCCCGATCCAGACGCCCTTTACCGACGAGCCCCCAAGGGCTCGGCACCGCGTTCCGATGGTCGTCTCTACAGAAATGTGATGCTTTAAGCATGAGGCATGGCATCAGAAAGGAGTCCTCTTCAGAAGACAGGGTTTAGGCTTTGCTTACACGTGATGCAGGTAGCAGTCCGAGATAGTCTGTGACAATAGCCACCGAGGCACTATCGCAGCTGGCCTGATAAAATATCCCGTTGATGAGCTCCACAGTAATATCCGGATCTTCTTCATGTCCTGGATCTAAGGCCCTTCCGGGGTCCTCTGGCTGCGGGGAGGGGCTGTCGAATCCTTATACGGCCCTCCTCAGTTCCTGCTCGGAAATATCGAGTTAAATAATCGTAACCAAGGACGCCAGAATGAATGGAGCGGGGGAAAGAGTGACGACTTACCCAGCTTGGGGGGTTGTACATGGAAAACCCATCCCGCGGTTTGATATGAAGAAATTCTTCTTCTTCTCCTTTATACAAATCGGACAATATCCTCGCTAGAGCTGTGGCGGAGTCCGGACCTTTACGACCGCAGCAGGTGGCATGGTCTTCCCCGTTGTAATGCCACATGGACTTCCCCCGATATTGAAGCGACCGCACTCCTCGCATTATGCATATTGCTATAACCTCGACTATTGTCGGCCCTGATTTGGCCAGTATCTTTATCCTGCTTATCAGCAAGTGTACTTCTCTTCTATCCTCCTCTTGGGGGCCCTGAGGGCGCCAACTTCGGCGTACCTTCGGCGTAGCATTACTAAACTCAGGGAGACCCGTCCGGACTGGATCCGGAAGGGGAACATCATCAACATAAAACCACTCTGAGGGCCAGTTTTCGGGTGCCTTCTTGGGAGTACCGGATAGGTATCCGGTCTCGGTGATGCGCCATACTTCGGCTCCGCCCACTTGACATATGGATTCCCCCTGGCTGCGAGGGACGAGGAAGAACAACTTCTTCCATAAACCAAAGTGAGGCTCGCAACCCAGAAATAGTTCACAAAGGGCAACGTATCCCGCTATATGCAGCACTGAAGTAGGGTTGAAGTTGTGCAGCTGGAGGCCATAAAACTCCAGGAGCCCGCGAAGGAATGGGTGGATTGGAAACCCGACACCTCTTAACATATGCGGGATGAAGCATATTCGCTCTCCCGGGAATGGATTGGGAGATCTCCCTGCTTGCTCGCCGCCATTATAGGTGGCTAGTCTAGCTCGGACGGGAACCATGAAAGCCGGTGGAAGAAACCCTTGGGTCTGTAACTCTATCAAACGGCTTTGAGGAATGGAACACTCCTCCCATTCTCCTGGCTTGGAGCGAAGGTAACGAGAATAAGAGTTGCTGCGACCGGCTATGTTGGAATGGTTTTTTCCGGAGCGCTCTGTTGGATGCTTGCTCAAGGGAACAAGGTGAGGTTGGATCTAAAGATCCCCGTCCCTTCAAATATACGGTTTGCTTGCAGGGCCGGGGTGGAAAATGCAAAAATGCCCCAGCTCCTCGTATTCGCTCGACACATGGACACGGCCGTTATTGAAGCACGGAAGCCAAGGAGTACAGCATTGATGGGAAGCCAGATATTGTTCGCAGCAACAGGTACTTTGGAGTATTCAAAGATGGAACCCGCCTTGGAATGCCGAAGACAAACTGTGCGCTGGACTCATCATCATTGAAGCCTGGTTCAGGGGCTACTGAGGGATTCCTGGATTAGGGGGTATCCGGACAGCCGGACTATATGCTCCGGCCGGACTATTGAAGCGTGAAGATACAAAACTCAAGACTTCGTCCCGTGTCCGGATGGGACTCTCCTTTGCGTGGAAGGCAAGCTTAGCGATCCGGATAATAGATTTCCTTCTTTGTAACCGACCCTATGTAAACCCTAGCCCCCTCCGGTGTTTATATAAACCGGAGGGTTTAGTCCTTAGAGACACAATCATAATCATCATAGGCTAGCTCCTAGGGTTTAGCCTCTACGATCTCGTGGTAGATCAACTCCTGTAATACTCATATCATCAAGATCAATCAAGTAGGAAGTAGGGATTTACCTCCATCGAGAGGGCCCGAACTTGGGTAAAACAACGTGTCCCTTGCCTCCTGTTACCATTACCCTTAGATGCACAGATCGGGACCCCCTACCCGAGATCCTCCGGTTTTGACAGCGACACGACCTAGGAGCTGCAGTGCAAGCAGCTTAGCAACCTGATGAGACTGCACTTCTTTGGCGCTCATATCCACCAACTTAAGCTACATAGCATCAATAAATGTCCTGTGCTTACGGTTAATCTTGCATAGAGATTGGAGTTTCAGTCGTATTAGAGCGGAAGCATGTATTTCTGCTTGAATTTCAGACTGAAGAAGTCGAACAGATTAAGGCGATGACTTCATCGACCTTGTGTCACTGAGTAAGTTTGACACTACATCAATATGTGTTCCCTTCTCCTTTAGAATATGTGTTAGAGGGACAAACAATGTGTTTTTTCACTATCATTGTGGCAGTTCTTCCTAGCAGCAACGTTGTCACCCTGAAAGAGAAACAAGTAGGTAGATAACAGGTTTTGCACGTATAAGCATCAGTGCTGTCAATTCATCTCATTTCTTTGTGAGATATAAAGGTACACGGTTTAAAATAGCATTAACAGAATAGGCATTGTTCATAGTTAAGACGGCGGGAAATGGCATTGTGCAGGAGCGGCCAGCTTCACCAGACCACTGGATTACAGATCAAGAACACAAGCATAGATGTAGTTCTAAACAATGTATAAGCATGAATGGTGAGTGCACTGTCAATTTATACCATTTCAGATTGGTAAATAAAGAGACACGATTTAAATAACATTAATTTAATATGGCATTGTTCATAGTTGAGACATAGCAGGGTATGACATTGTGTTGTTGCTGGTAGTCTCACCACACCACTTGATTACAAATCAAGAACACAAGCACACACTTAGTGCTAAAGAAGATAACTTGCTATGATTAGTTTAATTTACATGGTAAGAATAAGGAACTAGATTGTACAACTAAAGATTGAAATTGAGAAGGACAAACTTATGTTTATGTACTTCTACTTTATAAATTTTGAAAAATCAATTTGATGCAGATGACAAAAATAAATAGCCTTTGCACTCATAGCTATCCAAATATAAACAACAAAGTTTGAAGGCTCGAGGAGGACAAACATACATTAGTAGTGAAGACAGGCTCTATAGAGGCCTTGTCCATATTGATGGGCGGGGGGGGGGGGCAATTCAAGAAGTTTACAGCACACTCTTCTTCAAGAGTATTGCCTTATTCTACATTTTGTTAAGAGTAAATATAGATGTGAAAATATAGGAACAAAAGGCGATTATTTCACTTAAGATGTAGAGTACAAATGTAAATACAGCATACAGGCAGAAGGCACTAACAAGAGCAATGCAGAGCTAAACTTATTCAGTAACATTGGTTTTATTCAATATTTTGACAAGAGTAAATGTAGATCTGATGTGTAGAAAAATGGAGGACAAGGGAAAATAAGTTGCAAAGTGTACATGAAGAACTAGCTGACAAATATAAGTACAGTGATAAAGGACAACATATACTTACAAGAACAATGCAGAACTAAATTTGTTCATAAGAATTGGGTTTATTCTACATAAATTTAAGCATTAATATAGATGTGATAATTTGGAGCGAACAGTGGATAAGCAAGCTATAATGCACAATGATGTCACATAATCCACCAGGTATGAATGTAAGGACAACGATAGGACAATAGGTACTCACAAGAGCAAAGGAGCAAGCAACATAGTTGCGATATCCTAGGTTTAGCAGCGCTGGTTCGATCGCCAATATACGTCGGGTGCTATGTGTTTTCTTTGGTAGCACCACCTTTTTCAAGGACTTTGCTTGTACTCCTTCGGGTGCTATGTGATTTCTCTGGTAGCACCACCCTCTTCCATTTGGATGTCTGAAACACAAGAACAACATTTGAATGGAAAAACGTGGTATGACGACAAATGCAATATGTGTTGATAATGGATGGGCATGGCATCTTCACATATATCATGAGTAAACTAAGAAGATGGCGGTGCAACGAAACAAAAGAAATGCAAGACACCTTATGCAAGATACGTGCAACCAATAAAACCTTGCCAAATTAGAACATGCACCTTATTGGGTGAACAGGATATGCCATCTGCCTTTGACTCCTTGAGCTCAGAATAGTGATTACGATCATATTCTAAATACGAATCTATAGGTCAAGAGCATGTGGGTTTCATTGCGTCCCCAATGGACGTCAATCCCTTGATGCCAAGTTTGTTACCCATTGAATTGTTCCGCAATATTCTTCTGATGTGTGCATTCTTATATTCAATGTGATTACATACAATATCTGTAAAGCATGAAAACACAAATAGTAATGAGATTATCTTTGTAATGCAGAGGATATTGTAATATAATAGAGGCTCCCCGTAAACCCTTGTGTGCTATCACTGGATTCTGATGAGAGAGCCCATGTGTGATGTAATATGGTGAGTAGATTAATATAATCTGGCACGACTACACAAAAAATAATCTCCCTGTTGGGGGCCCTAGATGTAAGGCTAGTTGGCAAATGATAGGTTCATAATATACTGTATAGAAAGTCTATTGCCAAACCATGATAACGAGAGCGCAGAGCCAGTAGGCAGATCATAGTGTAGATAGTAGGGGTACACCATAACCACCATAAATAAATTCGGAAAGCGCAACTAGCTGGAAAGCATAGGGTTTTGCTGCTACTAATATGCAGCCTATCAATCACCTATAGGCCAGCTCTATTCATCTGAAGGCGCACAACTGTTACCATCAGTTTAGTCTATCAAAGAACACGTGGCTCCCACCATTTTCGGGGTATTATGGCAGACCAACTTGAAGTGCAAAATCATTTAGCAGAACCGGCCCAATAGAGGTGTCGACTGCAGATGTCCCTGCTCCCCTTCCTAACAAGGAACATACTTTTCTTACAAAAGAAGAACAGAAGAGGAACATGTTAAAGAACAAAAGAGGAAGCATATTCTACATGTCTGCATGCAAGTCGCATGACTTTTGTCATTTGGGTCAGTAGACCATTTCAGACAGTTGGATGAAGATCCTACGTCTCCTAACCCTTCTTCTTCCTCGTCTCTGATTATTCCCATACAGAACATTGCACGGGCCGCCGGTCGAACCACCTGCCCCCATCGCCTGTGTTCCTCCGCCACCCCCACCCCCACCCATGTTGAGTTTTCTTTGTTCGGCGAGACCCACCACCGCCCCAACAACCACCGTCCCCACCCGAGCCCCTTCCTTCGCACCCGCGAACTCCGGCGAGCTCTCAAAAATCGACGGACCCAATTTTGAAATTTAGTCTACTGTCATTTGACTAGTGTGGAATATAAAAGGGGGAAACCATAAGCATTGCGAGTATACTGTTGAGCGTGCCATGGCGGATCTAAAGGTGCAAACCGGACTAAGGCAACTTTGCTACCAATGTTTGCTTTCAACTAGCAAGTAAGTGATGGACAAGAAATCAGAGTAGAGCAGTGGTGATCTATTTTCTTGCTATGATAAATAAGTTAGCAGATACGAAAGAGTACCGCCTCTAGTGTGGCGCCATGTATGCATCTGCTGAGAATTTGACGGTGTTGTGGTCGCGATGGCTGTCGGCGGCATGGAAGCAGATTTAGGAGGGTAGATGGTGGCGGCAAGGCACGGTGGACGAGACGGTCGTAGGAGCGGCGCCGACAAGGTGGATGACGGCGGGGATGAAGCAAGAGGACAGGATGCAAGGATCCTGGTCCGAAGCCACGGATGAGGGAGGTCAATCTCTTGTAATGGCCGATGGCGTCGGGGTATCAGCTCCGGCATGGTGGTGGAGGAGGGTGGTCGATGGGGTGGCGGACGGAGGAGGCTGGGGTGGAGAGGGTGTTTTGGCGCCCATGGAGTACGAATGGAGAAATGGAGGGAGAGAGGAAGGGGGGGACCATGTCTTCAGGTAGGGCTGGACCAAAAGCTTGTAGCTCGCGAGCTTAATGAACGCTTGATAGTTCGGCTCGTTAAGCTCGTAGCTCGCTTCTTAATGAATAGAGCCAATCATCGATTTTAGCTCGTTAAGCTTAATGAGCTTAACGAGCGAGCTAACGAGTTTCATGAGTAGCTCGTTAAGCTCGTTAGTAACAACACAACACACATTTTCATATTATGTGACAAACTTTTTGTAGCATCTCAGCCCATCTATTTAATCTAATCGACATATGAGGCAACAAACTACTTTATTTCTTTTTGTAGTTACCATATTTCATCTTGAAAACCATACCTACACATTCATCATGTATATCATAACACATTATAATCTATTAACGAGCGCTCGCGAGCACTCACGAGCTTAACGAGCTTCAAACAAGCCGAGTCGAGCAGGGTTTTTTGCTCGTTGATCTTAACGAGCTTAACAAGCCGAGCCTTAACGAGCACGAGCTTAATGAGTACGATCTTAACGAGCTGAGCTGCTCGTTAGTCCAGCCCTATGTTCAGGGTGCGCTTGTCTCAAATGCGAGGAAATTTACAAACTTAGTCCTGTTTAAAATTTCCTACATCAGAGCAATATTTGTCGGTTGGGGATAGGACGTTAATCTCGCATACATCGAATTTTTGCCGACGAGAGTTTGTTTTGGCACCCACCGTGTATGAATCAGGGAGGGAGTCGATTTCGGCCGAGGAGACACTGTGTTTTGGCGCCCACAATTTATGAATCCAGGTGAGAGGCGGTTATGTCACGTTTGAGTGAAATTACAAACCTACCCCTATCGAAACCTATAGAAATCAAGCCGATAGGCTTTGCGTGTCAGGGATAGGCAGTAATTTCCATCTCATAGATTTTGGTTTCATTCAAATTTTGTAGAGCAAGAGTGCATGTTTACCGTGCCAACTCAATTTGAATCCAGTTTGTATTCTATTTTTGTTCAGGCAGGATCCATTTGCGATTGGAACAAAATTCTATATACATCATTTTTATATACACTTTCAAAAGCACAACACCCTTTATACATAAATATGGTTTATAAATGTCATGATCTCAGATTCATAAGGCTGTAACCATCTTAATTTGGATTTCCAAATATTTGAAACCACTTTATGTTGAAATACAATGTATGCTTTCCTCGCTAACTGTCTCCAATTAATGTGTGTTTCATGCGGTTTTTTTAGTTCTCAAACATGTATAATGTGTTTCACACACGCAACATATAGTGTAATCCCGTTTAGACATTAATTGCGTATAAGTCATGCATTGTCTCTAACTAAAGAATCTATGGATCACTAATATTGATAAACTATATAACATTACACGTGTCCCCAAATTCAAATGAATATGCATGGTTCATACACCAATTTGCATTATGATATTATCGATGTCGTGATCTCCAGTTTAAATATTTGAATCTCCTTTAATCCAGATATTCGTCTCATATAGCTATAACTCATGCTTATATAGGAGTATCTCTCTAGACCTATACACGTTCATCACCTCTCGGGTATCTCTCGTGTCTCTAACTATGATTCTCCATGTGAAATCTCCTTCTCTCACACAAACAAAAACTTCATCTCCTGGGGTCTCATTTCTCTCTACTATTCCCCTGTGTGCCACTCGCACACCCCCTGTCACACAGAGATGTCTTTCGCTCCTTAGATATGAGAAGCTACGACTCTTCCTCTTAAATATCCCTTTCTCACACACAAACACAAACTCTGTCTCCCAGTGTCTCATATCTCTCCACCATTCTCTTGTATGTTGCACACACACACTCTCTTTCCCAAGAGATATCTTGCGTTCCCTCATATGTCTCTCTAGCTATCACTCTCATTGTGAAATATCTTTCTCTCCCACAGAAACAAAACTCCGTCTCTCGGGATCTTATTTCTCTCTGATATTTGTTTGTATGTGACTCACACGCATACTCTCTCTCTATCTCTCTCACACCCATGCACATAACTCAGCCTTCTGATCCACTCGACTCCTATCTCCAACACACACTAGCTAGCATCTTTATCTTTCTATTTATCTGTTTCTCCATCAACCTTCTTTCTCACCCTCACCCTTGCTTCCTATCACGCACACTATATAAGTTTCTCTCTACATGCAGTCAAGTGCCCTCATTTTATCTTTCTCTCTCACACACATAACTTCACCCTCTGAACCACCCGACGGTCATTTCCAACACTCAAACTAGCCGATGTCCCTCTATCTAGCATCTCTATCTCTGTATCTATCTGTAGTTTCTCCATCAACATTTCTTTCTTGCACGCACTCTTGCTTCCTATCACCCACACTATATATGTCTCTCCATACATGCATTTATAGGTTGATCTCTTTCGCACAATCGTTGTGTCTCAATCCCTCTGCTCGCCATAGATGCATGCTCCAGCCCACGCCACTATCTCTTAAAGACAAAAACACATGCTCAATAATCGAGCCTTCTTCCCTGCACTCTCACATGCATGCATATTGTCATACCGATCTCTCCCATATCGTTGATCTTATGACTTATGTCTTCTTTCTTTTATCTCAATCATGCTCGCGCGCGCACAAACACATCCCACGTATACATGTATACCTCTCGCACATGCATGTTCAAGGTCTCCTATGTCTCCATACATAGTTAATTACCCTCAACCCTAATGCCACATCGAATCGTTCTCTTCTTGTGTGCACATAACTTCCACCTGGATGGGTAAAACATACACTCACACTTAACAATCTCCTTCTAGCTACCCCCCCACTCTCACTCTTCCCCTATATCCCTGAAACCAATAAGTCCATCCCTTCATTTATTTCCCGCCTGCATGCACCATCGATATATAGTAGTCTTCCTCGGTGTCTCTCGAACAAACACGTTCTCTCGATGTCGACTCCTCTCACGCGCACACGCCTTCACTTCCCTCTCTACGGGCCCTTTCTCCCTCACACCCCTCGTTGGTGGCCCCTGTTATACACTATGATGAAGCCACGGACACTTAAATTACATCCGCCACCGAGGACCCTGCGTCACACACACACACACACCACCCCTCCACACACTAAGACTTCATCACACACACACATGCTCTAGGCGGAGCATTGGTTCCTACCACCCTTCGTTCAACCTTACCCGTATGATAAGCAATCACCTTAATTTACTTGTGTAACATGGAAAAATTCCACTTTACTTTAGTAGTTAGAAAACTTATCATCTCTACTCTTATAAAAAACGAGTTGGTGATGATGGTGTGTTTGCCATCTTGTAATATAGACCGTCTGATCTATATCTGACGGATAGAAAGCAAACTATGACAATTTTACAAAAGATACCCGCACCTCTTTCCACATTTACAGACAAGGCCTTACCTCGTTCATCGTCCTTATCTCCCACAACCTCATTGCTGAGTAATTAAAAAAGGAAGTCTCTGGAACAATCTAGCATGGTGGCCGCTGCCTCCTGCCGGCGTCGTCCATCCCCATGCCTCCGCCCGTCCGACCACCAGTCACCACCACGCTCCACTCCTCCTCACCTTATCTCTCATCTTTCATTTTTTCGATGAAATTGTCGAGATACCAGTTTTCCGATAAAATTCGTGAGATATCATTAGTTTTTGCACATGGGATTACTCCTGCATGGGTCAATCATAATAGGTGTTTTGTAAAAGAATGCATATTGATGTTCCGTATCAATGCACGAGCATCTTGTGTAACACCCTCGATGCGGCTATATCTCCCACGTGTCGAGGCACGACTTAGAGGCATAACCGCCTTGAAAGCAATGTCGCAAGTCAGGAAATCATCACACATCCCATGTACAAAAATAATATAAAGGGGAGGTACATAGTTGGCTTACACTCGCCACGTCACATCAAAGTACATAAATAACATCCATCATACAAATCACTCATGGCCCGACTACGGTGCCAAAATAGAAAAGACCCCCAACATGCGACAAGGCCCTGAATCAATAACCCCAACTAGTCACCACTACTGATCATCCGGAAAGGACAAGTAGTATCGCTGAGAGTCCTCGTCGAACTCCCACTTGAGCTCATAATCGCCAACTGTAGCAGAAACACCTGGACCTACATCTGGAGTTGTAGTATCTGTGAGCCACAGGGACTCAGGAATCTCACACCCACGCGATCAAGACTATTTAAGCTTATAGGACAGGTACGGCAATATAAGTGGAGCTGCAGCAAGCGACTAGCATATATGGTGGCTAACTTATACGCAAATGAGAGCGAGAAGAGAAGGTGAAGCACGAGCGAGAAGCTAAAGGAACATCCTGCGCAAGCATAACTCCAACACCGTGTCCACTTCCCGGACTCCGCCGAGAAGGGGCCATCACGGTAACACACACGGTTGATTCTTTTTTAATTAAGTTTAGTTAAAGTTATCTACAACCGGACATTAACAAATTCCCATCTGCCCATAACCGCGGGCGCGGCTTTCGAAAGATCAATCCCTGCAGGGGAGTCCCAACTTAGCCCATAACAAGCTCTCACGGTCAACGAAGGAATAGACCTCCACCCAAGACACACCAATCAGACTCCGTATCTCAGTACAACAAGATGATTCGACAGGTTAAAACAAGTCCAGCAACACCGCCCGAATGTGCCGACAAATCCCGATAGGAGCTGCACATATCTCTTTCTCAGGGCACACTCAGATGAGCAATCCGTACAACTAAAACCAGCCCTTGAGTTTCCCCGAGGTGGCGCTGCACAGGGCTCTAGTTCGGACCAACACTCAGAGGAGCACTGGCCCGTGGGGGGCTAAAATAAAGATGACCCTCGGGCTCCGGAAACCCAAAGGAAAAGGGGGTAGGTGGCAAATGATAAAACCAATGTTGGGCATTGCTGGAAAAGCTTTAATCAAGGCGAACTATCAAGGGGTTCCCATTATAGCCCAACCGCGTAAGGGACGCAACAATCCGGGAACATAACACCGATATGACGGAAACTCGGGCGGCAAGAGTGGAACAAAACACTAGGCGAGAGGCCGAGCCTTCCACCCTTTACCAAGTATATAGATGAATTAAGATAACATAGCAATATAATGATATCCCAACAAGTAAATAAATGTTCCAACAAGGAACGGCTCCAATCTTCACCTGCAACTAACAACGCTATAAGAAGGGCTGAGCAAAGCGGTAACATAGCCAATCAACGGTTTGCTAGGACAATGGTAGGTTAGAGGTTTAATCATGCAATTGGGAGGCTGACAAGCAAGTGGTAGGCATCGTAGCAGTGGCAAAGCAAAAGAGCGAGCAAACTAGCATAGCAAAGATAGTAGTGATTTCGAGGGTATGATCATCTTGCCTGCAAAGCTGTCAGAGTTGACTGGATCCTCAAAAGCAAACTCAACCGGCTCCTCGTTAGCGAACTCGTCTCCCGGCTCTACCCAAACAACACAAACAAGCAACAAGAATACAATCAACCACGTGCAAGGGCAAACAATAATATGCAAAGATGTTATGCAATGCGGGATGCGATGCGGGATGCAAAATGCAAGACGTTACAGAAAATGCATGAACCTGGCCTCAAATTGGATGACCAAGTGGGCCACTGGATAGAGGGGAAGAAATCACCTGAAAACGATATAAAGATCATAGGAATCGGAGCTACGGTTTGGAAATGGCGAGCGTTTTACGAAACGAACCGATCTGCGATATACAGCAAGTAGGCTCCTAAATGCAACGAAATGAACATCCTACAGCCACGAAATATGAAAACAAAATACGTGGCAGTGATGTACACAAGATGGTTAACAAAACACTAGCACTGAGCCATAGGCAAATTCATCCATTAAGAGGTTCAAACAAGCATGGCAAAAATGAATATGCAAAACAGATTCCAGACTTAGTGAAATTAACACTAGCCTGAAATTTCAGATCACGAAGCCCTTTTCGGAGCAGCAAAACAACATGATACGAAACCTGAACATGACAAGTAAGGACATGGCATGGAGCTACTCAACAAGCTTAACAAAACACCCAAAGTGACCTGGGGCCAAAAGGGTTCACAAAATACTCTACCGAGCTCACGAACATAGCTCGAACACAATCAGTTTTCAGACTTAGTGAAAACTGAGACATGCAGAAATTTAACTCACGAAGGCATGTAAACGAGCTCGATGCACTCACTACGGTGTAATTCATGGCAAGGAAAGCATATGCCAGCAAGAAGGCACAATATTCTAGCTACACATGGCAAGAACAAAGGCATAGCATGCATGGAACACTAACGGTAGCATCGGCAAAATCGTAAAGAAGTTGACGATCTGCCCAGATTAACAACGAAGCAAAAGTTGAGCTCGATTGAGTCAACCTATAGCACTCCACATATGCAAACAAAGACATGGATGGATAGGGCATAACATAAATATCAAAACTCCGTTACTGATCATCCTCAAAAGAGGTACGTATCACTAGAAAACAAGCTGGACATATAGCATCATGAACTAAAATATCCCAGACTTAGTGAAAATCACTAAGTCCCTGAAATCAGCAATCTCAGGTACCTCTCTTCGCAAGCTTGCACAAGACAACACACACATCCTAAAAATGCATGGGTGGCACCTCTGGAAAGAAGACAAAATGCTTAACAATTCATCCCAAAGGGGCACAGGCATATCATGCACAAATTAAACATGGCAAAAATGACAAAAGTGCATGATGAGCTAACGGATCTGCAATTTAACTCACGAAGCCTCCTTCTAACAGCATTTTGCGCAACAAGATGACCTCAAATGCAAATGATGCAATGGAATAAAATGATGTACATGTCGAGTCGAAGATTTTGATATATCATACGCCCAAAACGGAGCTACGGTTGCAAAGTTACGGGACCTCGAACAGAGCAACTTGGATCAAAATTTTCAGGACTTAGAAAAAAAATCGGGGTTTAGGGTTACTGTTCACGCGACCGGATCCAGATCGGGATCGCGGCGCGGAAGCCGAGGCGGCGCCGGCGGCGGAGCTCGAGCTCGCCGGAGCTGCGGGGTGCGCCAGCGGTGGAGGAGGTCGCCGGGGGGTGGCGCCGGCGAGGAGGCAGCGGAGGGGCGCGGCGAGGAGGCGCGGTGCGGCGGCGGGGTCGGCCGGCGGTGGCTCGCGCGCCGGCGAGGTGCGGCGGCCGGAGAGGCGGCCCGCGGCGGCGCCGATCGCCGGGGCCGAAGGCGACGGCGGCAAGAGGAGGCAGGCGGCGGGGCGAGCCGGCTGGGCCTCGGGGGCCAGCCTCGGGCCTCCCGGGCCTGGCGCCGGCGATGTGGGCGCGACGTGGCGGCGCCACGTGGCGGAGGCGGGCGGCGGCGGACGCTGTCCGGTGCGGGCCGGACACGTCCGTCGGCGCGGGGAGATCTGTTTTTTTAGGAGGAGGACGGGGAGGAAGACGAGATCCGAAATGGGGGGTGTTTAAATAGGCATAAGTGGAGCTAGGAGAGTCCAAATGAGGTGCGGTTTTCGCCCACGCGATCGTGATCGAACGCTCTAGGACATGGAGTAGAGTTTGGTGGGTTTTGGGACAAATTTGGGGGGTGTTGGGCTGCAACACACACGAGGCCTTTTCGGTCCCTCGGTTAACCGTTGGAGTATCAAACGAAGTCCAAATGACCCGAAACTTGACAGGCGGTCTACCGGTAGTATACCAAGGCCGCATGGCAAGTCTCGGTCCAGTTCGGAAATGTTTGAACCCCACACACAAAAGAAAGCTATAAATGGCCACCGGAGGAGAACGAAGCGCCGGAATGCAAAACGGACAACGGGGAAAATGCTCGAATGCATGGGATGGACATGTATGCAAATGCAATGCACGAGATGACATGATAAGAGATGCACGAAAAAGAAAAACAACACACGGAGACAAAGACCCGAACCCGAGAAATAAATATAACTTAGCGCCAGAGACGGCAACAGTTGGATACAAATATGGAAAGTATATCTAGGGCATTACAACACTCCACCACTACGAAAAGATCTCGTCCCAAGATCTAGGACTGAAAGAACTCCGGGTACTCAGAACGGAGGTGATCCTCGCGTTCCCAGGTAGCTTCACGATCGGAATGGTGAGACCACTTGACTTTGAGAAATTTAATTGACTTGTTGCGAGTTCTGCGTTCAGTCTCTTCAAGAATGGCAACTGGGTGCTCACGGTAAGAGAGATCTTCTTGGAGCTCAATGTCCTCGAAGTTGACGGTGCGTTCAGGCGTCTTGAAGCACTTTCGGAGTTGGGAGACATGGAACACATCATGAACATTGGCAAAGTTTGAAGGAAGCTCGAGCTGATAGGCGAGGTCGCCTCTCTTGCTAGCAATCTTGAAAGGTCCGACATATCTGGGGGCAAGCTTCCCTTTGATAACGAAGCGACAAGTACCTTTGATAGGAGAGACGCGGAGGTAAACGTGATCTCCGATCTCGAAAGCCAGATCACGGTGCTTACTATCATAGTAGCTCTTCTGGCGGGATCGGGCTGCTTTGAGGTTATCACGAATGACCTTGCACATTTCTTCTGCCTCTGTGATCAGGTCATTACCCAGCAGCTGACGTTCACCGGTTTCAGACCAGTTGAGAGGGGTACGGCACTTCCTGCCATATAGAATTTCAAAGGGGGCCTTGCCCGAACTTGCTTGAAAGCTGTTGTTGTATGAGAATTCAGCATAAGGAAGACAGTCCTCCCACTTCATGCCGAAAGAAATTACGCAAGCCCTGAGCATGTCTTCGAGAATCTGGTTGACACGCTCGACATGACCGCTCGTTTGAGGATGGAAAGCAGTGCTGAAGCGGATGCTGGTGCCCATGGCCTTCTGAAAAGAATCCCAAAACTTGGAGGTAAAGATGCTTCCACGGTCTGAAGATATCACTTGAGGAATACCGTGCAGAGAGACAATGCGAGAGGTATAGAGTTCCGCCAATTGACATGCAGTGATCGACTCTTTGATAGGCAGAAAGTGAGCCACTTTGGTGAGCTTGTCGATGACGACGAATATAGCATCATTGCCACGCTTGGACTTTGGAAACCCAGTCACGAAGTCCATTTCGATGTGGTCAAACTTCGATTCTGGAATGGCAAGAGGTTGGAGGAGGCCTGCTGGCCTTTGGTGTTCTGCCTTCACTCTTCTGCAAACATCACACTCGTTCACGAATTGAGCGATCTCACGCTTCATTCGAGTCCACCAATAAGCTTGCTTGAGATCCTGATACATCTTCGTACTACCAGGGTGGATGGAGAGGAGAGAGTTGTGAGCCTCGTTCATGATCACTTTACGAAGTTCACCTTTGGGCACAACAATTCGATCCTCGAAGAAGAGAGTGTCCTTGTCATCAAGTTGGTAACACTTGTACTTGGACTGACTCTTTGCAATACCAATCTTCACCTTTTTCACCATAGCATCAAGAAGCTGGGCTTGGCGAATCTAGTCTTCCAAGGTAGGAGAAACTTGAAGGTTGGCAAGGAAACCTTGAGGAACAATTTGAAGATTCAGCTTGCGGAAAGCTTCACAAAGGTCGGGTTGATAGGGCTTGAGAATCAGACTGTTGCAATATGCTTTTCTGCTCAAAGCGTCAGCAATCACATTAGCCTTGCCTGGAGTATACTCAATACTCGTATTGTACTCTTGAATCATTTCGACCCATCGAGTTTGTTGGAAATATGCCCTAGAGGCAATAATAAATTAGTTATTATTATATTTCCTTATTCATGATAATCGTTTATTATCCATGATATAATTGTATTGATAGGAAACTCAGATACATGTGTGGATACATAGACAACACCATGTCCCTAGTAAGCCTCTAGTTGACTAGCTCGTTGATCAATAGATGGTCACGGTTTCCTGACCATGGACATTGGATGTCGTTGATAACGGGATCACATCATTAGGAGAATGATGTGATGGACAAGACCCAATCCTAAGCCTAGCACAAGATCATATAGTTCGTATGCTAAAGCTTTTCTAATGTCAAGTATCATTTCCTTAGACCATGAGATTGTGCAACTCCCGGATACTGTAGGAATGCTTTGGGTGTACCAAACGTCACAACGTAACTGGGTGGCTATAAAGGTACACTACGGGTATCTCCGAAAGTGTCTGTTGGGTTGGCACGAATCGAGACTGGGATTTGTCACTCCGTGTGACGAAGAGGTATCTCTGGGCCCACTCGGTAGGACATCATCATAATGTGCACAATGTGATCAAGGAGTTGATCACGGGATGATGTGTTACGGAACGAGTAAAATAGACTTGCCGGTAACGAGATTGAACAAGGTATCGGGATACCGCTAGACAAAGGGAATTGTATACGGGATTGATTAAGTCCTTGACATCGTGGTTCATCCGATGAGATCATCGTGGAACATGTGGGAGCCAACATGGGTATCCAGATCCCGCTGTTGGTTATTGACCAGAGAACGTCTCGGTCATGTCTGCATGTCTCCCGAACCCGTAGGGTCTACACACTTAAGGTTCGGTGACGCTAGGGTTATAGAGATATTAGTATGCGGTAACCCGAAAGTTGTTCGGAGTCCCGGATGAGATCCCGGACGTCACGAGGAGTTCCGGAATGGTCCGAAGGTAAAGAATTATATATAGGAAGTGCTATTTCGGCCATCGGGACAAGTTTCGGGGTCATCGGTATTGTACCGGGACCGCCGGTAGGGTCCCGGGGGTCCACCGGGTGGGGCCACCTGCCCCGGGGGGCCACATGGGCTGTAGGGGTTGTGCCTTGGCCTATATGGGCCAAGGGCACCAGCCCCAAGAGGCCCATGCGCCAAGAGAAGAGAAAAAGGGGAGAGTCCTAAAGGGGGAAGGCACCTCCGAGGTGCCTTGGGGAGGATGGACTCCTCCCCACCCTTGGCCGCACCCTTCCTTGGAGGAAGGGGCAAGGGCTGTGCCTCCCCCTCTCCCTTGGCCCTATATATAGTGGGGAAAAGGAGGAGCAAACCAATCTAAGGCCTGGCGCCTCCCTCTCCCTCCCGTGACACATCTTCCTCCTCCCGCAGCGCTTAGCGAAGCCTTGTTGGAATCCCGCTACTTCCACCATGCCGTCATGCTGCTGGATCTCCATCAACCTCTCCCTCCTCCTTGCTGGATCAAGGCATGGGAGACGTCTCCGTTCCGTACGTGTGTTGAACGCGGAGGTGCCGTCCGTTCTGCGCTAGGATCATCGGTGATTTGAATCACGACGAGTACGACTCCATCACCCCCGCTCTCTTGAACGCTTCCGCGCGCGATCTACAAGGGTATGTAGATCCAATCCTCCCTCGTTGCTAGATGACTCCATAGATTGATCTTGGTGACACGTAGGAAAATTTTGAATTTATGCTACGTTCCCCAACAGAGTTTGCCTGAGGTTGAGATTAGGCTGAGTGAAGATGTACTTGAGACTCTTGTGATCAGTGAAAATGTCCACTTTTCTTCCCAATAGAAGATGTCTCCAAGTCAACAAAGCGTGCACAACTGCCGCCAACTCGAGATCATGAGTGGGGTAGTTCTTCTCATTAGGCTTCAACTGGCGAGAGGTATAAGCAACAACTTTCTTCTCTTGCATCAGTACAGCACCGAGACCTTGGAGAGAGGCATCACAAAAGACCTCGTACGGCTTGGTTTCATCAGGCGGAGTCAGAACTGGAGCAGTGATCAACTTCTCTTTCAAAGTGTTGAAAGCAATATCACACTCCGGAGACCAAACGTACTTGACGTGCTTCTGAAGGAGATTTGAGAGAGGCTTGGCGATCTTAGAAAAGTTTTCAACGAATCTTCTGGAATACCTTGCGAGACCGAGGAAACTGCAGAGTTGCTTCACGTTCTGAGGAGGTTCCCAATTCACAATTGCGGACACCTTCTCAGGATTCACGGAAATTCCCTTGGCAGAGATGATATGACCAAGATAAAGAACTTCATCGCACCAAAATTCACACTTGGAGAACTTGGCGTAGAACTGATGTTCCCTGAGCTTGTCAAGAACCAAACGCAAGTGCTTGGCATGATCTTCCTTGTTCTTCGAGAAAACCAGAATGTCGTCGAGATAGACCAAAACGAAGTCATTGGTGTAGGGGTTGAAGATGAAGTTCATCATGCGAGAGAACGTCGGAGGAGCGTTGGCGAGGCCAAAAGACATGACGGTGTATTCATATGAACCAAAGCTTGTTCTGAACGCCGTCTTGGGAATATCTTGCTCACGAATACGAATCTGGTGATAACCCATACGGAGATCAAGCTTGGAGAATACTTGGGCACCCTTGAATTGTTCGAACAGCTCATTGATGTTGGGAAGTGGGTATTTGTTCTTGATGGTCTTCTTGTTCACTGGACGGTAATCAACACAAAGTCGACTCGATCCATCCTTCTTCTTCACAAAAAGAACACCACAACCCCACGGAGAAGTACTAGGCCGGATGAGACCCAACCTTTCTTGCTCATCGAGTTGTTTCTTCAACTCCTTCAACTCTTCGGGGCCGAGCTTGTAGGGACGTTTGCACACAGGTTCCGTACCGGGCTCAAGTTCAATAACAAATTCAACCAGCCGGTTTGGAGGCATCCCTGGGAGTTCTTCTGGAAAAACGTCTTGATACTCGCAAACGACTGGAATTGGAGAGATGGCATCCAATTCACCCTTCTCATTGAGAGAAAACAGACGGATGGTATTATCCCGAGCAGCAAAGACAATTACATCCTCAGACGAATGAGTCAATTGAATCTGCCTGGCAGCACAATCGAGGTGAGCCTTGTGTTTAGAGAGCCAGTCCATCCCAAGAATAAGATCAATGTCAGAATTGCCAAGAACCACCGGAGAAGAGAGAAACTTGCAGTCGCCCAAAGTGATAGTAACATCCGGAACACACACTCGAGATGTCAAGAGGCTAGCCGGAGAGTCAATAGACAACGGTCTCGGCAACATTTGAGTAACAAAATCATGCTTGGAAGCAAAAGGTCTCGAGATGAAACAATGCGATGCACCAGTGTCAAAAAGAACTTTTGCAAGAATATCATTAACAGGAAGGTTACCCATGATCACATCTGAAGAATCCTCTGCCTGAGCTGCATTCACCATATTGACCTTGGCATGCTTGGGATTATGCTTGACCATAGCTGTACTTGCCGATCTGACAGGAGGAGGAGGAGGAGGAAGACGCCTCTGGTTGGTACACTTGTTCGCATAGTGACCCTTCTGTTGGCACTTTTTGCACGTGACCTCTGAAAGCGGACGGTGATACGGAGCACTCGATCTTGGAGCTTGAGACGAAGTCTTGTTCTGAAAGCCTGGGTTGGGTGGGTCGGAAGAACCACTGTCACCTTTGCTCTTCTGCTGGTATGGCTGACGGAACGGAGGAGGAGGAAGCCAATACTTCTGCTGCTTGGCCACCTGAGTAGAGGAAGACGGAGTAACATCTCTGCCACGCTTCCTGGAAGCATCACACCTCAACTGAGCAGCCTCTTGTTTCAGTGCCATGTTGTAGAACTCATCGTATCTCAACGGCTTGAAGAGGACAAGAGCGAGCTGAATTTCCTCACGAAGACCACCTCTGAACTGATAGATCATGCTCTTCTCATCAGGAACATCCTGCTTGGCAAAACGGGCGAGCTTCTGGAACAACTTGTTGTAGTCATAGACAGACAAAGAGCCTTGCTTCAGATTGCGGAATTCCTGACGCTTACTTTCAACCACACTTTGAGGAATGTGATGAGCGCGGAAATCTTGACGGAAATCATCCCAAGTGATCACACGTCCACCTCTGGAATCCTTGTACTGCTGAAACCACTCTACAGCCTGATCTTTGAGCTGGAAAGAAGCGAACTTGACGAAATCTTCAGGCCTGACGTTGCTGCATTGAAAATGTTTGCCCAGATCCACTAGCCAATCGTCAGCATCGGTAGCCTCAACACAATTGCTGAACGTCTTTGGACTATTTGCGAGGAACTAGTTCAGAGTAGCAAAATGGTTCTGATTGCTGCCTTGATTCCCTTGACTGCCTTGATTGCGCTCTTGGAGGATTTGCATGATCAACTGTGTGTTTGCATTAGTAGCGGCCATCACAGCTTGCCATGCTTCCGGAGGAGGCGAAGGTGGAGGCGAGTCAGGATTCGGAGTCGTGCGCGTTGGAGGAGCCATCCTGAACAGGTTGACCACCATTAGCACACAAATAGACAAATATTGAAGCTGAATCCAACGGAATGAAAATTGCAACATAAAGTCTTCACATCAGAACAAAATGAACGAATGCACTTCTCTTGAAGTCGTCACATATTTTTAAATTGCGAAGCCACGAAGAATCAGGTAGAAGGGGTACATAAATAACATCCATCATACAAATCACTCATGAACTGACTACGGTGCCAAAATTAAAAAAACCCCCAACATGCGACAAGGCCCTGAATCGATAACCCCAACTAGGCACCACTACTGATCATCCGGAAAGGACAAGTAGTATCGCTGAGAGTCCTCGTCGAACTCCCACTTGAGCTCATAATCGTCAACTGTAGCAGAAACACCTGGACCTGCATCTGGAGTGGTAGTATCTGTGAGCCACAGGGACTCAGGAATCTCACACCCACGCGATCAAGACTATTTAAGCTTATAGGCAGGTACGGCAATATAAGTGGAGCTGCAGCAAGCGACTAGCATATATGGTGGCTAACTTATACGCAAATGAGAGCGAGAAGAGAAGGTGAAGCACGAGCGAGAAGCTAAAGGAACATCCTGCGCAAGCATAACTCCAACACCGTGTCCACTTCCTGGACTCTGCCGAGAAGGGGCCATCACGGTAACACACATGGTTGATTCATTTTTAATTAAGTTTAGTTAAAGTTATCTACAACCGGACATTAACAAATTCCCATCTGCCCATAACCGCGGGCGCAGCTTTCGAAAGATCAATCCCTGCAGGGGAGTCCCAACTTAGCCCATAACAAGCTCTCACGGTCAACGAAGGAATAGACCTCCACCCAAGACTAACCGATCAGACTCGGTATCTCGGTACAACAAGATGATTTGACAGGTTAAAACAAGTCCAGCAACACCGCCCGAATGTGCCGACAAATCCCGATAGGAGCTGCACATATCTCTTTCTCAGGGCACACTCAGATGAGCAATCCGTACAACAAAACCAGCCCTTGAGTTTCCCCGAGGTGGCGCTGCACAGGGCTCTAGTTCGGACCAACACTCAGAGGAGCACTGGCCCGTGGGGGGCTAAAATAAAGATGACCCTCGGGCTCCGGAAAGCCAAAGGAAAAGGGGGTAGGTGGCAAATGATAAAACCAATGTTGGGCATTGCTGGAAAAGCTTTAATCAAGGCGAACTATCAAGGGGTTCCCATTATAGCCCAACCGCGTAAGGGACGCAACAATCCGGGAACATAACACCGATATGACGGAAACTAGGGCGGCAAGAGTGGAACAAAACACTAGGCGAGAGGCCGAGCCTTCCACCCTTTACCAAGTATATAGATTCATTAAGATAACATAGCAATATAATGATATCCCAACAAGTAAATAAAATTTCCAACAAGGAACGGCTCCAATCTTCACCTGCAACTAACAACGCTATAAGAAGGGCTGAGCAAAGCGGTAACATAGCCAATCAACGGTTTGCTAGGACAATGGTAGGTTAGAGGTTTAATCATGCAATTGGGAGGCTGACAAGCAAGTGGTAGGCATCGTAGCAGTGGCAAAGCAAAAGAGCGAGCAAACTAGCATAGCAAAGATAGTAGTGATTTCGAGGGTATGATCATCTTGCCTGCAAAGCTGTCAGAGTTGACTGGATCCTCAAAAGCAAACTCAACCGGCTCCTCGTTAGCGAACTCGTCTCCCGGCTCTACCCAAACAACACAAACAAGCAACAAGAATACAATCAACCACGTGCAAGGGCAAACAATAATATGCAAAGATGTTATGCAATGCGGGATGCGATGCGGGATGCAAAATGCAAGACGTTACAGAAAATGCATGAACCTGGCCTCAAATTGGATGACCAAGTGGGCCACTGGATAGAGGGGAAGAAATCACCTGAAAACGATATAAAGATCATAGGAATCGGAGCTACGGTTTGGAAATGGCGAGCGTTTTACGAAACGAACCGATCTGCGATATACAGCAAGTAGGCTCCTAAATGCAACGAAATGAACATCCTACAGCCACGAAATATGAAAACAAAATACGTGGCAGTGATGTACACAAGATGGTTAACAAAACACTAGCACTGAGCCATAGGCAAATTCATCCATTAAGAGGTTCAAACAAGCATGGCAAAAATGAATATGCAAAACAGATTCCAGACTTAGTGAAATTAACACTAGCCTGAAATTTCAGATCACGAAGCCCTCTTCGGAGCAGAAAAACAACATGATACAAAACCTGAACATGAAAAGTAAGAACATGACATGGATCTACTCAACAAGCTTAACAAAACACCCAAAGTGACCTGGGGCAAAAAGGGTCCACAAAATACTCTACCGAGCTCACGAACATAGCTCGAACACAATCAGTTTTCAGACTTTGTGAAAACTGAGACATGCAGAAATTTAACTCACGAAGGCATGTAAACGAGCTCGATGCACTCACTACGTTGCAAGTCATGGCAAGGAAAGCATATGAACAGCAAGAAGGCACAATATTATAGCTACACATGGCAAGAACAAAGGCATAGCATGCATGGAACACTAACGGTAGCATCGGCAAAATCGCAAACAAGTTGATGATCTTCCCAGATTAACAACGAAGCAAAAGTTGAGCTCGATTGAGTTAACCTAGAGCACTCCACATATCCAAACAAAGACATGGATGGATAGAGAATAACATAAATATCAAAACTCCCTTACTGATCGTCCTCAAAAGAGGCACGTATCACTAGGAAACAAGCTGGACATATAGCATCATGAACTAAAATATCCCAGACTTAATGAAAATCACTAAGTCCCTGAAATCAGCAATCTCAGGTACCTCTCTTCGCAAGCTTGCACAACATAACACACACATCCTAAAAATGCATGGGTGGCACCTCTGGAAAGAAGACAAAATGCTTAACAATTCATCCCAAAGGGGCACAGGCATATCATGCACGAATTAAACATGGCAAAAATGACAAAAGTGCATGGTGAGCTAACGGATCTGCAATTTAACTCACGAAGCCTCCTTCTAACAGAATTTTGGGCAACAAGATGACCTCAAATGCAAATGATGCAATGGAATGAAATGATGTACATGTCGAGGCGAAGATTTTGATATATCATACGCCCAAAACGGAGCTACAGTTGCAAAGTTACGGGACCTCGAACAGAGCAACTTGGATCAAAATTTTCAGGACTTGGAAAAAAAATCGGGGGTTAGGGTTTACTGTTCACGCGACCGGATCCAGATCGGGATCGCGGCGCGGAAGCCAAGGCGGCGCCGGCGGCGGAGCTCGAGCTCGCCGGAGCTGCGGGGTGTGCCGGCGGTGGAGGAGGTCGCCGGGGGGGCGGCGCCGGCGAGGAGGCAGGGGAGGGGCTCGGCGAGGAGGCGCGGTGCCGCGGCGGGGTCGGCCGGCGGTGGCTCGCGCGCCGGCGAGGTGCGACGGCTGGAGAGGCGGCCCGCGGCGGCGCCGGTCGCCGGGGCCAAAGGCGACGGCGGCGAGAGGAGGCGGGCGGCGGGGCGAGCCGGCTGGGCCTCGGGGGCCAGCCTCGGTCCTCCCGGGCCTGGCGCCGGCGATGTGGGCGCGACGGGGCGGCGCCACGTGGCGGAGGCGGGCGGCGGCGGACGCTGTCCGGTGCGGGCCGGACACGTCCTTCGGCGCGGGGAGATCTGTTTTTTTTAGGAGGAGGACGGGGAGGAAGACGAGATCCGAAATGGGGCGTGTTTAAATAGGCATAAGTGGAGCTAGGAGAGTCCAAATGAGGTGCGGTTTTCGCCCACGCGATCGTGATCGAACGCTCTAGGACATGGAGCAGAGTTTGGTGGGTTTTGGGACAAATTTGGGGGGTGTTGGGCTGCAACACACACGAGGCCTTTTCGGTCCCTCGGTTAACCGTTGGAGTATCAAACGAAGTCCAAATGACCCGAAACTTGACAGGCGGTCTACCGGTAGTAAACCAAGGCCGCATGGCAAGTCTCGGTCCAGTTCGGAAATGTTTGAACCCCACACACAAAAGAAAGCTATAAATGGCCACCGGAGGAGAACGAAGCGCTGGAATGCAAAACGGACAACGGGGAAAATGCTCGAATGCATGAGATGAACATGTATGCAAATGCAATGCACGAGATGACATGATAAGAGATGCACGAAAAAGAAAAACAACACACGGAGACAAAGACCCGAACCCGAGAAATAAATATAACTTAGCGCCGGAGACGGCAAGAGTTGGATACAAATATGGAAAGTATATCTGGGGCGTTACATCTTGCTAGTAATTATATAACGCAAATCACCAGCAGGAAGTGACATATTTTACACAACCACATTAACATGGCCACGTAAATCATTAGCTAAAGCGTAATACCATTATACTTATTTCCTGATGCAAAAGGTTGAGTACATGTCCGAAGAGTAGAGTCGCACACACGCACTCTGCCTCTCAGAATCTCTCACACACCAGTTACGTGACGCCCACTTAAGCAGACACATATATTACAATTTGTGCACCCGCGGGTACACGTGATGGTGCGCATTTATTTAAGCCGGACGATGAACCCAAATAGTAGCTGCATTCATTCCCCTCCTGCCGCCTCTTCTCTGGTCGCCGTAGCCAGGTAGCCATGGCCCGGCCGAAGGTAACGACATACGCCATACTCCCGCCGTAGCGGCGCTTTAATCTTGAAATTTTAGTGGTCATGCATGCATCTTTTTGTGCTAGCACTCCTATATAAGGGTTGACCGGCCGCTTCCCATGGACGTGCGTGGGCGGTGGAAGAGGAAGGAGAAGGGAAGAGGGCTACGAAGTAACATTTTTACCACATTTTCTTAGGAAACTGAGTGCAATAATTGAGTAGTTTTGCAAACTACCAGTACTACACCTGAAATGGTTCAAAACTAATAGCACCACCACGCCCGCGTCTGATCGCCCTGGCCGACCCAACTCCCCTTCCTTGCTGGAGCGCGCTTCCCGCGTTAATTGGTCAGCATCGCCCGGGAGCGTCAGTGCCGCATTAATCCCGGCTAGAGCGGAGGCGACATCTCACTAGCGCCGGCTTTGAAGCAGCGCGACGGCGGAGAGAGCATCGCTTCCCGGTGCACGCGACTGCCCCATGTTGAGGTTGGCCATTGTTTGGATGAGTCTCCATCATGGGGAGCCACACTAACTGCGATGATATGGACTCCCGTTGCCCACAGTTATGGATCATTCCATCTACGAAGAACACGTGGGACTGGAACTACGAGACGGACATGTACCCAGGAGTGGACGTACGAACCTGAGTAATGTAGCACAATAAGTGAAGTAGAAAGGCACAAATAGTATGAACATGCATGGCATAAAGGCATTTGTCTCTTACTACCACTAAATGTTGTACATGCAATGCCCGGTGATGTTATGGAGTACATGCCTAAGTACTCTACTACTACTATATAAATTGGAGGCACATATTAGGTTTTATATTTGTTTACGTGTAAGCCTCGAGACCTTCCAACTAGACGTGTCTTTCTCTCCGATTTTCACTTTGTATCGTTCATACCACCAATAATACTACGTGTGGTCTCCGACCCAGAAGTGGAGACGCTCTAGCACGCTGTTCATGTCCCACTCCTTCCGCTGACGTGTGGGACATCCAGCACGTGCCGTGTTTGGCACTCCTTCATCGTAAGAGTTGAAATGCTAGCATTCATCAGAAATAAAAAATAAATATAAATCAGAAGTTATACTATACCACGCGGTTTCCTTTCTCCTCGATATCAGAAAGAATACTTCCGTTCACCGACATGTGGGACGTCGACCATCCTGGTCCACTTGACATGCCCACAGAATTCCAAGCGAGAGTCATCCCGGTCAGCGCACCACAGTATTACTAATGAGCCATCAAATCACAGGCCCAATCTTTCCCACTATGAAGTTGCTCGGACGAAGGAACCATCATGACTTCGTTGAATTTCGCTTCTTGAAGAAAACTACTGTACCAATAGTACTGCTAGCTACAATATTTACTCCGGCAGAGGCCTCCTTTGGTTCGTAGGATAGGAATTTTATAGGAATATGAAAATCATAAGAAGTGAGATGACATGCATCTCAATTCCTATAGAGAAAGAGATGCCATTTGATGCATAGGATAGGAATTTTTCCATTGAGTCTAGGCTAATGTACTGGTAATTTGCTCTAAAAAATACAGTAGTAACTAGCAGTACTGGTACATGCTCGTAATTAATTAAACAAACGTACGGGTGACACAGACACACACACAAACTACTAGTACTACTACTTCTCACATTCTAGCCAGATGCCGTTGTTCTCCTTCTTGGCTTTGTCGGAGATACCCCACTGTGCTTGGATCTCCGCCGACCTCTCTGCAGCAGCGCGTGCGTCCTCTTCTTTCTTGCGGTGGCGGGCCTCTCTTTTCTTGAGTGCTTTCTGACTTTTTTGCTCCCTCTGTGCGGCTTTGGCCGCCTCTTGCTCTACGGCCCATTCGGCCTTGGCAGCTTCAAATTCCGCCCACATAGGTGTGAGGTCGGGAGCGGCGAGGAACTCGGCACGGCGGGATGCCATCGCTTCCTTACCGGTTAGTGTGTGGCGCGGTGGCATGAACGATGCTTGGTGATAGCTCTGGGTAGAGTGGCCGAACAACCATAAAGTGCATTGGTTTGTCAAGAGCTCAAGGACAGAAGACGAAGAAAATTGGGATTCCCCTTCAATCCTGGTCATTTATTACTAAGTAGAATGCATTGGCGGTCTTCGAACTTGTCTTGATAGCTCACTTTGATCATTATATACGAGATATGGTGATTATACGGTCACTGGCTCAGCATATAGCTCCGTGTTTGTCTGGTTGACCAGTCAAACAGTCTGGATGCGCCTCATTAGCTCGCGTTCTTTATCTATCTATCTATGCAGGCCTACCTGTTAGTGGAGAAATAAATAAAAACCAAAATCATGTGTATGTGAGGAATCAAACCACAGACTCGTCGCTGCAACGCACACCCGTCAGCCAAATGAAAATGAAATACTTTGCGTTAAATGCAGAAACATATTTTTTATATTATATGTGATGCACACATTAGCGCACACCGTCCATACAGGCAAGTAGCATGTACACGTGCAGACAGCCAAACACTCACGCTCACGCTGTCAAACCATGCTAATGCATGCACGTCGCCCTCTCAATCAAAGTCCTGCTCATGGGACAATGCAAACGGCAAACCCGTCACATGCGCGCCTCGGTGGACCATGCCATTACTATTTAAACGTTTGCTAGAGGCCTCCGCGAACACCGAGCATGTATTCACCTGGCTCAACACCAACGGTCATACTCGTGACTGGGTCCCTTGCTCATGTATATCATCCATCAAAACGACAATCTATAAAACAGCCTAGCTAGAGAGGGTACTATGGTACGGAGTATGTACTATTCTGAGCAACCGATCACAGTGCCACTGCACATGTGTGTGTGTCTGATCGATTCATCCATTATTCGTAAGTTATGCATGGTTGTGTGGTGTCTAATGGTGGTCGTCGAAGGCTAGTTGGCGACAAGAGTGGTTGCATGGACGCCTGGTTGTTAATACGTGCCGCATACGCTTCAAAGGCTCGTCATCCATGAGTTCACATTTTACCACCACGCCACCGTCTGACCGCCCTGGCCTACCGAAACCCCTTCCATCGCTAGCGCGCGCTTCCCGCCTAAAACGGTCATCGTCTCTCCAGAACGTCAGTGCTGCATTCACCGGACTTAACTGCAGGTGCAGTTGGTGTTTCACTAACACGCGGGCCAGAAGCCCGTTGGGCCCACATGTTAGTGATCCAACGCACTTGTGGTTAAGTCACTGAAGCAGCATCCGCATTCACGCCCAACGCGACCTCTCACTAGCGCCGACATTGCAGCAGCGCGACGGCCGAGAGAGTGCCACCCGCGTGACATCCCGGTGCAAGCGACTGTTCCGCGTTAACGACACCACGGCTATCCTTCCGTACGCCGCCCACATTAATGACACGCGACTGCCGACGAACCTACTTCGGCGCCAGCCGTCCATCCGTCAGCCGCGGCTCATTGCCATTCGCCCGCTATATCAACTTGAGCCCCAGCTCCCATCCATAGCCAAAGACCCACACTCATTATCCTACGGTCCCTTCCTTCTGTCAGCACAACTCCAACCATGGCCTCCGGGTGCGCTCCAAAGCTCTCTTCGATGTATTGTCGTTGGAGCAGACAAAGGACATCGGCGGCTCCGCTCTGGGCGTGCTCCAAAGCTCTCTTGGTCGTACTGTCGCAGGAGTAGACGCAGGAGATCGCCGGCTCCCACCGGCCGCCCTCCTCCGCCACGACCACGAAGCTGGCGCGTGTGCGCGGGCGCAGCCAACAGTGAGGAAGAGTAGTACACGGTAGGTCGCCACCGCTCTGGTCCCATGAAGGCCACCTCTCCTCCACTCAGTTGACACCACGCTTGGTAGGATAAACCTCAGCGGCCGATTAGCCGCTTGACGGTGACGTGGAGGCGGAAATCTTTAGAACCTTGTGCTTCGGAGGAGGAGGTTATCGAGGCAAATGAGGAGGAGGCAAAGGCAATGGCCGGCTTTCTCGGGTTCATGGCCGGACATGGTGGTCGGGTGCCGACGATCGTTTAGATTAGGTTTATAGTATGTTTTAGTATGGTTTGTGCGAAATATGTAACGAATTTCATCCAGTTTATAGGAAAAGTTTTTGAAATGTATTGAATTTCATCCGGTTTGAAATTTGCTTTGTCTGGTTAGTTCATATAGTTGTAGAAAGGTATGCGGGCAGCATTGGATGGCATCCATCAGTGTCCTCGGACAGATGTCGGTGTAAATTTGAGGGCCAGCCCTGGAGATGCCCTAACTCTCATGCTATAATCGCTAACAGTGCTCCATTATTTCGCAGGGAAAAGATATCCCTCGACCAAAATCAGATCGGCCGTGTTTCATACTCCTCCCACGTAAGAGTGTAGACTCTTGCTTACATAAAAATGGAGCAAGTGGACGGCACTATAACATGTCATATCACTCAAAATAGCCCACCTAATGCACGGGAAAGCACCACCCTCATCATTTTGTTCTGGATTTCAATGATTGATCGCATGAAAATGTTATGCTTTGCAAGTTCAAAAGGAAAAGGCGGCACGCTTACGACTCGTACGCGTCGCACCCCCGATAGTCCGGCTCGCACGCCACTCACAAGAGGGGACACGTGTTTTCTTGCATTTTCACTGACATGTGGGACTTCAATTGAATAAACCATCGATAGCTGAAATCTAATCGCTCGGCGGGCGTCGGCTGAGAAGAGAGAGGCGGGGGAGGGAGAAGAGATCGCCCGCCCGTCGCGCATGGACTCCAAGAAATATATGGTGATAATGTGAGGTGGGCCATGCGGGAGTCCGGACAGCTTCCAAGCCTGCTTCTGACCGCCCTGGCCCACCAGAACCCCCCCCCCCCCCACCACCTCCCCACGCGCACTCCCTCCTCAGACGCCAGTTGCCCGCATTCATAGCAAGTAGTACCAGTAAAATTCTAGGCTATAAGGGCATGTACAATGGTTGATAAGATAGTCTTTCATATGCCTTGCATGTAATTTAGAGGTGGCAAAAAAACATGTGTACAATGGATCATCTCTTAGCCTTATCTTCAATAACTAGTTTTTCCTAAAAACATGGTGAAACATATTGTGCTAAGAGATCATCTCTTGTCTTCTCTTAAATAAGAGAAGACAAGCCTTTTCTTATGATTTCTCTTTCCTCCACCTCATCATTTATCCTATGTGGCATCGCTACAATAGAACCATGGTACATGCCCTAAGTCTGCTTATGTGGAGGAGAGAGAGGCATTGACAAAGTGAAGGAGTGGGATATGCAGGAGAACATCTCTACACGTGCTCCTAGGTATAAAACAGCTAATTCTAAAAAAAGAGGCATAAAAACAATTGTTTCTAAAAAAGAAAGGTAAATAACATTTGAGAGGAAATAGATAGAGAAAGTGAGAAAAAGTTGTAACCTTATAGCCAACCTTATAGTCAACACTATGGTAGTATTGCATGAGGAAGGAGGGAGTGGTGCACATGCCAAGTTCACTACGCTGTCGTGTTTCACACTCCTCCGTCGTAACAGCGGAGACAATAGCTTTCATCAAAAATAAACAATGAATACTCATTGCTCATCCACTATATCAGAAAGAATACTTTCATTCGCCGACATGTGGGACGTCGACCATCCTGGTCCACCTGCCATGCACAAAATTATCCTGGTCCACCCCGATCGTAGCGCAGGCCAAACCGTTCCCATAGTAAGTTGGTCGGACGAAGGAACCATCATGACTTTGTTGAATTCTGCTTCTTCAAGAAAACTTACTGTATCCGCAGTACTGCTACCACACGCGAAGACTGGACGACACTGTACCACGTCATATCACTAAAACCCACTAGGCCAAACTAGCCCGCCTAGGATTTCTACTCCCTCCGTTTCAAAGTTAGTAGTACAAAGTTGAGTCATATATTTTGGAACGGAGGGAGTACGTCTCTGTACTGCTATGATTTTGTCTTGTACGTGTCTGTACTTTTGCTATGATTTTCCTACCCTATGAACCAAATGAGGCCTGATGTATCCGTGTCGACTATTGTCTGATCGATCGCTACGCCTCCAATTTTGGGAGCTGGGGCTATTGGCCGATCGACGATGGATCAGTATAAGTGTAGCACGAGCTCATCAGCCCCAACATTTCTCTTTGGTGAGTATTTTGCAAGTACTATGGCTCACACAATAGCTAGCCTACTAACACCAAGAATCATCAAACAAGCCCTGCGGATATGATAAATAGTTCAAACTTACGTCTAAGCATGCCATATATTACATCAAAAGCTGGTGAGGATACATTTATTTCCACAACTCAGAGAGGGTTCTCATGATTCACTATCAAACGAAAGTAGCAAGTACCGCCCACACAAGACAGTGCACTAGCCCAAAGATGGTTTGATAACATGCATCATTCTGGTAATTAAACACAATGCAAACTACCCTGAAGGATTAGCGCGACAAACTATTTCTTGTATCGATCTCTCGGGAAATGAGCACATCACGGACAGTGGCATGGGAATCAATCTCTAGGGCGATGTCCACCGCGACATCGGAATCGATCTCTGGGCGATGTCAACGGCATCGGAATTGATCTCCGGGGCGATGTCAATAGGACAAACCGCGACATCGAAAACGATCTCTGGGGCGTTGTCCACAGGACGGGCCGCAACATCAGAATCATCAAGGACGTCCACCGGCACCTGCACAACCCTAACATATTAGCAAGCACATTGCAAATAATCAAAAACCACAACTATGGTAAGCCATTACTTTTTACCTTGTGTAGCTCACCGGGGGATCCCATCCCTCTGGGGGCCATCTCCTCGTCCTCCATGGGGGCCATCACCTTGCCAGGGGAATACTGCTTCTCAACGGCGACTATCTCCTCAAACTCGGCCTTGAGCCTCGCATAGGTGGCCATTGGAGTTTCTGGGGTAGGCACGGTGGGGCCCTTGCTGTTCTTCCAACTTTCTTTGAGGAGTTCATCCGCCAACATTGTCAACTCTTTGACCAGTGCTTATTTCTTGGAGTTCTTCGTCTCCATGGATTGGCCCGCCAACATGGTCAACTTGTTGGCCGGTGCTCGCTTCCTGGAGAGCGTTGTATTCAGTGGGTTTTCCGCCGGCAACTTTTTGCCTAGTGCCCCAGGATCCATCAATGAACTGACAAACAAAAACCAATCAAAAGGAAACCACCATCGCAATGAAAATGGGAAAAGAATAGGCTGTGAGAATCGGTCAGTGCTTCACAAAAAGAAGATTCTTGGAATGAAAATATAGTAGCATCACTAATTCGTCCACCTTTCCAATATCGGTACAGAAGAAAAATGGCAGAAGTGAGTAGCCTGGAGTGAGGTTTTATTCAAGAAAGGGGAGAAAGGGCTTCAACGAGCGTTCCCATGAAATGATGGTTGCTTCGTCCAGTCCAAAATCAAGGCCACTTCGAGGCCACTTTACCACAACTGGTAAAGGTGTGGGTTTTGTGATATGATGGGTCATGACGGCCACACCGGGGTGACCGGTGAGTCTCGACTATAGCACCTCGCTGTGATTTGGTGGATGGCACGCAGGCCTGGATGCTTTGTGATATGCTTTGATGCTTTGATGTTTGGTAGGGTGTATGAAGGGTGCATGAGTCCACAGTAGCTTAACACAAATACACTAGGAGCATGCATGGGAAGAGCATGCATGAAGAGGGGTGCTGGGATGAGCATGCACGAAGAGGGAACAACTATGCTAAGATGAGAATGAAACCAAACACACTGTGGCTAGCGTTTGCAACTGCCATATCCGGGTTGCGCTTGGCTCTTCGCCTCTTCGAGAAGACGCACAATGATTTTACTACTACTTCTACAGTATCGAATCCACTGCTGCATGTCCGTCCATCGTGTGTGGGAGGGATAGCTTGTTGCATACTCTATATTTGCTGCAACATCTAACATTTACCCCACCACAAATTAAAATATTAATTCCTATCTTGACCAGATGAGCGTGCAAACTACAATCACAAGGATGACAGGTAGGGCCAGAAGAATATTTTAATAAAAAAAGCATGGAGCCGACCCCAACGATTTTAAGCTTAGAAGCACGATACACACTATGCTAGACTACTCTGCACATGAAACTACCACACGAGCGTCCGGGCTGCGCTTGGCTCTTCGCCTCTTCGGGAAGTCGAATAATGATGGAGTACTACTGCAGTGGAGGAGTACTACAGTATGCTTCCGGCCATCTGACAACGATTGAACTGTTGCATGTCCACCGTGTGCGGGAGGGACAACGTGTAGCGAACGAAAGCTTCTCCTAGTCCTCCCAGCCACCACACTCATCGGCGAGGGAGGGACGCAGCTTCATTGACTTACTGCTCCTGCCTATGCGTGTATGACAGGTGGGCCCAGCAGGTGGGTGGCCCTCCTATCATGCAGCCAAAGGCAGGTGCACGCGGGAGATGGCATTGTAGTAATCAAACTTCTCGGTCTTGTACGAGTTGACGCAACACATCAAATCACTGCACTCGATATATTTCAATAATTTCTGTTTACCAATGCATTAATTACAACGCATGCATGCATGCGTGACTCTCCTTTTGATACTTGCATGTGTTGATTTAATGCACCTTGCCAAATTTTGACTATAAATTTAACTAACCAAATGTTCATGCATGTCACAAAAAATTACATAATTGAAAACTATGTTCAAATACGCATCAAATGATATAATTTTTGTTAACATGCACTAACATTTTGTCTGTTAAATTTTTGGTCAAAATTTAGCACCAATTACAAAGGGGCCCAATAAATATTGTACTCACACAATTTGTTTTGAGGATACTCCCACATAGAAAATATAAATAATAATGCATGTTGGGGCAGCCCATGTTTCTGATAATTTTAGTCGTGGGCTTGTTCACAAATTTTACAAGGGGGTGGTTGTTCATTTAATGGAGAGTCTTGTACCAAACTTGAATGATACAAAGTGCGACCTAGCACACCGTAACACCACTTGGAATAAGAGGGTAGCTATCTCAAAAAACAATCAACAACTCAAAAAAAATGGCGACCTGGCATGTAGACAATTTTAAATGATTGTTTTGATGGAGTGGGAAAGGAAAACTACCACATTACGTATATATAGGCTGGAGCCTCCGCGCTTGCTTGCTAGGGTTGCTCTATTCACACACTCTCATCCTCTCCAGATCTAAACAAGATTGCGGTGGTAACACTGTCTTTCTCCCTTCAAAAAACATTGTCTTTCTGTCCTCACCGCTGGTTACAGAAATAGATGTACCCCCCTCCGCCGGTGAAGGGGAGGAGGGGCAGTGTTTAGGCCGCCGTCGATAGCGAGGGAGAAGACCCACTGCCGGCCGCACCGTTATCTCTGGCCGAGCGCCGACGTGGGAGGTCCTCCAAACCCTTCGTCTTTGCCCTAGTGCGGGCGGATCCGGCCTCCCGCCGCCTACTTATCCACATCCCGACGACTTTCAGGCATATCTTCCTTCAAAACTGCCCTAGTTCTACTTCCCCAGCTCGCTATGTCATTGCATGTGCATCATTTTCTACCTCTCAGCCCCTCTCGATCGGATGGTCCAACAACACATATTTTTTTCTTCTATTGTTAGAGGTAAAGCTGCTTCATGGAGTCGAATCTTGTACTTGGTTCAAACAAGAAATAAACTGGGGGTGGGGGAATTTAGTATGTACATCGGACTTGGTACAAACATGAAGGATAGGGGGTGAATGCAATACAGACTGGTCATCCAACAGGTCTCTTGCTCGAAAAGGGAAATATAGGGGAAACGCTGTACACAATGGTATGACCAGGACTAGATTTGCTATCCACACATAAGATGGCTGCATGCATCATTATGATGCAAAGTCTGGGGGCACGCCTCCATCTCCAAAAAAAACATAGGAGTAGGTGGCTAGAGTGAACAAAAATGGGACCAACCCAGATATGTTTCTTGGATGTTTGTTTCTCGGGGCAACAAACTCTGAATCACCACTTTATGCCCTGGTTTAGGTACATGGTGCTGAACTGCTGGTGCACCCACTGTCCCATGCCCTTATACCAAATATTTAGCTATTCTTAATCTAATGCCCCTGGTAAAATGAAGCCATGCCACTGTTATAAGCCATGATAAGTTTAGCCAAATGTTTTTTCCTGTAATTGTTTGAGACTCTGACTGTTTCCTCTGTAGCTATTTGTGCAAATAGGGATATCTATTTCACCTGGTTGCTGTTGTGACCTTTTGGTGTACTGCACAAAACACTTCTTAAAAGAAGGGACTTTTGTGCTGTTTAACTGGAATATCAGAATGGAACAGTTGGTTCATTTTGGTGGAACTGCATAAAGGTAGATCTGTGTTCCAATCCTCATCATCCATATTGGCACCATAACCTTCCTTTAGGTAAGAATGATATTTAATGCATGTGTTCATCTCTATTTTGCGACTACCATGAGGAAATAATGCTATTGTTTACTAGTACACTTGTACTCCCTCACTGAAAAAACCAATTCTGAAATAGAAGGCCAATTATGCACTTGGTTTCACCAACTGGTGTGGAGAAAGAGAAATAGAGCATGAAGAGGAAGAAGAAGAATAAACAGTGCCAAGGTGATATTGCTGAAGCCAAGGCCTTAGTCGAGGCCATTCAAGGGCTCCGGCAATGTCTTCCTTACACGTGAGATGATCCTCCAGGGAGCCCTTCCACTTCTACGTATTGTCCATGATGAATTTGATGCTACTGTTAGAGAAATATGCTAATGTCTTTCTATCCATTCTCACTAAGCTAATGAAGGTTTCACCTTGTTCCTACTTGTGCAAACAGGGATCATGTTGTGCCAATCATACATTTTAGTGGAACTACACAAGACAATACAATGAACTATATCCCAGCCAGTGCTTTAACTCTGTTGGAAGTTCTTGATAATCTTTTGATATAATCTCAGCACTGGTAAACAAGAGTGATTTCAACCATACATTTGGAATGCACAAAAATATAAACTATTGAGTGATTCCAGCGAGTTCTTTATCATCTCTTCTGGGACTACATGAATAATCTTTTTTGCTCAGGTTGGTACCGGCCTAAGGCCTTCATCCATATTAGTTTGCTATCATCTCTATTTGTATCGTGCTACTGTCATGAGAAACTCCTTTATCTTTGCACGTTAAAGTTTTGCAACCTATGATACACGGCAATGCTTTGCGTGTTGAGCTAATTGGCACTGATTAAGTAAACTAATACCTCTCTTTAAGCAAGACTACTATATTGCTAACTTTACCAATTAAGATAATGAGGGCGCTTCTATTTGTTACTGTATGTTTCATCAACTAGTCCCTCTATTACAGTAATCTCACTCTCTCAATACATGTGCTCGATTTTGGTGGAACTGCACAAAAACTTTGGGTGCTTCATTGCCTCGACTGCTTCCTTCCATTCCTGTCAGTCGCTTATCTCGTCTTGCTTCCTTCCTTTCCCGTCAGTCGCTTCGCTTATCTCGGCTTCCTGTCAAAGGAAATAGTGATTGATATGCTACCTCACACAGGTTGGTACCGGTCTTTATCATGATTATTGTGCTTGTCGTGTGTATTGGTAATTTGGTATTGTGCTACTATCTGCCGATTTCATAAAGGAGTAACTTGGAGCCTGAACTCAAAGGAAAATCATTACATTGGGCGATTTCGATAGAACTTCACAAAAAGATCAGATGGACAGATACTTATGCTGCTGCTATGTACACAAAAGTTCACTCAGACAAGCATCAATATTGACAAGAAGATGTGCCTATATTCAGTCGAGTATCAACCGGCGTCAACCGGTTGTTAAACTCCAAGTATTAGGAGAGTGAACGCAAAAAATATTGCTTGGTGCATAGCCCAGAAAAACGGAGTCCAGTCTTTGGTCCCAACTTGTGCCTTTTGGTTATCGGCCCATATGGCAGCGAACTGTATGGCATGGAGTCTAAAGATTCCAGACAAGTTGGTTGACGCGTATATTGATCTGGCACTTAGTCAGTCTGCATGCCAGGGATGCTCCATTTCAGTTGAACTGCACAAAAAATTTGGGTGGTTCATTTTCTCAACAGCCTCCTTTCTTGTCTGCAATGTAGAATTTTGGCGAGCTACAGGACCAAGATGAGCTAGTAAACTAGTTGGATGAAAGTAGTGGCCAAGTTGCTCCAACCTCCCATGGCACGAGGACACCATTTGAGGATAAACCTACAAGCAAAGTTCAGATTGTCTGTGTTGCCTCTTATGTACTCGAAAGTTTACTCATACAAGCATTAATTTTAGTAATAAGTACCTCCGATTGAACACCATTTACCAGTCTGTACCCTAGGTAATGAAAGTTCGTACATGGATGATATTGGCTATAATCTCAATCATTTGGTTGCATAAACATACTGAACATGTGTATATCTGAATCTTTTTTGAATTATCTATGAATATTGTCGTGTGATCTATCAATCATTTGGATGCATAGACATGCTGAACTTGTGTATATATGAATCTTTTGAGTTGTTGATTGTGAATGATGGCTATGAATATGAATATGTCCCGTGAACCTGAGTTTGATACGAATGTTTACCTGTTCTATTGAACTTCTGTGTGAACTTGTTATTATGTCTACTGTGGGATTTGTGACGTGTGGGTGTCAACGGCACACCTTCTTCCCGAGAAGAATTGCACCTACTTTGTTAGGGTAGCAACGGCGCATCAACTCTTTTTAATATTTTTGCTCTGTCTTCCCTCTCCCGCGCTCAACCCCTGCCATAATGTTTTCGTCCTCAAAACAAGCATAGTACTATGTTGTTTTTGGGGCTTGATGAAAAATCTAGTGTTGGTTTCTGTAGGTTGGCCCGCCCAACAAATGGGCTGCTGGTCCACCACGGACTGGGAGGCTAAAAATACAAGTTGTATGGTGCAGAGGCAAGTAAAAAACGCCATCGAGAGCCATCCACTAAACAAAAAAATTGCGTCTGATGTGCTTCTTCAGTCGCGCCACCGGCCCCCTCTTTAATCTAGTTCGCTCGGGGATCTAGCTGGTAATATCAGTTTTTTCTAGAAGGCGAACAAGTATCAGCTAGGCCTAGGTATGCGTAGCCCACGACATATGGAGACAGTGGTTTCAACTTATATTTTAAGGTCCATACCGGCCTATGGGCCTCCTAGCGTAGGTTTTACTTTTTCTTAAAGATCGGCAGCCCAATGTATTTTCTTAATAAAACGTAGATCTCTATTCTATTTATCTATATACAAGAATAATAATGTTGTGTCCAATTTATGTTTTCACTTCTAACCACATTATATATATTTATATTATTGCTATTATCGTATATTTTATAGAGACTTATATATACATTATAAAAACATCCCATGTGCTATTAACTTATAAAAGTAAATGTTTAACAGAAGTTGGCAATGAATATCCCGGTTGTTTTTTAGTCACAGGTAGGCAAATCCTGGTGATTGTACAAAAGCTTGCGAAGATTTTAAGGACCAATGTAATAATAACACGCTCATTTTTTTGAGCAATAACTCGCTAATTTGTTAATTATATATATATATAATGTGTCGCAGCGGTTTATTTCTTTGATATTAATTTCTCCTTCTAACCTAACATTATATATAGAATGAGCCCAGCTAATTCGTGTATTTCAAGGAAGTGCAAATGGGCTAGGATTTCTTAGAAAATATTAAATGTGCCGCATTAACGCGAAATTATTTGTTCATCCATCCCAGCAAATGGACTGTACATTCTAGAAAACATGGGTTAAATATATGCCACATTTTTGCAGGCTGACATGTGGGCCAATAGGTAGAAGCCTACGCAGGGCGTTCTCAACTTGGTCAACAAATGATTATGACATCCACAGCCATTGGATTTATATCCAACGGCCGGCATGCAACTTCAATCTCTCGTCTTCTTCCTCCAGTGTCGCTGGGACCGCCTAGTCTGACCTCCGGCGGCTCTGCTTAGCACGCACAACTGCGGAGCGCTACCCCACCGCCGGCCAGGCTATCCCTCCACCCCTCCACACCTCCTGTTAATCTCCACCGACTGCAACCCCACGCCGCACCAGAACTAGTTATAACCCTTGTACTCCTCTCAATCTGCGACTCCACTACCACGTCTTCCCATCTTTGGGTCGTTCCCGTCTGGGGACTCGCCTTCGTCCACTGCCTCGCTGCACTCGGCACGGCGTGGTCAACGAACGAGAGTAATCGGAAGAGGACTGTACGTGGAGAGCCTGACGGCTGGGACCCACGAGGTCCATGGTCACATGCAAGGAAAGTTCCTTCTTATTAAGTTGAACAAAATGTTTCCTCCCCCTGATAGCTGGGACCCACCGGCTGTATCTTCGCACAGAAGGAAGTGCCTCCGTGTTATGCGAAAAAACTATTCCTCCCGTTGACAGTTGGGACCCGTTAGATTTTGTGGCTGACTTGTGGGCCTAATAAGCGGACGTGTACACAGGGCTTTTCCAACTTAATCAACAGATGATTCTAGCAGCTGGACCGTTGGATGTTAATCCAACAGCTGTGCTCCTTCTTCAACCTCTGTTCTTGCTCCTTGATGACCCACAAGTATAGGGGATCTATTGTAGTCCTTTCGATAAGTAAGAGTGTCGAACCCAACGAGGACCAGAAGGAAATGACAAGCGGTTTTCAGTAAGGTTTTCTCTACAAGCACTGAAATTGTAGGTAACAGATAGTTTTGTGATAAGATAAATTGTAACGAGTAACAAGCAATGAAAGTAAATAAAGTGCAGCAAGGTGCCCAATCCTTTTTGTAACAGAGGACAAGCCTGGACAATTTCTTATAATGAGAAAAGAGCTCCCGAGGACACATGGGAATTATCGTCAAGCTAGTTTTCATCATGCTCATATGATTTGCGTTCGGTACTTTGATAATTTGATATGTGGGTGGACTAGTGCTTGGGTATTGCCCTTAATTGGACAAGCATCCCAGTTATGATTAACCCCTATTGCAAGCATCCGCAACTACAAAAGAAGTATTAAGGGAAACCTAACCACATCATTAGACATATGGATCCAAATCAGCCCCTTACGAAGCAACGCATAAACTAGGGTTTAAGCTTCTGTCACTCTAGCAACCCATCATCTACTTATTACTTCCCAATGCCTTCCTCTAGGCCCAAATAATGGTGAAGTGCTATGTAGTCGCCGTTCATATAACACCACTAGAGAAAAGACAACATACATCTCAACAAAATATCGAACGAATACCAAATTCACATGACTACTAATAGCAGGACTTCACCCATGTACTCAGGAACAAATGTAACTACTCACAAAGCATATTCATGTTCATAATCAGAGGAGTAATAATATGCATTAAGGATCTGAACATATGATCTTCCACGAAGTAAACCAATTAGCATCAACTACAAGGAGTAATCAACACTACTAGCAACCCACAAGTACCAATTTGTGGTTTTGATACAAGATTGGATACAAGAGATGAACAAGGGTTTTGAGAGGAGATGGTGCTGGTGAAGATGTTGATGGAGATTGGCCCCCTCCCGATGAGAGGATCGTTGGCGATGATGATGGTGATGATTTCCCCCTCCCGGGGGGAAGTTTCCCCGGCGGAACAGCTCTGCCGGAGCCCTAGATTGGTTCCGCCTCGTGGCGGCGGAGTTTCGTCTCGTAAGCTTGCCTCTGATTTTTTTCCAGGGTAAAAGCCTTCATATAGCAGAAGATGGACACCGGAGGGCCTCCAGCGGGCCCAGGAGACAGGGGGCGCGCCCAGTAGGGGTGGGCGCGCCTCCACCCTCCTGGCCAGGGTGTGGGCCCCCTCTGGTGTTTTCTTCGCTCAATAATTCTTATTAATTCCAAAACTGACTTCCGTGGAGTTTCAGGATTTTTGGAGCTGTGCAGAATAGGTTTCCAATATTTGCTCCTTTCCAACCAGAATTCCAGCTGCCTGCATTCCGCCTCTTCATAGTAAACCTTGTAAAGTAAGAGAGAATAGCCATAAATATTGAGATATAATGTGTAATAACAGCCCATAATGCAATAAATATTGATATAAAAGCATGATGCAAAATGGACGTATCAACTCCCCCAAGCTTAGACCTCGCTTGTCCTCAAGCGGAAGCCGATATCGAAAAATATGTACACATGTTTAGAGATAGAGGTGTCGATAAAAATAAAATACGGACATGAGGGCATCATGATCATTCTTCTAACAACAACATAAATAGATTTTATCATATGATTTCTTTCTGCTCAAGTAACGATCAATTCACAATGTCAAGTATGGTTCAGAAACTTCATTGGGAACTAGCAAACTATAATCTCAGTCATTGAAGCAATTGCAATTTATCATAACATCTGAAAGAGTCAAGAATAGAGCTTGTCAGCAAGTCCACATACTCAACTATCATATAGTCTTTTACAATTGCTAACACTCACGCAGTACTTGTGGTTATGGAGTTTCAACCGGACACTGAGAAAGATAGGGGCTTATTGTGTTTGCTCCCAACGTATTCACCTTTGGGTGATGTCAACAATAATAATTCATGCTAACTTACATCCAATTGGATATATATATATATCAAGATCTTTCAAACATGAGGAGGTTGCCAAAGGATAAAATGAAAAAGGGAAAGGTGAAGATCACCTTGACTCAAGCATAAAGTAAAAACATAAAGTAAAAGATAGGCCCTTCGCAGAGGGAAGCAGAGGTTGTCATGTGCTTTTAGGGTTGGATGCACAAAATCTTAATGCAAAAGAATGTCACTTTATATTGCCACTTGTATATGGACCTTTATTATGCAGTCTGTCGCTTTTATTGCTTCCATAACAAGATCGTATAAAGATTATTTGTCTCTACACTAATAAGTCATACATATTTAGAGAGCAATTTTTATTGCCTGCAGCATGACAACTTACTTGAAGGATCTTACTCAATCCATAGGTAGGTATGGTGGACTCTCATGGCAAAAATTGGGTTTAAGGATATTTGGAAGCACAAGTAGTATCTCTACTTGGTGCAAGGAATTTGGCTAGCATGAGGGGGAAAGGCAAGCTCAACGTGTTGGGAAGATCAACGACAATATACTGTCGGTGGGAACGACACCTATGGGATCACAAGAATCCCTACTACGGTTAGCGTGGCGCGGGGTCGTGAGAAGAGCGGATTAAACAGATAGCACACGGTTCGTTTATCCAGGTTCGGGCCGTGAGGATGCGTAAAACCATACTCCTGCTTTGGTGGATTGTATATCTGTGTTCTTGAGCTAGCTATGGGGCGTGAGGAGTTCCAAAAAGCCGAATCCTCCTCCTGGTCACCTCGGGCCTCCTTTTATACAAAAAAGGGGTTGCCACAGTGGCACACAGGAGGTGGAAAGGGTACAGTGATGCGAGGTTATCCTCCGCATTACATGACAGGGCGCATTTAATGCATCTTGCTTATGTGTCCTTGCTTTATCGGGGACGGGGGAGAAACCTATCTCGTCCTGGCCAGCGATGCCTGTGATGCCATGTAGGTACGCAGGCAGCTGAGGTGGCGCAGTGGTGGGTCTTCACGAAGATCTGCATGGCGCCACGCAGGTGCCTGCAAAACTGGTTGGGGCGGCAGCTGCATGCATGTGGTGGTGGAGGTTTAGTCGGCGTGGGCCGGATGGTGGCCCTGCATATGATCTTCCACCAAGTAAACCAATTAGCATCAACTACATGGAGTAATCAACACTACTAGCAACCCACAAGTACCAATTTGTGGTTTTTAAACAAGATTGGATACAATAGATGAACTAGTGTTTTGAGAGGAGATGGTGCTGGTGAAGATGTTGATGGAGATTGACCCCCTCCCAATGAGAGGATCGTTGGTGATGACGATGGTGATGATTCCCCCCCCCCCCGGAGGGAAGTTTCCCCGACAGAACAGCTCCGCCGGAGCCCTATATTGGTTCCGCCAAGGTTTCGCCTCGTGGCGGCAGAGTTTCATCTCGTAAGCTTGCCTCTGATTGTTTTCCAGGGTAAAAGCCTTCATATAGAATTCCCCACCCTACTGGCTAGGGTGTGGGCCCCCTTTGGTGTTATCTTTGCTCAATAATTCTTATTAATTCCAAAACTGACTTCCGTGGAGTTTTAGGATTTTTGGAGCTGTGCAGAATAGGTTTCCAATATTTGCTCCTTTTCCAGCCAGAATTCCAGCTGCCAGCATTCCCCCTCTTCATAGTAAACCTTGTAAAATAAGAGAGAATAGCTATAAGTATTGAGATATAATGTGTAATAACAGCCCATAATGCAATAAATATTGATATAAAAGCATGATGCAAAATGGACGTATCACTCCTGTCTCCCATGGGTGGCAGTGCTGCCATGTACCCGAACCAGTCAAGTTTCCCACTCCTCTCCATCTGCGACTCCACTTCCGTGTATTCCCCATCTCCGAGTCATTCCAGTCTGGGGCCTCGCCGTCGTCCACCGGCCTTGGTGCGCTCGACACGGTGTGGTCAACATGGTCAACAAACGAGAGTCATCGTAAGATGACTGTACGTGAGAGGCTGACAGTGGGGACGCACCACACCCATGGACGCATGCATGCAACTGCATCCTTTTTACCGTGAAAAATAATATTTTCTCCCCCTGACTGCTGGGACCCACCAAATACATCTTCGCACGCAAGGAAGCGCGTCCTTATTACGCCAAAAAGAATGAATACTACCGCTGACAGCTCGGACCCACCAGCTATATCTTCGCACGCAAGGAAGTGCCTCCTTATTACACACAAAAAAAAGAATACTCCCCCTGCTAGCTGGGACCCACCATAGTGGGAGGCAGACTTGTGCGCCTACTAAGTTGACGCGGACGAAGGGCTTTGTCAACTTAGTCAATATGAACGATTCTAGCTCCAGTGACAGTACGATGTCCATCCAATGGCCATAGTGCTTCTTCAACCTCTGGTGTTCTTTCTCTAGCCTCCCAAACAAGCGTCTGTCGTGCCGCCTGCTCCTGACTCCCGTGTCCGGCTATGCTACCACCGCTGGACATGCCATTCCTCTATACTCACCCGCACCTCCTGTTATTCTCTGGCAACGGCAGACTCACACCGCAGCTGAAGCAGTCAAACCACATACTCCCCTCCGCATGGGCATCCACTGCCGCGTCTTCCCCGGCTCCGCGTGGTCCCCTTCCTAGGCCTCGCCGTCGTCCACCTCCCTGGTGCTCTTGGCGCGGCGTGGTCAATGTGGTCAGCGAACAACTTCCATCGAAAGAGTACTGTAAGTGGAGAGGCTGACAGCTGGGTCCACGGCCGCAGCAAGGAAATGTTGTTAGGGTCTACGGTAGGGTGCGTCGACTGGAATTAAAATTTCATACGCACAGAACAACCAAGAACATGCTACGGGAGATGGATCACAGATTGTTACCACTAGACACGAAGTGCCGTGCAGCGAAGTAGAGTTGAGGCAGCGTGTTCCCGGAGTCGCCTCGCGTTCCTAGAGTCGTCTCCTCCTTGTCGGTCTCCCACGTAGCCGATCGGATCCCGCGAATAGGTTCGCTAGAGCGGCGTAAGTGGACCGCCTCTAATGATATCTGCGCGTCCAGGAGGAACGTCGTGCGGTGGACTTCTAGGTCCGATCACACAACCGGCGGCGAGTCGAGGTAGCTAGATGCAACACATGCAAATCCCTAACGACGGTGCCAAAGGGATCAATCGTATGAGTGTGCCGCACCTCCACTTTATATAGGTGTCCATCGCGGGCTCAACACTTGGGCCTCGCACGAACCATAAAGAGCACAAGTCTACTCGGCCACAATCCGAATACAGCTCAGATCGTATCCGACCAGTGTCCTCGGATCCGACCTCATAGGTTCCTTCCCTTAAGCGCACGACCCCTTAGGTTCAAGTCGGATTGGTCACAATTCGGATCACCTTCAATTTGCACGGTAGGTAGCGGCCTCTAGCAAGGCGTGCTTACCACCAAGCAGACTATGAAGCTGGTTAGGCGAACCTGTATAGTGTGTCACACTTCTGCTCCCTTTGCCGCACGATATATGTTGTCGGGCTCAAGGCGAGACTGTCTTCCTTGTGCTAGCCAGACCTCTTTCTTGTTCCAATGATGTCGACCACAAACCGGATTATTTCATAATCCTTGTCACATGGCCATGCTTATCCTGGTCGGATTACACGAGGGGCCCAGAGTACATCTCTCCTGATCGGAGGGGAAAATCCCATCTTGCTTGACCATGTCTCGCAGCATGGGACTCGACAAACCCAAAACCTACCTTTGTAACTACCCAGTCATGGAGTAGCATTTGGTCGGCACAAAGCAAGTCTGTCACCATCCCAAGTACATGCGTCAGCTCAAGTCTTAGGACATAGAACGTATGTTGTACTAGAGACTCACAGATGACATATCGTTGTGTCTCATAGTTGGGTCTGTCCGACTCGGACCTTATCTCGACTGGGATCCGACTATGTCAAATCCGACCAAACCTTTCCAAGTCCATATTATCCGGTTAGCATCCAATGCTCCATGTCTAGTGAGACCAAGCCATCAACCGTGTCATATGCTAGTCTAGTCGGCTGCATGTCCACATAGCCCTTTTGACTAGGGACCTCTCAGGACAGCCATCATACAATGGATACTCTCACAAACAAGTCATGTACTTTCTGATACACATCATTGATAATGTCCAAGGACTGTCTTTATTCATAAACACACAGGAAATATCATCATACATGATTGCCTCTAGGGCATATGTCCAACAGTCTCCCACTTGCACTAGAGTAAATCAAATAGACATCAAATGCCCATAGCTCCAACGTTCCCCTCATGCTTGGGTTGTGGAAGCGGCTTAGTCAACGGATCTGCAACATTTGCATCCGTGTGAATTTTGCATAACTCCACATCACCATTCTATACGATCTTTCATATCAGGTGATATTTCCATCTATGTGTCTGACTTTGTGGTGATTCCTCGGCTCCTTGGCTTGTGCGATGGCACTAGAATTATCACAATAAAGGTCTAATGGTTTCACCGAGGCTAGGAAAATACCAAGATCATCCAGAAAATGCCGGATCCAAAAACCTTTGTTTGTAGCTTCACAAGCCGCAATGTATTCGACTTCTGTGGTAGAATCGGCCACCGTATCTTGCTTGGAACTCATCCAGCTCACTGCTCCTCCGTTCATGACGTACACAAATCCAGACTGTTATCGACAATCATCTCTGTCGGTTTGGAAACTAGCATCGGCGTAACCCCTTACGACGAGCTCTTCCTCACCTCCATAAACTAGGAACATCTCTTTAGTCCTTTTTAGGTACTTCAAAATAGTCTTTACCACTGCCCAGTGACTCTCACCTGGTTTAGCCCGGTATCTACTCGTTAGGCTTATTGCAAAAGCAACATCAGGCCGTGTACATATCATGGTATACATGATGGATCCGACTGTCGAGGCATATGGAATCCTACTCGTCCTGCTTCGCTCATCAGATGTCAAAGGACTCTGAGTCTCGCTTAGCCTTATACCATGTGAGAGTGGCAATATCCCTTTCTTTGCCTCATTCATGTTGAACCGCTTCAACACTTTATCTATGTACGTGCTCTGGCTTAATCCTAGCAGCCTCCTCGATCTATCTCTACAGATCTTAATGCCTAAAATATACACTACCTCACAAAGGTCTTTCATCGAAAACTAGCCATTCAATGACTCTTTGACCGAGTTCGGCATCAAAACATCGTTCCCGATCAGTAGTATGTCGTCCACATACAAGATCAAAAACACTATCGAGCTCCCACTTAACTTCTTGTATAAACAAGCATCCTCTTCGCTTTTGATGAAACCGAGACCAGTGATGACCTCATCAAAACGAATATTCCAGCTCTGAGATGCTTGCCTCAACCCATAAATGGATCTCTTGAGCTTGCATACCTTACTAGTGCTAGTCCGATTGACAATACCCGAGCCCTCGGGTTGTATCATATACACGTCCTCGGTTAAATTTCCATGAAGGAAAGCGGTTTTGACATCCATCTACCATATCTCGTAGTGAAAATATGCAGCTATAGCTAGTACGATCCTCACCGACTTCAGCATCGCTACCAGAGAGTAAGTCTCGTCGTAGTCAATTCCTTGAACTTGTCCATAACCCTTAGCGACAAGCCGTGCTTTGTGGATCTGAAAATTTCCATCCACATCGGTTTTCTTCTTAAAGACCCATTTGCAACCAATGGCCGTTACGCCAGGCGGCGGATCAACCAAGTCCCAGACTTGATTCTCATCCATGGACTTTAACTCGGATCTCATGGCCTCCAGCCATGCCTCGGAATCTGGGCTCACCATCGCTTCTGCATATGTGGCCGGCTCGTCGCTTTCTAGCAACAATACATCATGCACTTGCGCAATCTTTCCGACCTCCGTGGTTCCGGTGCCGCTTCCACTACGGGTTCCATGAATGACTCCGGTATGATCTCATCACCAGCCGAGCCGTCCCCGAGTGGTCCTCGAATTTCTTCGAGTCAGACCGTCCTCCCACTGGCCTCCCGACTGAGAAACTCTTTCTCCTCAAGGAAAACCCTGTTCCGAGCAACAAACACTTTGTTCTCTTTACAGTTGTAAAAGCTATATCCCAAGGTTTCCCTCGGGCATCCCACTAATATGCATTTATCCGACTTGGGTGTAAGCTTGTCTGACATAAGTCGCTTGACAAATGCTTCACAACCCCAAATCTTTAGAAAAGACAACTGGGACTCTTCCCAGTCTACATCTCTTGTGGTGTCTTGTCTACGGATCTTGATGGTACCCTGTTAAGTGTGAAAGCTGTAGTTTCTAGAGCGTATCCCCAGAATGAGAAGGGTAAATCCGATTTGTTCATCATTGACCAGACCATGTCCAACAAGTTCCTATTCCTCCGTTCCGACACGCCGTTTCTCTGTGGCGTACCCGAAGGTGTGAGCTGAGGTACAATACCTCGGCTTTTCAGATGATCATCAAACTCCTGGCTCATGTACTCACCTCCATGATCAGATCGCAGAAGCTTTATAGTCTTGCTGAGCTGATTCTCAACCTCGTTCTGAAACTCTTTGAACTTTTCAAAAGTTTCCGACTTTCAAATAGATATATGCTTATCTAGTCATGTGATCGGTAAAAGTCACGAAGTATTGATAGCCACCTCTAGAAGTTGTGCTCATTGGACCACACACATCACTATGTATAAGCTCCAACAGCTCGGACGCCCTCTCGCAACTCTTTGCGAAAGGAGACTTAGTCATCATGCAGAGCAAGCATGATTCACATGTCTCGAACGACCTAAAGTCGGACGAAGTTAGGAGCCCATCATCATGGAGCTTCTTCATGCATTTCAGACTAATGTGTCCAAGCCGGCAATGCCAGAAGTATGTCAGATTTATCTCATTAGTCTTATGCCTCTTGACATTCGCGTTATAGACCGGTTCCTGTTCTAGATTCAATATAAATAGCCCATCAACAATGGGTGCATAGCCGTGGAACATACCATTCAAAAATATCGAAAAACCATTGTCCTTTAAATTGAATTCATAACCTTGACTCATCAAACATGAGGCAGAAATAATGTTCCGACTAAGTGTGGGAATGTAATAACAATTATTCAATTCCATAATGAATCCGGAAGGAAGTTGGAGCTGCATCGTGCCAACCTCCAACGCAACAACTCTTGCTTTGTTGCCGACCATGATGTCAATCTCCCCTTGTGCCACACGCCTAGTTCTTACCAGCCCCCGCATCGAGTTGCAAATATGAACAACCGATCCGGTATCAAATACCCAAGAGCTACTAGGTATGTCTGCAAGGTAAATGTCTATAACATATGCAACACGTGTACCTTTGCCTGAAGAAGCATTTCCGGCGTTCTTGCCATGCTCTGCAAGCCACTTGCTACAGTTCCTCTTCCAGTGACCAGCTTCCTTGCAATGATAACAAATGGTCTTCGAGTCCAGTCCAGACTTCGGCACAACAGCGGAGGTTATCGTCTCCGTGCCCTTTGCCTTTGCCTTTTTCTTGCACCATCAACACTTAATGCGTGCCTTTCTTAATATCCTGCTCTACCACTTTGAGCATCCCATGCAATTTAGTGAGCTTCTTATCTATGCCATGCATATGATAGTTCGAGATGAACGTCCCATAGCTGGGTGGAAGAGAACCCAGAACTATATCTATAGCAAGCTCATCCAAGAGCGGGAAGCCCAACCGATCCAAAGCTTGCACATATCCGATCATCGTGATCACATGTGGGCTCAGTGGATCACCTTCCTTCAGCTTCCAATCCATCAAGGATTGCCAGACGTCGAACCTTTCGGTCCTAGCCTGTGTTTGAAACATGCTCTTGATACTCTCGATCATATCGTAAGCCTCAACATTTTTGAAATGCTATTGCAAATCGTGATCCATACAAGCCAGCATCAGACAACTGATCTCCGTTGATTCATCAACGAGTTTCTGTTAGGCATTCTTGGTTGTGGCATTAGCATTATCGGCAGGTTCCTCTAGAAGTGGATCCTCTAGAACATGTTCCTTTTTATTGTGCTTGAGGACAATTCTCAAATTTCTATACTAGGTGGTAAAGTTTGTTCCATTCATTTTATCCTTTTCCAGAATTGATTTAAATGCAAAGTTGGGTTGAGTAGTTGTGCCATTGATCTACAATAGAAAATATGCAACCACTAAGCAATGTGTTTATGTAGAGTAATTCTAGCCTAAACAGAAATACTCCCACTGAAGTCAGCATCCCTTCGTAGACTCTTAGTGACTCAGAATCCGACTAGCACATGCGACTAGTGAGCTTTAGCATCACTGCTAGCTAACATACCTATCCGGTAAGCAACTCCTTGCTAATCGCATCTCTATACGACTCCTGTCGGTCGGGAAGGTATCTTATACCCCGGCTCCTAACCTTCTTTGCCACAAGGCCCAAAACCGTTTTGATAGCCTTGTCAAGTTAACCTGATGCAGTGCATGTCCATGTCTGACATGAACCCTTCAGTTCAAGGACACCTAGCAGCACCCCAATTTTATGAGCCCACTACTAGACGTACTTGATGTGCGAAGGTGCAACATCTGGAATGGCAACTTACTTGATATTCATGAGGGGTCTTTCTACCATTCTAACATGCATAGAAACAAAGAAGCATAACAATCACAAATAAACACATATTGCGAAATAGTATGGCTCCTTCACGGATGTTCTTCCTGGTTGGCTCCGACTTCGATGACCATCTACGAACTCCATCTTTTTTGTCACGCCGAGACACCAAACCATCAACCTGATTTCTATTATGCAACTACTACAACTTGTAATGAATTTTACATAGAGAATCACAAGTTGACACACAGGTCGTTATACAATATAATGACAGCAGTTTGGCTCCTGCCGGCTAACAAACATCACACGCAGGCCATGTATAATTTACACACATGCATCACATACACATGAGCCATACTATTCACATCAAACCCTGCAAAATAAAGTTATGCATAAAATCACATTCTGCCAGTTTTTGTGTCGGGTATGAAATACATGGCGCTACACACACGGCGGTCCCGCTAGCCGGTTAGCGAGCGGGGTTCGAAGGGGCAGCGCCGAATTTTCTGATCTAACTGATCTTATCGATCATCGCGAGTCCGATTCGGGTTTACGTTTCACTGTTAACCCCGATGGCGGATATCGATCGGTAAGGGTAGGTTGTGTCACGACCTCGTCGACTCCGATCATCAGAAAACATAGCCTCTTCAATCCCGATGTGCAATTGATATCATCGACCGTGCACATAGCCGATCTCATCAAGGACAATAGATCTCATCTGCTGCCTCCACATATCTAATATGCATACGATCTGAATCCAAATCCTATAGCAGAGGATTTGATACCACTGTTGGGGTCTATGGTAGGGTGCGGTGACTATAAATTAAAATTTCCTACACGCAGAACAACCAAGAACATGCTATGGGAGATGGATCACATATTGTTACCACTAGATGCGCTGTGCCGTGCAGCGGAAGTAGAGTTGAGGCAGCGCGTTCCCGGAGTCGCCTCGCGTTCCCGGAGTCATCTCCTCCTTGCCGGTCTCCCACGTAGCCGATCGGATCCCGCGAACAGGTTCGCCAGAGCAGCGTAAGTGCACCACCTCTAACGGTATCTGTGCGTGCCGGAGGAACGTCGTGCGGTGGACTGCTAGGTCTGATCACAAAACCTACGGCGAGTGGAGGTAGCTAGTTGCAACACATGCAAAGCCCTAACGACGGTGCCGAAGCGATCTATCGTATGAGTGTGTCGCACCTCCACTTTATATAGGCGTCTGTCGCGGTCTCAACAGATGGGCCTCGCATGGACCCTAAAGCCCACAAGTCTACTCGGCCACAATCCGAATACAGCTCGGATCATATCCAACCAGTGTCCTCGGATCCGACCTCGTAGGTTCCTTCCCTTAGGCGCGCGACCCCTTAGGTTCATGTTGGCTTGGTCACAGTTCGGATCACCTCCGATCTGCACGGTTGGTAGCAGCCTCTAGCAAGGCCTGCCGACCACCAAGCAGACTATGAATCTGGTTAGGCAAACCTGTACAACGTGTCACACTTCTGTTCACTTTGCCGCACGATATATGTTGTCGGGCTCAAGGCGAGACTGTCATCCTTGTGGTAGCCTGACCTCTTTCTCGTTCTAGTGCTGCCGACCACAAACCGGATTGTCTCATAATCCTTGTCACATGGCCATGCTTATCTTGGTCGGATCACACGAGGGGCCTGTGGGAGTCGTGGATTAAGGGGCCCTTGGATAGCCGGACTATATACTTTGGCTGGACTGTTGGACTATGAATATACAAGATTGAAGACCTCGTCCCATGTCCGGGTGGGACTCTCCTTTGCGTGGATGGCAAGCTTGGCAATTCGAATATGTAGATCTCCTTCTCTATAACCGACTCTGGGTAACCCTAGCCCCCTCCGGTGTCTATATAAACCGGAGGGTTTAGTCCGTAGGACAACAACAATCATAATCATAGGCTAGCTTCTAGGGTTTAGCCTCTACGATCTCGTGGTAGATCAACTCTTGTAATACTCATATCATCAAGATCAATCAAGCAGGAAGTAGGGTATTATCTCCATCGAGAGGGCCCGAACCTGGGTAAAACATCGTGTCCCCTGCCTCCTGTTACCATTAGCCTTAGATGCATAGTTCGGGATCCCCTACCAGAGATCTGCCGGTTTTGACATCGACATTGGTGCTTTCATTGAGAGTTCTATTGTGTCGTCGCGGTAAGGTTTGATGTCTCCTTCAATCATCTTCAACGACGCAGTCCAGGGGGAGGATTTCCTTCCCGGACCGATCTTCGTATTCGGCGGCTTCGTACTGCGGGCCAACTCGCTTGGCCATCTGGAGCGGATCGATAGCTACGCCCCTGGCCATCAGGTCAGGTTTGGAAGCTTGAACTGTACTACCGACATCCGCGGAGACTTGATCTTCGACGGATTCGAGCCCATGTCAGGCGCGACGAAGAGTCACGACGGGCATGACTTCAATCTACCAACGGACACTATTCGGGAGATCGCGCCTGAAGCGGTGCCGGGAATCAATCCGGAGCAGATCCTTCCCTCCGAGGACGGGTGGTTAGACCCCGCCACGGAGGCCGCGACTCATCGGCGCTGGAGCCGAACACTTATCCCACCTCCTGTGAGAGTGGTGTCATCAGACCCTCGGACTCGTCTTCGGCTATAGGATCCGAACCGCGTTCTTACGAGCCTATCGAATCTGATTGGGCACCGGTCATGGAGTTCACTGCCGCGGATATTTTTCAGCACTCGCCCTTTGGTGACGTGTTGAACTCATTAAGGTATCTTTCCTTGTCGAGAGATTCTTGGCCGAACTATGTCTGGCTCGAGTGGGAAGTGGACGACGAAGAAATTCATTCCCCACCCACCACCCACTTAATAGCCACAGTCGATGACTTAACCGACGTGCTTGACTTCGACTCCGAAGACATCGACGGTATGGACGACGATGTAGGAGAAGAACAGGAACCACCTCCCATAGGGCGCTGGACAACCACCTCATCATACGATATATATATGGTGGACACCCCGAAACAAACCAATGGCAATGAGGCAACGGACGATAACCCCTTGGAGAAGCAATCTAAGCACCGGCGTCATAGGCGCCGCTCCAAGCCCCGCCATAACAAAAATAGCGATACCGGCACAAGAGATAACAATCCGGATGGTGCCGAAGACGAAAACAATCCTGCTCAACCAGGCTTCGAGCAGGCCGAGCAAGAGGATGGGCAAGTTAGCCCTAAAGAACAAGCAACAGATGGAGAATCAGAGGATGATAATTACATGCCTCTCTCTGAAGACGAAGTGAGCCTTGGCGACGAAGAATTCATCGTGCGTGAGGATCCCGTCGAGCAGGAGTGCTTCAAACACCGGCTTATAGCCACTTCAAAAAGCCTGAAGAAAAAGCAGCAATAGCTTCAAGCTGATCAGGATCTGCTAACTGACAGATGGACCGGGGTCCTGGCCGCCGAGGAATACGGACTCGAGCGCCCTAGCAAAAGCTACCCAAAGCGCTGGCTGCTACCTCAACTCGAGGAGGAGGGTTTAAAGCCCATGCTACCAGCGCATGATGCGGCTGACCGGCCACCCCGTGGCCGTGACAAAGCGGCGTACCAGCCCGAAGTACAGACCGCACCTCGTCGTCAATCAAACGATAATACTAAGGCCCGGGGTTACACGAAGGACCTGCGAGACGTATTGAAAAAAAAGCAGGACAGTCAAGATCGATCTACGGATCACGGGGGCGCGCCACAAGACGTGACGATGACACTCACGCCAGATACAATAAACCAAAGTCCGGCCAGGCCGAATACAATAGACCGGATTCATTTGAACTACGTCGTTATGTAGCCCGGCATAGAGGCGCCGCACACCCCCTATGCTTCACTTATGAAGTTATGGATCATGAATTCACATAAGGGTTTAAACCCGTAAACATTGGCTCATATGATGGCACAACAGACCCCGCGGTATGGATTGAAGGTTTTCTATTACACATTCACATGGCCTGCGGCGATGACTAACATGCCATAAACTACCTACCACTTAAGCTCAAAGGACCGGCTCGGCATTGGCTGAATAGGCTGCCAGCAAGCTCCATTGGCAGTTTGGAGGATCTGGAAGACGCGTTCCTCGATAACTTCTAGGACACTTACGTGCGACCACCGGATGCTGATGACTTAAGTCGTGACCCAACTGCCTGGAGAGTCAGCCAGGAATATATGGACTCAGTTCCTAACCAAAAAGAACCAAATTGTCGACTGTTTGGATGCCAAAGCCTTAGCAAACTTCAAGCATAACATCCGTGATGAATGGCTCGCCCGACACCTCGGCCAAGAGAAGCCAAAATCCATAGAAGCCCTCACGACACTCATGGCCCGCTTTTGTGCGGGCGAGGACAGCTGGCTGGCTCGTAGCAACATCACACGCAAAAACTCAGGCGATTCAGACGCCAGGGACAGCAACGGAAAGCCACGATGAAATAGACACAAGCATCACAACAATGGCGACAATGCCAAAGACACGATAGTCAATGCGGATTCAGAGGCTTTAAATCCGGACAGCGGAAAAAGCCATTCAAAAGAAACAGTCTGGGATCGTCCAGTTTGGACCGCATACTCGATCGCTCATGTAAAATTCATGGCACCCCCGATAAGCCAGCCAACCACACCAACAGGGAATGTTGGGTTTTTAAACAGGCCTGCAAGTTGAATGCCGAAAACAAGCAAAAGGGGCTGCATAGCAACGATGACGAGGATCCCCGACTGCGGAACACAGGAGGACAGAAGAAATTCCCTCCCTAGGTGAAAACAGTAAATATGATATACGCAACCCATATTCCCAAGCGGGAACAGAAGCGTGCACTAAGGGACGTCTATGCGATGGAGCCAGTCGCCCCAAAGTTCAACCCATGGTCCTCCTTTCCAATCACCTTCGATCGCAGGGACCATCCTACCAGTATCCATCATGGCGGTTTGGCCGCATTGGTCCTTGACCCCATCATCGATGGATTCTATCTCACACGAGTCCTCATGGACGGTGGCAGCAGCTTGAACCTGCTCTATCAGGATACAGTGCGCAAAATGGGCATCGACCCCTCAAGGATCAAGCCCGCAAAAACCACCTTCAAGGGTGTCATACCCGGTGTGGAGGCCTATTGTACGGGCTAAATCACACTGGAAGTGGTCTTCGGATCTCCGGACAATTTCTGAAGCGAGGAGATAATCTTCGACATCGTCCCCTTCCGTAGTGGCTATCATGCACTGCTCGGACGAACCGCATTCACCAAATTCAATGCGGTACCGCATTATGCATACCTCAAGCTCAAAATTCCAGGACCTCGCGGGGTTATTACAGTTAATGGAAACACAGAGCGCTCGCTCCGCCCGGAGGAGCACACTGCGGCCCTCGCGGCGGAAGTACAAAGCAGCCTTCTTAGGAAAACAGCCAATTCGGCGATAAAGAACCCGGATACCGTCAAGCAAGTCCAGAGTACTCCGCAACAAGATCATCCGGCACGTCCAGAGCTCGACTAGCAATTCGGCCTCCCCCCTAGTCCCAGTGAAGCGGCGAAATTTGTGCCGCGCGTACACAACTACGCACTTAAAATACCCTGGGCATAGGCGGAGGCACGGCCATGACATGGTCCACAATGCAGTTCGACCGCCCCGGGACACACGCATCTTTGCACCCCTTTTTTCTTTCAGGTCCCTATCTTTAGGAGGCTCTTCCGAAAGACCGGCTATCAGACACATAGCAGGACGGATACACCAGGAGGACAAGAAGCTTTGGCGTACAAGGGAATCCTCAGGTGGTCTCTGATAACGATCGTTATACCTGTTTTACATACCCGCATACCGCCCGCCCCTAGTAAGGATGTGTCAAACAGTCCTGTTCTGCTTATCGCACTACTTGTATATGTATGCTTTGACGTATCATTTGAATAGCAAGGGAAAATAGTATACAGCGTCAGCTTGCTATTACGTTTATTTACCTCTTTCCTTTACTCCTTATTTATTTTACCCGTGAATTTTGGCACGACCAGTTTGCCAGGGGCTTCAGTACCCCATAACCTGGCAATACAAGTCCGAACACTTTCGACAATGCGGCACCCCGAACTTATAGCACTACATGCATCAGCTCCGAATCATGTCTTGGGTCAATAGTTGGGTTTGCCCGGTTCCTATGTTTTGGTACCTTATGTTCCGCTATATCGGCTAAGGTACGCAGGGAGAACTACTGCGATTGTGTCCCGGTTCTTCCGGACGAGCACCTCAGTAGAGAAAGCCAAAAACTGACTGTCATGATAAGGCGAGAGCTGGTTGCTGTTCGAGAGGTCTCAAATCCTTATAGATTTTTTCCGCTTCAGGCGAGGAATTGGCCTCGTCCGATTTAGGCGTGTATAGCGCCCCGAGTCCAGCTTTCCGGATACTAGGGGCTTCACCAAAATTTAAAATTGTAGACTTCTATGGCTAAGTAAGAGCGATAAAGCCGTATAGTCCGATTGCCTCGTTCGCGGCGCTAAACACCTCCTTAAAAGGACCAAAAACTTGGATAAAGAATGTTTATATTTATCCCGAACACCCGAGTACTAGTTACATGGGGGCAGAAGCCGACGACTGGCCAACTCTCAAGATTTTTTAAAAAATGGCCGCATAGAAGGTAATATTTTAAATTCACAAGCGCTACATAGCGCACATGAACTGGTTTCATAATACAGGATGACATGAGTACATTCATTCAAACATCACATCCTTAGTACATTCATCCGCCACAAGGCGGGCACCCTTAATGACATTGTCATAGTACTGTTCGGGGTGGCGATGCTCCTTGCCCTTCGGCGGCCCCTTTGTCACCAGCTTCTCGGCGTCCATCTTCCCCAGTGCACTTTCACACGGGCCAAGGCCTTGCGTGCACCCTCAATGCAGACAGACCGCTTAACGACTTCCAGTCACAGACAGGCATTCACCATCCGCTTGACAAGGCCGAAGTAGCTGTTGGGCATGGGCTCGCCAGGCCACAGCCAGACTATGAAGTCCTTCATGGCCAGTTCGGCCGCTTTGTGCAGTTTGACCAGTTGCTTTAGCTAGTCGCTCAAGGGCATCGGATGATCGGCCCCAATATACTGGGACCGAAATAGCTTATCCATCGAGCTACCCTCCTCAGCCCAGTAGAACTCTGCGGCATCAGAGATGCTGCACGGCAGATCTGCGAATGCTCCTGGAGAGCTCCGAATTCGGGTAAGTAAAAGGAAAGTCTCCTCCACATGCTTGCTTTGCATAATGAAAGCCTTACCCGTAGCTATCTTCTTGGCCGCCTCAATTTCCTAGAGGGCCTTCTGGGCTTCTAGCTTGGCGTCTTGCATGCTTTGATGGGCCTTCGCAAGCTCCGACTCTTGCGTCTTGGAGTCACGCTCCAAGGACTCGAATTTTTTGACGAAATCCTGGAGCTCTTGCTGGACCTCATCAACCCGAGCCTCTTGTTTTTCGCGCTCGGTGCGCTCCTTGTCCGCTTTGTTTTCGGCCTCGGACAGTGCCCTCTTAAGGGCCGCCACTTCGGTCGTGGCCCCTAGTAAAATTTATCATGCTTCTATTAGCATCAATGATTTTTTCCTTTATATAACATTCAAACGGGGTATTACTTACCTTTGTTCTCCTCGAGCTGCCTCTTCATGAGGCCGAGCTCTTCTTCGGCCCGCCCCAGGTTCTGCCTCAGTCCGGAGACCTCCGCAGTGGCAGCGGCGGCGGCCAGCAGCGACGCCTGCTTATTCACATAGACATAATATGATTAGACTCCTGGGAATAATATTTGATCCTCTGTTTGGCTTTTCTTCCCGAACACCAAACAGAGCATCAGGGGCTACTGTCTATACTGTGATACTTTCTCATAATTTAAATTACTTACCTCAAAGCCCGTCAGGAGGCTGGCGTAGGCTTCGGTCAATCCGCTTTTGGCGGACTGAACCTTCTCAATCACCGTACTCATAAGAGTACGGTGTCCATCAAGGGAAGCGCTCTGAAGCGCTTCCACCAAGTTATCCGATGCCTCTGGATGGACAGAGGTCATCGGCACAGGCGGCTCGCCCCCCTTGGCGGGGGGCTGCCTACCTGAATTCGGAACCACTGGAGGTTCCGGCGCAGTATCCGGCTGGGGGCCAAGCCTGCTGCGGCCCCCTCATCCGAATCCATGGGGACTTTCCCCCCCATGAGCCCGGCATCGGGGGTCTCGCCTTGAGGCATCTCTAGGACTACCTCCTCCTGGCCCAGTATCCTATGAGATAACACATCGGTGTCATCCACAGGCCGGGGAGTGGAAGCCGTTGGGAGCGAATAGTTGTTCATCTCCGACAAGCTCAAGGACCCATCCGAGGAGGATAAGTCGATGTGGGCTTTGGACGGATTGCACAAACAAATCTTGACATAATAAGAAGCCATAAAGCTAAAACATGCAAGAAGTATTATGGCATACGAATACTTACGACTTCGACAAGGGCTTGGCCCTGGGTAGCCATTCCTCCTCGCTGTAGGCGGCGGTTGTGGAGTGGTCCAGAGGGAGGGTCCTTCCCTTCTTTGACCCTTCGGCCTCCCCGGAAGGGGCGGCCTTCCTTTTCTTCTCCCCTCGGTTTGGGGGAGAGGGTTTTCCTCCTCCTCCTCATTGTCGTTGGAGAAGTGCGCCTTGGTGTCTTCATACGATGAGTCCGACACCACCTTGTGCCGGAGACTTTTCCTGGTCCCCGTGGCCTTCTTCTTGGCCTTCTCCTCCGGCACCTAATAGGGAACCGGAACCAGCATCTCCGTCAGGAGATCAGTTGCTGGATCTTCAGGCAACAGAGCCGGACAGTCGATCCGCTCTGCCGTTGCCACATAATCCTGTTAAATCAGCACGGTGGCTTAAGTTCCTCCCGCGAATATACTAAGGAAAGCCCTATCTTGTGAAATGTAGAATGCTTACCGAATTGGCGTGGCGCTTGGCGCTGAGTCCACGGTCCTCGGTGGTGGGAGGAGGAACTTCGCTGGCCTTGAACAACACCTTCCAGATGTCTTTGTGCGTCATGTCGAAGAGCTCTTGCAGTGTCTGGTGTTGGGCCACGTCGAACTCCCATAGGTTGAATGCCTGTCTTTGACACGGGAGAATCCGGCGAAACAGCATGACCTGGACCACGTTGACAAGCTTGATCTTCTTGGTTATCATATTTTTGACGCAGTTCTGGAGTCCGGCAACTCTGTGGGCGCGCCCCAGGCTAGGCCCTTCTTCTTCCAAGAGGTGAGCCGCATGGGGATGCTGGATCGGAATTCGGGGGCCGCCACCCAGTTGGCGTCGCGCGGCTCGGTGATGTAGAACCACCCGGATTGACACCCCTTCACGGTCTCCACATAGGAGCCTTCGAGACAAGTGACGTTGGGAATCTTGCCCACCATAGCGCCTCCGTGCTCCACCTGCTGACCAACCACAATCTTAGGCTTCATGTTGAAGATCTTCAGCCACATGCCAAAGTGGCGCCTGATACGGAGGAAGGCCTCGCACACGACGATAAATGCCGAGATGTTGAGGATGAAATTAGGGCGAGATCATGAAAATCCAGCCCGTAATAGAACATGTGTCGGATTTCGGGTTCCGGCAGACCCTTGAGGTTCGAACACTGGGGTGCGCACGGAGATTTTGCCTTCTACCTACCTGTACCCCACCACCTCGCTAAGATCTAAGCTACGGAAAGAACAACACAAGAGACACAGGGTTTATACTGGTTCGGGCCACCGTTGTGGTGTTATACCCTACTCTAGTGTGTGGTGTGGTGGATTGCCTCTTGGGCTGATGAAGATGAGCAATACAAGGAAGAACAGCCTCGCGAGGGTCTGTTCTTGGATGGGGCGATGAACTGCTAGGAGGAGTTTAGTCACCCTTCTCTCTCTCTCTCTCTGTGTGATGCTACTCGATCTGTCTCTCCCTCCATTCCCCCTCTCGATCGATCCGTCCCCCGTTCCCTGGGGATGGCTAGTCCTATTTATAGGCAAAGGCCCTGGGCCTCTTCCCAAATATTGAGCGGGAACGGCGCCAACAATTGGCTATTTTGAAGGGGAACATCTGGTACACTTATCCTGACTAAAGTTGGTCCTAGCCTGCCAAAGGCTCTGGTGGTGACGCTGGCTTGGGCTCCACAATGACTTCCTCCCTGCCGCTGGACTGGTCTTGGTCTTGTTGCACCGAAACGGGTGCCTTTGCTTGATGCTCTCGCCTGTGCTTGCTCCCTTTGCAACAAAGTGGAAAGGAGGACACTGCGCGGGCTGGCGCCCGCCTGGCGCCCTTGGTCATCATGGCTTGCGTCACGGGCACCTCGTGAGGTACCCCGCCTTGATCTCTCCGCCTCCTCGCGAGACAGCCTGATGAGGTCGTGCCTGACGAAGCTCCGTGTCGTCCGCCCCGCGAGGCTTGGCCCCTCGCGAGGGTCTTGGGTCTGTGTTGATGAAGGTGGGCCGTGCTGGGCCCCCCTTTGAGCCACGCCGCAGGCCGCAGGCAGGCAAGTCTGGGGACCCCCGTTCCCAGAACACCGACAACATGAGCCGAGGACAAATGGGTGGAGGGGGAATCCCAGTCCACGGACGAAGTGGGCGAGGAACTCAACACTCTCGTGGGGTCCCGGAGTCGGAATGATCTGCCCTACGTCCGGGAGCCGGTGCGCGATGTCTGTGGCCTAGTATCCGCCCGCCCGAAGCTTTGTAATGTCCTCCTACATGACGGAGGAGGCCATCCACTTGCCTCCCGCTCCAGACATGTTTGGCTATATGGGGAAGGTGAGGACTGGGGCGCTGGAGCTCGAGCGTGCAAGAATGGATGAGCGAAGAAGGAAGAAGGCGTGGGGCAAACACGAGGATCCCTATCTCTTTATAAAGGCGGTAGAAACTGTACGCCTCCCCACTTGCCCGTTAAGATCGCTTGTTTCCCAAGCGCCACGATTGATGATGCAGTTGGGTTACCCATACCCGTATTGATGAGAATCCCGTGATGAGGGGACACGATCTCTGCTTCGACAAGACATGTCAAGTAAACCGCCTCGCATTACGTGAAGTAGCCGGTTGTGAAAATCGGTTTGAATAATTACCAGACCGTGGCGTCATGTCATAAAAAGCAGTCAGCAGGTTAGATTTGTGGAATATTGTATTCTCTGCAGTGGTATGTGGAATTTGTTTTGCAGAGCCAGACATTATTCCTGTGTTCAAAATCTTCTGTGGAGTATTTGGAGAGGAACCCTCCTTGCAATGCCGAAGAAAATTTGCGTGCCAGACTCATCGTCATTGAAGCTTGGTTCAGGGGATACTGAAGGAGTCCTGGATTAAGGGGTCCTCGGACAGCCGGACTATATACTTTGGCCTGACTGTTGGACTATGAAGATACAAGATTGAAGACTTCGTGCCGTGTCCGGGTGGGACTATCCTTTGCGTGGATGGCAAGCTTGGCAACCCGGATATGTAGATCTCCTTCTCTGTAACCGACACTGTGTAACCCTAGCCCCCTCCGGTGTCTATATAAACTGGAGGGTTTAGTCCGTAGGACAACAACAATCATAATCATAGGCTAGATTCTAGGGTTTATCCTCTACGATCTCATGGTAGGTCAACTCTTGTAATACTCATATCATCAAGATCAATCAAGCAGGAAGTAGGGTATTACCTCCATCGAGAGGGCCCGAACCTGGGTAAAACATCGTGTCCCCTGCCTCCTGTTACCATTAGCCTTAGACGCACAGTTCGGGACCCCCTAACCGACAGGGCCCAGATTATATCTCTCATGTTCGGAGGGCGAAATCCCATCTTGCTCGACCATGTCTCGTAGCATGGGACTGGACAAACCCGAAACCTACCTTTTTAGCTACCCAGTCATGGAGTAGCGTTTGGTCGGCCAAAGCTAGTGTGTCACCATCCCGAGTACATGCGTCAGCTCAGGTCTTAGGACATAAAACATATGTTGTACTAAAGACTCACATATGACATATCGATGTGTCTCATAGTTGGGTCTGTCCGACTCGGACCTTATCTCGATTCGTATTCGACTACGTCAAATCCGACCAGACCTTTCCAAGTCCATATTATCTGGTTAGCATCCAGTGCTCCATTGCTAGTGAGACCAATCCATCGACCATGTCATATGCTAGTCTAGTCGGCTGCGCGTCCACATAGCCCTTTCGACTAGGGACCTTTTAGGACAGCCATCATACAATGCATAGTCTCACAAACAAGTCACGTAGTTGCTGATACACATCATTGATAATGTCCAAGGACTATCTTTATTCATAAACACACAGGAAATAACATCATACGTGATTGCCTCTAGGGCATATCTCCAACAAGTGCCTCCTTATTACACGCAAAATAATTATTGCTCCACCTAACAGCAGGGACCCACCGGACGGGCCTGATACGTCTCCAGCGTATCTATAATTTTTTATTGTTCCATGCTATTATATTATCCGTTTTGGATGTTTAATCGGCTTTAATATGCTCTTCTATATTATTTTTGGGACTAACCTATTAATCGGAGGCCCAGTGCAAATTGCAGTTTTTTGCCTATTTAAGTGTTTCATAGAAAAGGAATGTCAAACGGTGTCGGTGTACAAAAAGGGGGGTACACTTTTTGTACCCCTATAAGTGTGCACGGGCAGTCTGAGCCACGGGCGCCGCCACACCAAGCACGTCAAGGGAGGAAAACCAAGGTAAGGCCGAAGCCGAAGAGAAGCAGAACGACGCCAAGACCAGAAAGAGCAAAGGGGACAGAGCAGACCCCCCGGCAAGATCCTTTCCGGGGGCAGCTTTCGCTAGCCCGACAAGATCCTTGCCGTGGCAGCTCGCCCCACACCTACGGAGCGAGGTCACCCTTGAGTCCACTGCCCCCATGGGGCAACGGTTCGGGAGACATCCACGTAGTGGCATGCAGATCTTTGTGAAGACATTCAAGACCAGATGCCCACTTAAGAAGGTGATGATCCTTGCGGGATCGCAGCCAAGGAGGACCACAAGGCCCCCGGCAAGAGCCTTGCCGGGGATGACAGCGAGCGCCACGGCAAGACCCTTGCCGGGGCCCCGGCAAGGCCCTTGCCAAGGGCACCCGTGGGGCCACCATTAGGCCCGCACCAGTCGCGCCTCCACCGCCGTTCGCATGCAGCTGCCGACCCAACCAGTTGGGCAGGCACCTGCGTGGCGGCATGCAGATCTTCGTGGAGACCCACCACTGCGCCACCTCAGCTGCTTTCCTGCCTACATGGCACCACAAGCACCGCTGGCCAAGGCGCGTGTCAACGCAAGAGGGAGCGGCGACGGACGGGACAAGGCTCTCCCCCGTCCCCGATAAAGCAAGGACACCTAAGCAAGGCGCATTAAATGCGCCTTGTCATGTAATGCGAGGGATAAACTCGCGTCACTGTGCCCTTTCCACCTCCTGTGTGCCACTGTGGCGACCCCTTTCCCTATAAAAGGAGGCCCAAGGCGCCCAGGAGGAGGATTCGGCTTTTTGGAGCTCCTCACGCCCCATAGCTAGCTCAAGAACACAGATATACAATCCACCAAAGCAGGAGTAGGGTTTTACGCATCCTCGCGGCCCGAACCTGGATAAAGGAACAGTGTGCTATCTGTTTGATCCGCTCTTCTCACGACCCCCGCGCCCCGGAACCGTAGTGGGGATTCATGTGATCCCATAGGTGTCGTTTCCCACCGACATCTTTGGCGCGCCAGGTAGGGGAGCAGCGCAGTTGTGAGAATCGGCTTTAGCGGTTAGCTCGACACTCCTTCATCGTCATGGCGCCCAAGAAGAAGACGACGGTGGCGGTTGACCCGTCGGAAGCCGGACGTCCCGTTCCGACGCGGGCGAGCAGCGGACCGGTCGCGGAAAGGACCCGGCACGCCATTCGCGAACACCAACACTGTCCCAGCAGCCGGAGTTTGGGAGGCGGCGATGTTCTTGCGCCTGGCAACAGGCTGCACGCCGCTAAATCCAAAGACGGAGCCAGGCCCCCCGCTGGTGGCGTGGGGCCTTCCAAGATCGCTGCTGTCCCACCCGAGGGCGATGCGAGGGCTTCCGAGACTCCCACGCCGGCGCCGACGGCGCGCTCCTCTCAAGCGGCGCGCGACGAACGGCGTAATCACACCAAATACCCCGGGCGTCGCCGCGGGAAGAGCCCCGAGCGCCCCTCCCGGGATGTAGAAGACCTGCCTGCTCGCCGAGGCGCTGGCGAAGATGGCATGCGACCGCGGGGTCGTGACAGAGCTCCTTCTGACATGGTCAGAAGTAGAAGCGCATCGCAATCCGTGTAGGTTTCGCTGCCACCGTCGCCAGCAGAAGCCCTGGCGCGCGCAGTTGCTCCTCGATTTCCCTACCACTACGGGGAAACTCGACGAATGGAGAGCCACCATCCGAAGCCTTGTTGTGGTGGCCAACAAAGACGAACCGAGCCTGGTGGAGCCCCAGGGTCGACGCTCCGACAGAGTCCCACGCACTTGTGGCAGGAGAGCCGGCGGCGCCGCGACCAGGGTGCACTCGCCCCCTCCTTGCCCGGCGCCGCGGACACCAGCCTGTCGTGACGTCATGGGCGACGAAATCTCCATAGCGTCGTTCGACCCACGGACCCACTATGACCAGCGCCAAGTCCTTCGGGAACGAGAACATGAAGATGCTCGAACCACAATCGAGCGCCGGCGTGGAGCGCGCCACCAATCAGACAGGCGAGCAGGGCCTGCTATGGACCACCCGGCACCGGAGAGCCCTGGAGGCCTACCTTATGAGGTAGGCTGTCCAGCTTTTACCCGTGAGCTGCGGCAGTTCCGGTGGCCCACTCACCACACTTTCAAACCTAACATGGGCGAAAAGTACAGCGGCAAGACTCACCCGTCCGAGTTCCTCAGCATTTAGACCATTGTGATGCAAGCTGCCGGAGCCCGCGACGGTAAGGTGCTTGCGAATTACTTTCCGTTGGCTCTTAAACCCAACGCCATGTCATGGTTGATGCACTTGACAGTAGACTCCATTTCCTCCTGGTCGGATTTGTGCCATGATTTCGTGGGCGCCTTTACTGGAGGCCACAAACCCATGGCCAGGCGAGCGACCTGCACGTCATTCCCCAGAAGGGAGGCGAGAGTCTCCGCAAATATATATATAGAGGTTCAGCCGGATACAGTACAATATCCCTGATGTTCACCCTGCCGCCATCATCAGAGCGTTCCATCAGAACGTGCGTAACCGCAAGATGCGTGAAGAGCTGGCAATGAACAAGGTGAAAGATGTAGCAGAACTCTATGTTCTTGCTGACAGATGTGTCTAGGCTGAAGAGGGAAGGAAGTACTCCGGCGAAGATGCCGGCGTGGAAACCGACTCCTCAGATGAGGATAGTGCCGCCCAGGCGAAGAAAGGCCAGCGCAGCAACAGGAAGCGCAAAGGAAAAGCCGTCCTTGCCATCGAGGGATCTGATGACACCGGCTCCACCAAGAAAACCAAGGCAGATGACCCCGGCAAGGAAATTGCCGGATGTGTCGCCTGCCGGGCCTTGGCGGCAGCCGAGAAGTCAGGAAACTCCGACAAGCGGTACTGCAAGATCCATCGCACCAAAGGCCATGCTCTCCAAGACTGCCGTCAAGTTGAGCTCCTCACTGAGAAGCAGAGGGCTGAATATGAGAGGCGGGACAAGGAGAAGGGCCAAGACGGTGCTGAGGGATCCGGCAAGAAGCGTGACGGCCAGGCGGGCCGTCGCAGCAAGGATAAACAACAGGAGAGGCCCGCCCGGGGCCGTGACAGAAAGCCAGAAGACGACGATCACGAAGAGGATGACGAGTCCGGCGACCCAGAGTTTTCAGAAAGCTACAGAGGCCATGTGCGTCGAAGGCGGCGCCTCGCTGCATACCTCTCATCACCGGCTTAAACAGTGGGCGCAAGTGATTACCGCGACAGAGCCGTCGTTTGATGCCCAAAGGCCGCTGAAGTGGTCCAGCACACCTATCATTTTTGACACTGAGGATCACCCTGATCGCACTACTGCGATCGGGTGCTTGTCGTTGTTGGTTTCACCAACGATACGCAACCTCAAGGTGACAAAGATGCTAGTTGATAGCGGGGCCGGTCTAAACCTGATCTCGCCTGCCGTGATCGAGAAGCTGCAGATTCCTGTTGGAGACCTCGAAGAGACGGGCACGTTTCGAGGGGTCAACCCGAGAAGAAGCCAACCCAAAGGAAAGATCGCACTTCCTGTGAATTTTGGAAGCGACCTGAACTACAGGACGGAGAGGATCGTGTTTGATGTTGCCAAGATCCCCCTGCCCTACAACAGGATCCTTGGCCGCCCAGCCCTGGCCAAGTTCATGGCGGCGTCACACTACGCCTACAACACCTTGAAGATGCCAGGACCTGTGACAATCATCACCATCCCCTTCGATAAGAAAGATGCGTTGATTTGCACTGACCAACTGTACCAGCGGGCGGTTGGAGCAGCTGCCGCCACTAGGGCACTTGCTCCTGCCGCTGGGACCCCTGGGGGGAGAAGAAGAAGGCTAGTGAGACCTCGGACACCCACTCTGGCAAGCGCGCCTCTTCGGAGTGTAGCGCTACCGTTGAGGACGTGCCAGAGAGCTCCACCGGCGGAAACAAGAAGTCCAGGGCCACACCGCCAGGAACCAAGAAGGTTTCCGTCAATGAGGACGGCACGGGAGGAGCTTTTACAATAAGCTCCACCCTTGACGACAAATAGGAAGACACGCTCGTCACCTTCCTGCGGGCGAATGTCGATGTGTTTGCATGGCAAGCTTCCGACATCCCTGGCGTTCCCAGGGAGGTGATTGAGCACCACCTTGCTGTCTGTCCTCATGCGCGGCCCGTCAAGCAGAAGGTCAGTAAGCAAGCTTTGGAATGACAAGAGTTCATCACAGAAGAAATCCGGAAACGGGAGGCAGCGGGTTTGGTAAGAGGAGTGCTCCATCCAACGTGGTTGGCCAATCCGGTCATAGTGCGCAAGGAAAATGGGAAGTGGAGCCTGTGTATTGATTACACAGATATCTATAAGGCTTGTCCTAAAGACCCCTTCCTGTTGCCGCGCATCGACCAGATTGTTGACTCCACAGCTGGGTGTGATCTGTTGTCATTCCTCGATGCCTACTCCGGCTACCAGCAGATCTTCACGACAAGAGAAGACAAAGAGAAAACAGCATTCATCACCCCATGTGGTACGTATTGTTTCATGCAGATGCCTTTCGGGTTGAAGAGTGCTGGTTCAACATTTGCAAGGGCGGTCCAGATTGGTTTTGAACCCCAGCTCCATAGAAATATGGAAGCTTATATGGACGACATAGTGGTCAAATCCAAGGATAGGGCAACCCTCATACCAGATTTGCAAGAGACGTTTGCAAACCTGCGCAAGATCAATCTCAAGCTGAACCCTGAGAAGTGCGTCTTTGGCGTCCCGTCCGGCAAACTTCTCGGGTTCTTTGTGTCACAGCGTGGGATAAAGGCCAATCTGGACAAGATCAAAGCTATAGAGAAGATTGAAGCACCCAAGCGAATCAAGGATGTGCGTCGGCTTGCTGGTTGCGTCGCCGCCATGGGCAGGTTCATTTCCAAGTCTACCGAGCGCGCCCTTCCCTTTTTCAAGATCCTGAAAAAGGTGGGCCCAATGGAGTGGACGCCAGAAGCCGAGGCACCGTTGCAAGATTTGAAGAAGTACCTCTCCTCTACGCCAATACTAGTTGCGCCTAGGCCACAGGAGCCATTGCTGCTATACCTGGCGGCAACGAACCAGGTGGTCATCGCCGCACTAGTGGCCCAGAGAGAGGTTGGCGACGAGGTAGTGGCAGCGACAGAGCCTGACACCACCAATGCGGAGACGACACAGCCAGTCGAAATGCCACCGAAGAAGAAAATGATGCAGCACCCGGTCTACTTTGTTAGCTCCCTCCTGCAGGGGGCTAGATCAAGGTATTCCGGCGTGCAGAAATTTCTCTTTGGCCTTCTTATGGCCTCGAGGAAGCTGCGTCACTACTTCCAGGCACACAAGATCACTGTCGTCACCCGCCTCCCTCTACAACGGACATTGCACAATCGAGATGCAACGGGGAGGATTGTGGAATGGGCACTGGAGTTGTCCAGCTTTGGCCTTAAGTTTGAAAGTACTTCGATGATCCAGAGCCGGGTCCTGGCGGAGTTCATCGCAGAATTGACCGCAACACCTGACGAAGAAGCCCAAGAGACTGCTCTCCCCAGCAAGGAGGCAAGATGCAATTGGGTCATGTACTTTGATGGAGCTTTCTCCCTACAAGGTGCCGGGGCTGGCGTACTGCTTGTCGCCCCCACCGGAGAGCACCTCAAGTACGTGATCCAGATGCACTTCCCCAGGGAGGTGTCAACAAACAATATAGCAGAGTACGAGGGGCTGCTTGCCGGTCTTAGGATCGCTGCGGACCTCGGAATCAAGAAACTCCTCGTCAGGGGCAACTCGCAGCTTGTCGTCAAGCAAGTCAACAAGGACTACCAAAGCCCGTTGATGAAGGCCTATGTCGATGAAGTGAGAAAGCTGCAAGAGCATTTCAGCGGTATACAGGCTGAGCACCTTGCCCGAGCGAAGAACGATGTCGCCGATTACCTGTCAAAACGCGCTGCCCTCAAGCTACCTGTGGAACCATGTACCTTTGTGCTTCAGCATACTCAGCCATCCGTTGATCCATCAACAGAACAGAACAAGAGGAGGAAATTAGGGCCCGGCTAGTACTTTCCCACCTAGCTCCCCGGAGCCGCCGGCAAGGATGTTGCCGGGGACACTGAGCCCGCCACGGGACAGCTAGCTCCGGCGGAGTGTCAAGCTCTTGCCGTCAAGACAGCCTCTCCTATAGCGGAGGAAATGCCTTTAGTCCTCGCCGTCGAGCCCCAGGCTCCAGCATGGGCACAGCATACCGTCCGATTCCTCCAAACAGGGGAACTTCCTGAGAAGTGGGAAGAAGCGGAAAAAGTAGCCCGTCGCTCTATCATGTACCAGTTCGTCGATGACGTCCTGTACAGAAAGAGGCCGAACGGTGTGAAATTGAAGTGTATCCCCCGAGAGGATGGACTAGAGCTGTTGGCGGAGATACATGGAGGCATATGTGGATCCCATATCGGGTCAAGGGCCCTTGCCGGCAAGGCATTCCGGCAAGGCTTCTTCTGGCCCACCGCCCTCCAGGATGCGACGACACTAGTCACCAAGTGTGAAGCGTGTCAGTTCCATTCAAAGAAACTTCATCACCCAGCTCAAGCCCTTCAAACCATTCCTCTCTCCTGGCCCTTCTCGGTCTGGGGGCTCGACATACTGGGCCCTTTCCCCCGCGCTGCCGGGGGCTTTGAGTACTTGTACGTTGCAATCGACAAGTTCACAAAGTGGCCAGAGGTGGAGGCAGTGAGGAAGGTCACGGCTCAGTCAGCCGTCAAGTTCTTCAAGGGGCTAGTGTGCCGTTTTGGTGTACCCAACAGGGTCATCACCGACAACGGCACACAGTTCACAAGCCGCACCTTCATGCAATATACCCAAGACCTCGGCAGCAAGGTCTGTTTCGCTTTCGTTGCCCACCCACGAAGCAACGGTCAAGCTGAGAGGGCAAATGCTGAAGTACTGCGGGGCTTAAGGACAAAGACCTTTGACAGGCTGCACAAGAGCGGAAGGCGCTGGATTGATGAGTTGCCGACGGTTCTTTGGTCGATCAGAACGATGCCAAATCGAGCCACCGGCCAGACACCCTTTGCCCTGGTATACGGGGCAGAAGCAGTTCTCCCCACTGAACTCATACACGGGTCACCTCGAGTGCTTGCTTATGATGAGCTTGAGCAATAGCAACTGCGGCAAGATGAAGCTATGCTCCTTGAGGAAGATCGTCTTCGGGCGGCTATGAGAGCAGTGTGCTACCAGCAAGCCTTGCGCCGCTACCATAGCCGCAAGGTTCATGCCCGAAGCCTTGAGGAAGGCGACCTTGTCCTTCAGCACGTTCAATCGGCCAAGAATTCCAACAAGTTGACGCCAAAGTGGGAAGGCCCTTATCGGGTAATACGAGTCACCAGGCCCGGCGCAGTCCGCCTGGAGACCGAAGATGCCGTTCCGGTGAGTAACTCCTGGAACATTGAGCATCTTCGCAAGTTTTACCCGTGAGGCGCGGCTTGCCGGGCCTCCCGGCAAGCCACCTTTTGTACAAGCATTGCCGATGATGCATGTAACCCTTTGTACAAAGCCAAGGGCAGACCCTGAGCATAAATAAATGAAGCGCTGGCACCCTAAGTTATAGCATGCATGCTAGGTCGAGTCTCGTCCTTGGTTAGGGTTGATAGTGCTCAGCGGCGGCTAACCCCTAGCTTAGAGGTCGAGTGTGCGTCTCTTTGCCGTTCTTTTGTCTTCTTTCGTTCGCAGGACTCACAGATATCCTTGCCGGATCACTTAAGGACGAAAAAGAAAAGAGGGACAGACCAACATCTAGACCCCCGCAAGCCAATATTGCCGGGGGCTGCAAGAGCAAAGATTCACCCATGGCAAACCAGAGTTGCCGGGGGCTACAGCTTTAGATAAGATCTTCATCCCTTATCATGCATTCCCTTATGGACTGAGGTATGTGAAACCTCGTTTTTCCCTAAAGCTACCGTGCTCCCCTAACTCTAGGCCCTAGGGCTCGTTCCTGGGGCCAGGTTTGGTCGTAGTCGCGGCAGCAAAAGGATGAAACGAGGAGCCTGAACCCGCCTCATCCCTGCCTCCGCCAAAGGCATGAGAAAGGTCGAGTGAGGTGGAGAGACGGCAAGGCCTGTTGCCGGGCGAGCAAATGTTTATCTTAGAGATATCAAGGATTTACTCCTTGTCGTGGGTTCTACCCACAAACAAATGGCCCGGCAAACATACCTTTTCATTAAAAACATTCCGTTCAGGTACAGTCCGTAGGGAATGAAAAACATGAATGATGGGATTACAAGTTTTAAATTCAGCTAAGGCCCGAAGGCTTACAAACTAAAAAGAGATAAGGTGCCCGTAACCCCTTTCTTGTCCCTCCCCTCAGGAGGCAGGTCAAGGAGGCGAAAAGGGCAAAAGAGGCGCCTAGGCGAGCTACGGGTGGCAGAAGACACCAAGAGAACATCTTGGTGGCCGTCCGAAGGCTGGATGGTGATGGCGGCGCCGGAAGCAGAGCTCGAAGGCGTGGCAGCAGGACGTCAGCACGCGTCGAAGGCGTCGGTGCCCGCGTACTCCGTCTTGACGGCCTTGCCGCCCGCCCTCTTCCTCTTCCGCAGCCTCCCAACACCAGCCGCCCAAGGAGACGACCCCGAGAAGTTCAAGGAGCCGGCAACACGGATGATGGGGTCACCAGTGCCGCACGGAGCGGCACCCGACACCTAGTCGGACCTGTCATCCTGCCGCCTACTGCCCTCGTCGTCGCTGCCGCTGTCCTCCTCGTCACTCCCGCCCGAGGAGGAGTCTTCGCTATCAGAAGAACTCTCCACGCAGCAACTTGCACGGGTCCCAAAGAGTCCGAAGACCTTGACGGAGAAGAGGCCGCCCTCCATCAGTTTGAAATGGAGAATGAGCCCCTCCGTCAGGCAGTGGATGTGAGCGAACGTCTTCCATCCTCGACGAAGATACATCACGTGAGGGGCTGGGAAATCAACGTGAACCCGTGTGCCGCTGATCCCGTAGCCCCTCATATGCAGCCACAATGACTCCGGCAGATCCAGCTCCATCTCCCGCGCGAATGGAGTCGGGAGACGAAGGCGACGACGAGGCGGCCGGCGTAGCCTGATGAAGAACTCGTAAGGGTCGTCCCCAACGTGGCCCTCCATGGGAGGAGGAACCGCTGGCGGAGGCAAGGCCGGCGCACCGCCCCATCCTCCTCTTCCCCGAGCACCTCGGCCTCGCCCACGGCCTCGCCCCCTGCCCCTTCCCCTCGCGGCTGGCTCCGCCACTGCAGGTGCAGGAGAAGGAGGGACACGTTGTCGAGCGGCGACCCTCGCCGCCACAGTTGAAGGACCAGGATTCCCTCTCTCCATGGCAGATGGAAGGGGGGAGGAGCAGAAGCTGAAGGAAGGAGGAGATGAAAGAATGCGGGACGCCATCCCCCCCTCCCGCTCTTTATAAAGGAATGGGGTGGGGGCTCGGCTGCCCCGCTCAGCCAATCAAGAGGCAGAAGGCGCAGGGAACTGGGACCGACCCGCTGCCTCGGCCCGCAGCGGCCCGGTTTCCTGCCTCCACCGCTCAGCCAATCAAGACGCGGAAGGCGCAGGGAACTGGGACCGACCCACTGCCTCGGCCCGCGGTGGCCCGGTTTCCCGCCTCCACCGCTCGCCACCCCAAGCGACTACAAGAATTATGTTAATACATGACGGCTCTAGTCTGTCATGGATCAGTGAAAAACTGTCATGGGTGTCCGTCCATGATGGACTTGAAATCTGTCATGTATATCGCATCATAATTTGACGCCGTACTGTCCATGACGGTGCTCGGCCGTCATGGATCTGCCCCAGGCATGCTTAACGAATGTGCTCGTAACGACGTTAATAGGTTTGCCACGTCATCATTTGACATGGATCTGACACAGCAACCCATATAGGAATCGGCCCAGTTAAAATTTTGGCCCACCAGGTGCAATAGGGACGGCCCAAGCAATCAACCCAAATTAAAATTCAGCCCATTAAACTATGGTCGGGCCAAGGCCCACTAATTCACTAGAAGCCATACACCCACCTCTAATCTCATTTCTCTTCTCTTTCTAAAAATAACTCTCATTTGTCTTCTCTTCTTCCATGAAAATTTTAAGTCAATATGTATTGTCGGAAACTATATTCTCATTTCATTAAATAAAATGAAAGTTACATAATCAAATTGATAAATACATATGAACACGAGCAAAAAGATCCCTAAAAACTTAAAATTACAAACATCTCCTCAAGAAGACAAAGCTACTCTCTAGCTCCCCAGCACCGGCGGCGCTCGCCATACGTCAACTGGGGTTAATCCCCGTGCCTTTATGGTCGCGGATCCGTCCGTACCTGACGAAGTCATCAGAGGGACACACCATTTTCGCAACCATCTGCCTCGAACCATGCTCCTGAATGGCACTCTGTCTCCGAAGAACCCATGGAACTTGTATCACCTGCATGTTGAGAACCTCGAAGAATGGCTCAGAAAATCAGAAACGAAAGGTATGGGAAATATCAAAAGCAACAGGGGGAGGGAAACCTAGTGTTAGTTGAGGCTCACAGCCTGTCGAGGATCCCGCCGGTCCGATGCGACGGAATTCCACCAGGCACGTCGTCAGGTGGGGGATGAAGCGGGATCTCGAGCACGCCTGTAGTCATCACGCGCGGCCCATCCAGCTTCTGTACGAAGCGTCCCTCCTTGCAGCAAGTGGGCACCATCTACACCAACGGCAACGGCACCACATGCACTAGTCTGCCTTCAGGGGCGTTCCCGCCTGTGAGACGAGGCTAACATCGCGGAGGCGGATGGTCGTTGTGGGATGCAGAGGGGAAGATGGTGGTGGATGGCGAGGTCGCGGTGACTACTAACCCGGCGGTTGGGGGATGCAGAGGGAATGATGGCCATGGATGGCGAGGTTGGTATAGCTGCCAGTCTTTTTTCGGTTGGAATGGCTGCGGCCATGGATGGGGAGGGTGCCATGGATGGGGAGGGGGAAGGGGGATGGCGAAGGATCTGGAAGAGGCCGACCGAGATCCACTTCCTCACGGGGGAAGAGAAGAGGGCGTCTCGTGCGTGGGCGGAAGGAAGCACAAAAAGAGGGGGAGGTTTCCTTGCCGTTGGATCTCAGGTGGATGGACGGTTCACATCTGCGATCCGTGGGACGCTTAGTTCAACCAATCGGAGCGCAGGTTTGCCCTCACACTGGATTTCCACTTCGCTGGAAACTATAGCGGGCCACTGTTGATAATGAGGCCGGCCTAGAATTCCTTTTTTTTATTTATTCAAATAACCCAATAAGGCATCCTTGTGGAGTAACTTGGAAAAAAAAATTATCATATATAGCACAATAAATTTTTCATGTAAGTATAGTTGCACACGAGGTGAACAACAAACTAGAAAAGCATGCGTGCCTACTTTTCATTTAGATCTGGAACATTATTTTTGGCACATATTTGAATAAATGTTGTAATAGACCTACAATTTTTGCAATACATTATTTTCTTTTGATCTACAATTATGTTCCTTAAAATGTATGCATATTTCTCAAAAGTACACAAACGTTTCAAACTTTGAAGAAAGGTTAATTTTGTGTTCCCATAAACAATTTGCAAAAGATCAATGGTTTGTTATGCATAATTCAAACTCCTATTTGCAACCTATCAAAAAATGGTTAACACAAATATGTTTTTTCAAACCAATTTTTCCTGTAACACAACTTGAATTATATGAGCGCATAGGCTCATTAACACAAATATGATTTTTCATGCACATGTAGTTCAAAAATGAATTGTATTCATTAAATGCCTAGAAACGCACTAAAGGAGTTAAATATAGCAAAGGACCCCCAAAAGGCCAAATTTTGACATGGAACATGTAATTGTGTATGTTTAATTAGTGTAGAAAACAATTCAAGGACAAAGGATGAAGCAGTGGTCACATTGCCTTCAATCCTGGTTGTTGCCTCTTCAAACCTAGATTCTTTCGTGAGATGATCTAGTTTCAAAGCAGCGCATGTTACAAATTTTACAAAACCTTCTCAAGTTTTTACCACAAGTTTTGGGTGTCATCTGTGGTTACCATGCCAAATTTCATGACTTCCAGACTCAGTTTGCATTTTTTAGAATTAAAAGGGTATACTCCATGCTCGGGATCGTGTCTTAGCACCATCATGTTTAGAATTTCTTTCCTTTTATTGCATCGGCCTAAACATATACTTGCTAACAAAAATATGATTTTTCAAACAAATTTTGTAAACTTTTTCATGCACCTGCAGTTTAAAATTGAATTGTATTCATTAATTGCATTGAATGACTTAAATATAACAAACTGACTCTGAAAAGTCAAATTTTGATATGGTTTCATGTATTGGAGTATGTTGCATGCAATTTGACCAACAGAAAAAGTAATGGTTGTTTCGTGTTCAAACCTGACCCGTCGCTTCTTGAAACCTAGTCTTTTGTTCTTTAGCTTAAATTGGTTAAAATATATTCTATGTTGTGTTTCGAGTCAATAGAATATGCATAGAACATTTTTTAATATATTAATATATTACTCAGTGCACATTGGTATCACAACAATATCTTAGCATGTATCTATCGATGATCCTATTCAAGTGATTTTCCCTTTCATTCTTGATGGATTCAAACGATTTTTCTGACAATTGTTTTCCATTGGTTTTATTTTTATTTTTCCAAGTACATGTTTATACTTGTTGTTGATTTTTTTCCTTTTGAGAAAAGAAATATAATAAAAATTTACAAATGCCATCATAATACTTTCAAATTTTGTTCAATTTTTTTTAGGAAATGTTAGACGTGTATTACAAAAATATTCTGTAATAATTGTGCATGCTTTTGCTCCTGAATGAACATACATAAATTTACAGATTAATATTTAATACACATCGAACTGTGTAAATCCATGTCAATTTAGGAAAAAGTTCATGTTTGGCTCTTCAAGGTACACACTAATGAAAATAAATAAATATTTTTAATACACAATATTTGCAACATTTAAAGAGAAACGAATAAATAAAAAATATAGACAGGAGTGTACACATATGGGCGGAATGGAAGAAGCAAACTATTGATTTGGTATTCTTTTGTGTCACTTACTATTATTTGTACCTTTTTTGTCATGTTTAATCTATTGGTTCCGTTGTTAAGGATTGAATTTCCGTTCTACATATATTGTGCAATGGAGCAATTTATATAGTGAGGTATTATTTGGTATTCTTTTGTGTCACTTACTATTTTTTGTCATGTTAGTGAGGTATTATTTGGCGAGTGTAGATATTCTTTGGTTATACGAATTAAAAAAAAGGACCTGGTATGGAGTCACGCTACGACATCATGAGACTATGCTCAGAATTTGAAAAAAGGTTAAACATGTATTTAAAAATGTTAAACAAGCATTCATAAAATGTTTATTAAGCATTCGGAATTTTTTCTGAACGCGGATATAAAAATTATTTCTCATGTACAAAAAAATGATTTTTATCATGTATATAAAATGTTATAAAGAATTTGAAAAAGAAGGATGAACAAATATTTGAAAAATGATAAACAAGCATTCGAAAAATATTGAACGGGAATAGAGAAATTGTTGACCATGTATCAAAAAATATGATTTTTTTATCATGTATATTAATTGTTAATAAAGAATTTTGAAAAAATGATGAGCAAGTATTTGAAAAATGTTAAACTAGCATTTTGTGAGTGCTATATGTGTTTAGAAAAAATGTTGACCATGTATTAAAAAATAATGATTTTATTATCATGTAGATAAAAATGAATTATAATAAAACAACCGGAGAAGAAAAAGAAAAAAAAACAAAACAAGAAGAAAACTGAGAAAACCGGCTCTAGTTACCTTAAGAGGGACCCCCACCCCCAACTACGAAACAAGATTGGGAGGTTGGCGCAGTGGCTAGCAAGGATCTACATATTTCTTGAAGTACTGCGATCAATCCCCGTTGCTGCACCTTTTTATATTTCTTTTGTTTACAAAAATGAGCTTCTATCTCGCATGTGAGAATACATAGCGCTTTTTAGGTGAGAATACATAGCGTTTCTGCACACACGATATATGAGCATGCATGTGTACAATAATTTTTTAAAATAATGGCAAAAAATTTAAGAAATAATCTGATTTTTTTATTTTTGTTAAAGCTGACAGGATTTTCTATGATCAAGGCCCTTGTTTCAAACCGGTGAGTTTTTTAACAAAACCGGTGACTAATTATGTCGGTCTCAAAAAGAAGTGGCTTCTCTGTATACCGGGGTAGATGAGCATGCGTGTGAACACTAAACTAGAAAAAAAATGGCAAAAAAATCAGAAAATATATGATTTTTGTTAGAGCTAATGAATTTCCTACGAGCACGGTTCAGCTTCAAACTTTTGCTTTTATACGGCCTTACGTGGACCCCATAGTGGGTCCTTAAGACACCCGACACCTTACTGTCGGGTCCCACAATGGCCTGCGACCTGCAAAGTCTGGCCCTAAGGATGTTCAGTCCGTGATGGACAATATGGTCCATATACAATGTTAAAATAATAGTATGGCTACTCAATCCATGATGATTTTTGTGACGGTTTGTCGATGTCCGTCATAAAAGGCTATAGTTTTGGGGGGTGTTCAAGTCTGGTTGATCCGTGACGGTTTCCATGACAGTTTACCACAACGTCACGAGAAATCCATCATGGATTAACAGGTTTCTTGTAGTGATGGAAGCCGCGTGGCAGGCATACAGGACCGAGGCGACGGGTGAGGCGACCTCTCCCCACCCCGTGATCGTGGGGAGTGGACGCCTTGAAGACCACGCCTCGGCCCCGTTCAGTAAATGGACCGCGCCTCCCTCCGTTTATGGGGAAGGCACAAACCGCCCCCTTTACTACGACGTGATGCATGCATGCGGAGCTCAGCCCCACGCACGCCGCTCACGTCACACACGCCTCGCCACGCCGCGCCACGCGCGGAACGCGTGGAAAGCGTAGCGCGCGAAGAAACTTACCGCGGTAAAAACTGCCCCGCCTGCCCGCGCACCGATTTTGGGCCTAGCTTAACAACACGTTGTGCTTATGTGTGGCGCAGGCCCGGGGGCTCCTGTCGGTGTACAAAAAGGGGGGTACACTTTTTGTACCCCTATAACTGTGCACGGGCAGTCTGAGCCACGGGCGCCGCCACACCAAGCATGGCAAGGGAGGAAAACCAAGGTAAGGCCAAAGCCTAAGAGAAGCAGAACGACGCCAAGACCACAAAGAGCAAAGGGGACAGAGCAGACCCCCCCGGCAAGATCCTTGCCGGGGGGCTGCTTTAGCTAGCCCGGCAAGATCCTTGCCGTGGCAGCTCGCCCCACACCTATGGAGCGAGGTCACCCTTGAGTCCACTGCCCCCATGGGGCAAGGTTTTGGGAGACATCCCCGTAGTGGCATGCAGATCTTTGTGAAGACATTCAAGACCAGATGCCCACTTAAGAAGGTGATGATCCTTGGCGGGATCCCAGCCAAGGAGGACCCCAAGGCCCCCGGCAAGAGCCTTGTCGGGGATGACAGTGGGAGCCACGGCAAGACCCTTGCCGGGGCCCCGGCAAGGCCCTTGCCAAGGGCACCCGTGGGGCCACCATCAGGCCCGCACCAGTCACGCCTCCACCGCCGTTCGCATGCAGCTGCCGACCCAACCAGTTGGGCAGGCACCTGCGTGGCGGCATGCAGATCTTCGTGGAGACCCACCACTGCGCCACCTCAGCTGCTTGCCTGCCTACATGGCACCACAAGCACCGCTAGCCAGGGCGCGTGTCAACGCAAGAGGGAGTGGTGACGGACGGGACCGGGCTCTGCCCCGTCCCTGATAAAGCAAGGACACCTAAGCAAGGCGCATTAAATGCGCCTTCTCATGTTATGCGAGGGATAAACTCACGTCACTGTACCCTTTCCACCTCCTGTGTGCCACTGTGGCGACCCCTTTCCCGATAAAAGGATGCCCAAGGCGACCAGGAGGAGGATTCAGCTTTTTGGTGCTCCTCACGCCCCATAGCTAGCTCAAGAACACAGATATACAATCCACCAAAGCAGGAGTAGGGTTTTACGCATCCTCGCGGCTCGAACCTGGATAAAGGAACCGTGTGCTATCTGTTTGATCCGCTCTTCTCACGACCCCCGCGCCCCGCAACCGTAGTAGGGATTCTTGTGATCCCATAGGTGTCGTTTCCCACCGACAAACGGAATCCAAATGGAATGAAACCTTGGTGAGGATCTTTTTTGGAACAAACGTAATCCAAGAGACTTGGAGTGGAATTCAAGGAAGCAACAAGGCGGCCACGAGGCAGGAGGGCGCGCCCAGGGGGGTAGGCGCACCCTCCACCCTCGTGGGCCCATCGTAGCTCCACCTACCTACTTCTTTCGCGTATATATACTCTTATACCTTGAAAACTTCGGGGGGAGCCATGAAACCACTTTTCCACCGCTGCAACTTTCTGTACCCGTGAGATCCCATCTTGGGGCCTTTTCCGGTGCTCCGCCGGAGGGGGAATCGATCATGGAGGGCATTTACATCAACACCATAGCCTCTCCGATGATGTGTGAGTAGTTTACCACAGACCTTCGGGTCCATAGTTATTAGCTAGATGGCTTCTTCTCTCTCTTTGGATCTCAATACAAAGTTCCCCTTGATGTTCTTGGAGATCTATTCGATGTACTACTTTTTTGCGGCGTGTTTGTCGAGATCCGATGAATTGTGGGTTTATGTGACGCCCCAAGACCGGAGCTTCAGATGCCTTCCATGTGTTCCGGGTTTCGCCGTGTGTTTCATTTGTGCCCGCCCTTTTATTCGTGCATTGCATCATGTCATCATGTCATCATGTCATAAGTCTTTTGCATCTCACTAAATAAATTGCATGGATATTCGGTCCATTTAAATTGAGGGAATTCACATGGTGAGTTCTCTTTATAACATATCCTCCCGATATTAGGGAGCTATATTAAATATTCCATTTTCGGAATCACCCATGAACACAGTTGCAAAAATCCCAATGCCTTTGTTATCGCAACTCTTGGCCTCTAACTTTGCCATATGTCCTTTCTTCATTTTTCAGAGCTCCACCTAAATTCTCAACATTTATGGACCTTCCTCTTACCGAGTCCTAGTTCAAACCCATTTGAACTAAATTCAAATGAGTTTGAATTCACATCTTCCAATCTTGGCCTTTTATATTTTCTTGGGTCAAACTTATTTTTTGTGAATCCAAGAAATTAACCGTATGTCCAAATTCCTCTTCCAACCTTCTCTTCTCTCCTTTTGCCTTTCTTCTAATTCTCTGCGTTTTTAGAAGAAAGAGGAGAGAGAAGAGAGCTAGCTGGGCCTCCCCTGTTGTGCCAGCCGCAACCTGTAGCTAGGCCGGCCCATTCAGCCCAAGGCGAAGGCCCAGCCGCCATTTTGCTAAACCTAGCCCGACCGCAAACCTAGCGACAGGGAGCTTCTCCCCTCGTGCCGCCACAGGGACGAGGAGCCCGATCCCATCTCCCCTCCTCACCTCTCGTTCCTTCCTGCAGCGAACCCAGACCCGCTCAATCCCCATCTCCAGCACCCACGCTCCTCTCTCCTCTCGCCCGATCCATGGCCTCTCCCTTCCTCTCGCTGCCGCCTCATCTCGCCGGTTCGTCGTCGTCGTTTTTGACAGGAGCAGCTACTCACATGGCCACTAGCCCCGCAGTGCCAGCCGACCTGCCGCCGCCATCGCGAGCCTGCGCCCCCGCCGGCTACCAAGCCCCTCGCCTTGCGTCTCTGTTTCTCCCCACGTCGCACGAAGCACTCCCGCGCCGCCAGTGAAGGCCAACTCTGCGGCACCTCCAGTCGCTGCCGTCCAGGACGACCCCAAGCTCCTGGTGCAGTCGCTGCCCGAGCCGTCCTCTTCGGCCAACTCTGCCGCGCCTCGCCCTTCCTCTGCTCCCTTTCGTCCTCCTCCTCATCGCTGCCATAGCCACAAGCCGAGGCTTGCCTCGCCACCCCTTCAACCATCCTGTGCCCGCGGTCGCGCAGCACCATTTTTGCTACTTCTATGAGCATGTGGCCCTTGTTGGACCGAACGCCTCCGTCCCCAATCCGTCAAGTTCCCCGGAGCTCACATGGACACCAAGTACAACGATGATCCACGAAGACCCTAGCTGCACCAAGTTCCTCTTCGACCAACGTACAACTACCGGTGCACTCCTCAAGTCCGACTACAACGTGAACAACTACCATCTCCGAAGAACCGTACCCGGACCGTCAAGCACCTTCTCCAAGGATTTTGCCATGTACCATGACATGACGACCCTCGAACGCGTCAAGTACTGCTACCGTCAAGTACCTCTTCGCAAGACCAAGTTCCTCTATGACATGTGTATGACTACTGCCGCCAAGATCACGAGTACATCTACCGTCGTCATGTACCCCTACTTCCACTATGAATGTCCCGAGAACGTCTACTTCCTCTACTTGGCAACGAACGAGAACCGTCTCGTTTACACACGCTTCGAAGGTATAACCATCGAGACGACATCCGTGATCGAATGCTTGCGATGTTTGAGATGCTCATGTTCGAACCGTGTTCGAATTGTCGATGCACGTTGCCCCTCTTTTGCCTTGTTACCATCGTCTCATCTTTTGCACGCATCCGCACATCTTTTGCACGCATCCGGGAGCTCCCCACCATCTTTTGCACGCATCCGCACATTTCTCCTTTGCATCGGTATCTCACTCGAGTTACCGGAAACGGAACGTTGCCGTGGCACCGTTTCGTTATCGTTGCTGTGGCACCCCTTCTCATTTCTGCCACGTTGACAAATGCTTCTGAATGCTCTTGTCAATTTTTAATAAAATTGCATAAACTTGAACATGCCATCCGCATCATGTTAACAACTTTATGTTTAAAATTGTTGTTGCACCAATTTGATAAATGCATATGGGGATTTACCGGATTTGTTGTTGGTTATATCCGGCCTCATTTAAATTGTTAGATGGTATAGTTTTGTTATGCTTCACCCTCTTGCCATGTTTAACAACATTTAATATTGTTGGGTACCTAACCGGGAGAGAACTAAATAAGTAATGTGGTGTTCCGTCAATATGCAACTCGTTGCATATTGAGCTCAACTTAATTTGTAGAATTTGCTTGTGCATTTTGCCATGCCATGCTTCATTAAACCGGACATGCATCATACTTGTTTGCGCATCGTGTCATGCTTATGTGGTGGTTGTTTACCATGATTGTTTTGCTTGTTTCCGGTGTTGCTTCTTCGGGTTGGTTCCGATAATGTCGTGTTTGGGAGGAACCATTCGACTACGTCCGTTTGTCTTCTTCATGGACTCGTTCTTCTTCCTTGCGGGATTTCAGGCAAGATGACCATACCCTTGAAATCACTTCTATCTTTGCTTGCTAGATGCTCGCTCTTTTGCTATGCCTATGCTGCGATACCTACCACTTGCTTATCATGCCACCCATATTGTTGAACCAAGCCTCTAACCCACCTTGTCCTAGTAAACCGTTGATTGGCTATGTTACCGCTTTGCTCAGCCCCTCATATAGCGTTGTTAGTTGTAGGTGAAGATTGAAGTTTGTTCCTTGTTGGAACACAGAGATGTTGTTCCATGTTGGAACATGTTTACTTGTTGGGATATCACAATATCTCTTATTTAATTAATGCATCTATATACTTGGTAAAGGGTGGAAGGCTCGGCCTTATGCCTGGTGTTTTGTTCCACTCTTGCCGCCCTAGTTTCCGTCATATCGGTGTTATGTTCCCGGATTTTGCGTTCCTTACGCGGTTGGGTTATAATGGGAACCCCTTGACAGTTCGCTTTGAATAAAACTCCTCCAGCAAGGCCCAACCTTGGTTTTACAATTTGCCACCTAGCCTTTTTCCCTTGGGAGTCACGCATCCTGAGGGTCATCTTATTTTAACCCCCACCCCCCGGGCCAGTGCTTGTCTAAGTGTTGGTCCGAAATGGGCAGCCTGCGGGGCCACCTCGGGGAAACTTGAGGGCTGGTTTTACTCGTAGCTTGACCTATCCGGTGTTGCCCTGAGAACGAGATATGTGCAGCTCCCATCAGGATGTCGGCGCATCGGGTGGCTTTGCTGGATTTGTTTTACCATTGTCGAGGATGTCTTGATGAACCGGGATACCGAGTCTGATCGGAATGTCTCGGGAGGAGGTCTATTCCTTCGTTGACCGTGAGAGCTTGTGATGGGATAAGTTGGGACACCCCTGCAGGGATTTGAACTTTTGAAAGCCGTGCCCGCGGTTATGGGCAGATGGAATTTGTTAACGTCCGGTTGTAGAAAACCTGAAGTTAATCCTAATTAAAATACATCAACCGCCTGTGTAACCTTGATGGTCTCTTGCCGGCGGAGTCCGGGAAGTGAACACGGTGTTGGAGTTATGCTTGACGTAGGTTGTTTTAGGATCACTTCTTGATCATAGCTTCTCGACCGCGCTTTGCCTTCTCTTCTCGCTCTCTTTTGCGAATATGTTAGCCACCATATATGCTAGTCGCTTGCTACAGCTCCACCTCATACCTTTACCTTACCCATAAGCTTAAATAGTCTTGATCGCGAGGGTGCGAGATTGCTGAGTCCCCATGGCTCACAGATACTTCCAAAACCAGCTTGCAGGTGCCGATGAGTCCGTGCATATGACGCAACCAAGCTCAAGGAGGAGCTCGATGAAGATCTTGTCCTTTGTGTTGTTTCGTTCTAGTTGATCAGTAGTGGAGCCCAGTTGGGGTCGATCGGGGACCTTGTCGCATTTGGGGTTCTTCTTTTATTTTGGTTCCGTAGTCGGACCTTGATTGTATCTGGATGATGTAATGCTTTATTCTTGTAATTGTGTGAAGTGGCGATTGTAAGCCAACTATGTATCTCTTTCCCTTATGTATTACATGGGTTGTGTGAAGATTACCTCACTTGCGACATTGCTTTCAATGCGGTTATGCCTCTAAGTCGTGCTTCGACACGTGGGAGATATAGCCGCATCGAGGGCGTTACAGTTTATGATCAAGATTATCTATTGACAATATTTGATTCTTCTCTAAATTCTTTTAAGCATGATTTGATATCTTTGCAAGTCTCTTAGAATTATCTGTTTAGTTTGGCCTACTAGATTGATCTTTCTTGCAATGGGAGAAGTGCTTAGCTTTGTGCTCAATCTTGCGGTGGCCATTCCCAGTGATAGTAGGGGCAGCAAGGCACGTATTTTATTGTTGCCATCGAGGATAAAAGGATGGTGTTTATATCATATTTCTTGAGTTTATCCATCTACATCATGTCATCTTGCCTAATGCGTTACTCTGTTCTTATGAACTTAATACTCTAGATGCATGCTGGATAGCGGTAGATGTGTGGAGTAATAGTAGTAGATGCAGAATCGTTTTGGTCTACTTGACACGGACGTGATGCCTATATACAGGATCATCCGTAGATATTCTCATAAATATGCGCTTTCTATCAATTGCTCGACAGTAATTTGTTCACCCATCGTAATACATGCTATCATGAGAGAAGACACTAGTGAAACCTATGGCCCTGGGTCTACTTTACATCATATAAGTTCCCAATCTATTTTATTTTGCAATCTTAATTTTCAAATCTATACAACAAAAATACCAAAAATATTTATCTTATTATCTTTATCAGATCTCACTTTTGCAAGTGGCCATGAAGGGATTGACAACCCATTTTATCGCGTTGGTTGCAAGGTTCTTGATTGTTTGTGCAGGTACTAGGTGACTTGCATGTAATCTCCTACTGGATTGATACCTTGGTTCTCAAAAACTGAGGGAAATACTTACGCTACTTTGCTGCATCATCCTTTCCTCTTCAAGGGAAAACCTACGCATTCTCAAGAGGTAGTAGGGCCACCGTATTTCACAAAAAGAAACGTTTCCCCCCTGACTGCTGGGACCCACCAGCTACATCTTCGCACGCAAGGAAGTGCCTGACAGCCGGGACCCACCTGGTCGAAGCGTACGTAGCGTTGTCACTCTGGTGGCGAACGTGAACATACATATTGGTTGATCGGTCTATCTGGCTGCAGCGATGAACAGTGGCTGAGTAAGGAAGGGCACGTGCCATAGTAGAGGCGCGCACGTAGCATGTACACGTACGTATAGCGGCCAGGGTGCAAGAAAGTAAATACGGCCACATACATACATACGGGCGGGTTCTCGAATGCCTACTCGTGCATACGTACGGCCAGGGCTGTGTACATGGCTGGGTCGGAACAGAGAAGTTGCGCCGTCGTCGTGATCATGGGGAGGCAACCGGCTGGGTCGGAATGGAATGTGTCTTCATGTTCATCAGGAGCCAACCGGCTTGGGCGGAACGACCAATGGAAACGAGGCCTGGCATACTGCATAACGAAGGAAACGGCCTTGTGTTCGACCGGCCACGGTCGAAACGGGATCCTGTTCATTGGGAGGGGTCTGGCGTACCACAGAATGGAGGAAACGGACCACCTACGACGAAAATGGGGTCCTGTTGATCGGGAGGGGTATGGCGTACCGCAAAACGGAGGAAACAGACTTGTGTTGGAGCGCTACGGTCGAAACGGGGGTCCTGTTCATCGGGAGGGGTGTGGCGCACCGCAAAACAGGACTCCACGGGATACTGTTCATCTCCACCGTCGACTGCCTCCACGGGCTACTGTTCATCCACCGTCGACTGCCTCCGTGGGTTACTATTCATCCACCGCCGACCTCCTCCAGCCTATACCTGTGACTCATCATCCACGGGCTCCTGTTCATCCAACCTCCACCGCGCGCTCCTCCACCGGCTACTGTTCAACCAGCCCTCTCCATGGGGTCCTGTTCAACCACCCCTCCACGGGCTACTGTTCATCTAGCCCTCCACCGGCTACTGTTCAACCAGCCCTCCACGGGGTCGTCCTGTTCATCCAGCCCTCAACGGGGTCTTGTTCATCCACCCCTCCACCGGCTTGATCGATCGGGGTCCTGTTCATCCACCGGCAACAGCACGGGTTCTTGTTCATCCAACCCCCCACCAGCAACTGTTTATCCAACCCCCCCAATAATGCTCACTATTCATCAAGAGGCAGCAGGTTCGATCGACTTCAGTTAGCAGCAATAGCGAAGGAATCGCTCGATCGGGTTCAGTTAACATCCATCGATCGATCGCTCTGGTTCAGTAACGCGTAGCCTGCAATACAATCGCTCGGGTTCAGTAGGAGAACGCCTCACTCGGGTTTAGTTAGAGCCCAACGCCTCGCACCCACGCGCGTACGTGTACGAGAGAAACACGCATCGCTCGGGCCCCGACCACCCATCGTAACCAGGAACTCCCTGATATTTTTCGCGCCCTCGCTTCTAGCACGGTTTTTCCATGATGGACGGCCCAAAGAATGTCATGCAGCTGCGTCTCCGTCCCGCCCAGGACGAGAAGACCATTTTCTGTCATGATTTTTTGTATAGAAGTAGGATCCCACCACATCTATGATGATACCGGTTTTTGTCACAATTATGGTCATACAAGTGCCATAAGCATGACAATTTTTTTTCGTTCGGCCCAAAATGTCACGGATGTGTCTTTTTTTGTAGTGAAAGTTGCCGGGAACTTGAACATCTCGAAGAGACCAAATAGCTGGTCGCATAGCCAAGCATGGCCATAAACTGACAAGTTATTGGCCAGCCCCGACAGCAGCCTCATCCTATCCGCAGCGCCGCCGTATAGCCACGCAGGCCTGTCCCTATCCTGCAGCGGTGAGATGCGGCAGAGGAGGAAGTCTGCCCCCACTTGCTTGATGGTTAACCCAGCAGCCGCTAGGCGGATGATCCTATTAATTGTCAGGCGCAACCTATCATCAGAGAGGCCCTTGGTGCTCCAATCCTTGCCGCGTTCAACGCACTCCTGCCGCGCTTCACAAAACTCGAGGGCTTCTTTGTCCTGGATCCAACACCAATCCCCTCTCCATTCATCCCATCTCTCTCATTGGTACCCCGGGAGATAGTTCTTCTTCGACCGTGGACTCCAGCTGATGATCCCAGAACGGTTGACTCTGCTCTCCACCCGTGGGACGAAGTAATGCCGGAATAGATCCACATTGGGCTTCACCCCGATAAAATTCTCGCACAAATGCGCGAAGATGGCCATGGTCGCTGTTGCATTCGGCGTGAAATCAAGGAGGTGAAATCCATAGATGTTCATGATTGCCTCAAAGAACTCAGGAAAAGGAGGGCACAAACTGCAGATGAAATAAGCAGCGAAGAACTGATAAGAATCGGGGGGATTCACCTCACCCGCTTCAAAGACCACGGACGCTCCGTGCCCTTTCTCGACGGGCCGCCCCCACAGATACCCGTACTTCGCCTGAAGGACGGGGCTGCTCAAGTTGGACGGAACGAAGACGATGTTCTCGCTCTGCTTCTTGTTCAGCTCCATCGACCTTTCGTTCCCCTCGGTGGCGGGCTCCATCGCCGCGGTCGTCAGCTTCTTTGCGGGTTTCTTCCCCATTGCTGCGGCAACACAGAGAGGGGAGGAATTCATTGAGTGGAGACGGAAGTAGAAGCGAGATGGGCAACTATCGCTTGGCTTGCGGGCGAAGAAGATGGGAGCGGTGCGAGAGATAGATGAGTCGTGCCGCTCCGATTTTCCCTGCTTTGAGAGGGGGAAATGGGGCAGGAGCGTGACGCTTCAGAAAGTTGCCGTTTTTACCTTAACTCCGACAGTCTCACGCCCCCACGATGTGTAGTAATTACACGAAAGTGGACATTGGATTGACTAGTCATTGTGGCAAACCGTCACACACATCCCTCTCCAGCCACGTGTCTGCGCACTGTTTGGGGCCTAACCCAAAGTGCCACGCGACACGTGTGGCTCGGGCCCGGGGGCTTATGTTGGGGAAAATATATAGGGACAGACATTTTCCCAAGAGTCATGCACGGACAAGCCAAGATCAATCCAGATATTGGAGGACAAAGAGATTTGAAGAACCAACATGCAGCCCAGAGGACCCAAGATCAAGCCAGAGGACCGAGATACCAACAAGAGAAGGGCCTCCTTTGCCGGGCAGGCGAGCCCGGCAAGAGGCGAGGCCTGATACGTCTCCGTCGTATCTACTTTTCCAAACACTTTTGCCTTGTTTTGGACTCTGACTTGCATGATTTGAATGGAACTAACCCGGACTGACGCTGTTTTCAGCAGAACTGCCATGGTGTTATTTTTGTGCAGAAATAGAAGTTCTCGGAATGACCCGAAAATCCACGGAGCAACTTTTCAGAATTAATAAAAAATACTGGCGAAAGATATAGCGTCAGGGGCCCACACCCTATCCACGAGGGTGTGGGGCGCGCCCCCTCTCTCTGGGCACAACCCCCTGCCTCGTAGGCCCCCTGGACGTCCACCGACCTCAACTCCAACTATATATTTTTGCTTTCGCGGAGAAAAAAAATCAGAGAGAAAGTTTCATCGTGTTTTACGATACGGAGCCACCGCCAAGTCCTAATCTCTCTCGGGAGGGCTGATCTGGACTCCGTTTGGGGATCCGAAGAGGGGAATTTGTCGCCGTCGTCATCATCAACCATCCTCCATCACCAATTTCATGATGCTCGCCACCGTGCGTGAGTAATTCCATCGTAGGCTTGCTGGACGGTGATTGGTTGGATGAGATTTACCATGTAATCAAGTTAGTTTTATTAGGGTTTGATCCCTAGTATCCACTATGTTCTGAGAATGTTGTTGCTATGACTTTGCTATGCTTAATGCTTGTCACTAGGGCCTGAGTGCCATGATTTCAGATCTGAACCTATTATGTTTTCATGAATATATGTGAGTTCTTGATCCTATCTTGCAAGTCTACAGTCACCTATTATGTGTTATGATCCGACAACCCTGAAGTGAGAATAATCGGGATACTTCTTGGTGATGATCGTAGTTTGAGGAGTTCATGTATTCACTAAGTGCTAATGCTTTGGTCGGTACTCATGTAAAAGGAGACCTTAATATCCCTTTCCATTAGGACCCCGCTGCCATGGGAGTGTAGGACAAAAGATGTCATGCAAGTTCTTTTCCATAAGCATGTATGCCTATATTCGGAATACATGCCTACATTACATTGGTGAACTGGAGCTAGTTCTTGTCACCCTATGTTATAACTATTACATGAGGAATCGCATCCGACATAATTATCCATCACTGATCCAATGCGTACGAGATTTTCACATATTGTGCTTTGCTTATTTACTTTACCGTTGCTACTGTTACAATCACTACAAAACTGCTACCGTTACTTTTGCTACTGTTACCGTCACTTCCATACTACTTTGCTACTAAATACTTTGCTGCAGATACTAAGTTATCCAGGTGTGGTTGAATTGACAACTCAACTGCAAATACTTGAGAATATTCTTTGGCTCCCTTGTGTCGAATCAATAAATTTGGGTTGAATACTCTACCCTCGAAAACTATTGCGATCCCCTATACTTGTGTGTTATCAAGACTATTTTCTGGCGCCGTTGCCGGGGAGCATAGCTCTATTCTTTGAGTCACTTGGGATTTATATCTGCTGGTCACTATGAGGAACTTGAAAGATGAAAGAAATAAGATTTATCCCTCAACTACGAGGGGAGGTAAGGAACTGCCATCTAGATCTGCACTAGATTCTCCTTCTGTTATGAGTAAGCTTGCGACACCTAAACCTGCTTCTGTTATTAATTATGATATGTCGCATGTTATTGATGATGCCACTTCTACTATGCATGATACTTATGATGAAACTACTTTTGATACTACAGTGCCATTAGGTGAATATCTTGATGAACAACTTGTTAGGGTTAGAGAGAATGAAATTCTCAAAACTGATATTATTGAAGATAGAGATGATGAATGTTCTACCCCTAAATATGAATTGCCTGTTGTTCCTGAGGGTTATGTTATGGATCAAGAAACTACTAGAGATATTCTTGCTTGCAATGATCGATCTGATCTTGAGAAGTTATTAGTTAAACTAAAACAGAAATCTCTAAATGCTAGAATTAAATATGACCCCGCTTTTGCTACCTCACCTATCTTTGTTACTGATAAGGATTATGAATTCTCTGTCGATCCTAAGATAATTACTTTGGTTGAATTTGATCCTTTTTATGGCTATGAATCTGAAACTGTTGTGGCACATCTTACTAAATTGAATGATATAGCCACCCTGTTTACTAATGATGAGAAGTCTCGCTACTACTATATCCTTAAGATATTTCTGTTCTCATTGAAGGGTGATGCTAAAACTTGGTTTAATTCTCTTGATCCTGGTTGTGTGCGTAGTCCCCAGGATATGATTTATTACTTATCTGCTAAATATTTCCCTTCTCATAAGAAACAAGCTGCCTTGAGGGAAATATATAATTTTGTGCAAATTGAAGAAGAGAGTCTCCCACAAGGTTGGGGGAGGCTTCTCTGGTTACTTAATGCTTTGCCTGATCTTCCTCTTAAGAAAAATGAAATACTTGATATCTTTTATAATGGACTAACTGATGCTTCCAAGGACCACTTGGATAGTTATGCTGGTTGTGTTTTTAGGGAAAGAGCAGCCGGTCAAGCTGAATTGCTATTAAATAATATGTTGACCAATGGAAACAATTGAACACTTCCTGAGCCACTTCCTGAGCCAATTCCTAAACATACTCCAAAGAAGAGAGGTGTTCTATTTCTCAGTCCTGAAGATATGCAAGAGGCAAACAAATCTATGAAAGAAAAAGGTATTAAAGCTGAAGATGTTAAGAATTTACCTCCTATTGAAGAAATACATGGTCTTAATATACCACCTATTGAAGAAATACATGGTCTTAATATACCACCTATTGAAGAAACACATGGTCTTGATAACCCGACACAGGTAGTAAAGGTTAATTCTCTCTATAGATATGATAAGGCTGAAATCCTGTCTACTAAGTTTCCTAGTCAATGTTTGGATGAATTTGATGATTTTATGGCTAGATAATAAAACTTTAATGCTTCTGTTGGTAGAGAATTAAAGAGTAATGCTTACATGATTGGACGCTTGACTGATTATATGGCTAGAGTTAAAGGTGAACTTAAAATCATTAGAAAATATGCTTCTATGGTTACCACTCAAGCAGAGCAAGTACTTAAAGCTCAAAGTGATTTGCTTGATGAATTAAATAATAAACATGACTTTGATGTTAGGGTGGCTACTAGAACTAGTAAAATGACTCAGGAACCTTTGTATCCCGAAGGCCACCCTAAGAGAATTGAGCAAGATTCTCAGAGAAATAATTTAGATGCACCTAGTCCTTCTAAAAGGAAGAAAAAGAAAATTGATAGGACTTTGCATGCTTCTAGTGAACCTGTTGTAGAGATACCTGAGAATCCCAGTGATATTTCTATTTCTGATGCTGAAACACAATCTGGTGATGAACATGAACCTAGTGATAATGGTAATGATAATGTTCATGTTGATGCTCAACCTAGCAATAATAATGATGTAGAGATTGAACCTGCTGTTGATCTTGATAACCCACAATCAAAGAATAAACATTATGATAAGAGAGACTTTCACTAGTAGAAAACGGGCCTATTGTCCCGGTTCATAAGGGCTTTTTGTCCCGGTTCCTGAACCGGGACTAAAGGGTCGTTACTAATGCCCTGACCCTTTAGTCCCGGTTCTAACCAGAACCGGGACAGATGGGCCTCCACGTGGCCTGCGTGCTGAGCCCAGGCAGGAGGGCCTTTGGTCCCGGTTGGTGGCGCCAACCGGGACCAATAGGCATCCACGCGTCAGCATTTCTCTGGCTGGGTTTTTGTGTTTTTTTGAAAGGGGCTTGTTTAGGGGTTTTGGGGGTTAATTTAGTTTGTTATTTGCTAGCTAATAGAGAGAAGTGTCCTCTCTTATATCTCCGTGCTTGGTTTATACCAACGCTATGCTATGCCTAAACAATGGCTTAGATTGAAGTGAAGGCAAGATATGTGGTGCATGTCGAAAGTAATACTAATTAATCCTAACTTGATCAAGTTTGGAGTAGTACTACTTTCGACATGCACTACATGCATGTTGCCTTCACTTCAATCCAATCCATGTTCATTTCACCCACTGATATATATATATATAATAACTCTTCATGCTCACATCATGCATCATCATAATAATAAGTCCTACTAATCATCATGATAGAACTTCTACTCGTTATTAATAACAAGTCACACGATCATCATCCTCATAGTCATCGAACCCAACCCTACTTAATTGTTCTTAGCACATGATCATCAGTATTAGGTAGGACCTAAATACCATCTTTAAGGTAAAATAGCATAAAACAGTATAGACCCTGACTCTCCATTATGGAGAATGGAGATCATCCTGTCTCCAATTCTTGCGCCGCGCTTCCTTTTGCGTCCAAGAACCACTTTACGAGTGTCCATACATTTTTTCCATTCTCTGATTTGCATGTCTCCACTTCTTTTAGAAATCCGGTATGGACAGTTGAGATTCGTAGGATGACCTGGATATATGTTCAAAACATCAAGGCGACCATGCTCATACATCAGATGAGGCACACAATCCTCTGGGATTATCTGTTGAAAAACATAGTAATAACTTCATAGTTAGCAATGAAGTACTAGTTTTATATAGAAGTATGCAAAAGATGCACGTATGTTGTAATAGTAAAAAATCTTACCAGGGTATCTCCATAGTAGTTACCGTAGTTCAACACGTGCACTAGTGGCACGTATTGACCATAATGTTGAGGAGTTCGATTGTAGATATTGTAATTCTCAAGATCATTACAAAATCCAACCAGATGATTTTTCTCCTTGTAAGTTAACTCAGAGCCATCGGTGTAGTAAGTTCTATCTAACATCTTCTGCACATTCTTTGATACTTCAAAATAAGCTGTCAATGGAAATAAGCTGTCAACTATTTTGAAATGAACAATATAAATTAGTTAATAATTAACTATGTTTGAGAAACTCACATAGCGGTAGAACTGGAGGCGTATCAACAAGGACCCAAATGTCCATATTGTCTTGCTCGATTTCAGGATCACCAAGATCCATTGTGACAAGCATACCCTCATCAAAACCATACAATTTGCAAAATGCTTCCCAATTTTTTCAACCAAAATGGGTTACGCTCTTAGCATTATACAACTTTACTTCAAAATCCACATCAGGATGGGTCCTTAGGTGAATTTTCTTCGTTTCAAAATTTTCATGGTCTTCAAAATCCATCCTCTCCAAGACATAGCATCTTGCATGGCATGGGATAAACTATACTCGAATTGTAAAAGATGAAAATTACACGTTGAAATAGTTGAAGTCATGCTTAATTATGAAAAAAACACTTATCGTCGTTGCGTACCGTTTCAACTTCGAAGGTCTCCTCGAGCTTAATGCTGAAGCACCGATCATCGTCCACGTGAGGCCTGTCGCACAGACCTCGATCGTCGTGGCACCAGTCGCACTCCCCCGGGAGACTTCTGTCATCCGATGATGACATTTCCTACGTTCATAATTCGAAGATTAAACATGTATAATTAAATATATATATATATATATGTACTACAAAAACTAAATTAGATCATTATTATTCAACTAATCATGTGCATATGCATTGCATAGTGCTCTCCAATTTGACCATTCAATAAGAAAAATCAAATCACAAAATAAAGTAGTATTCAAATTAGGATGCATTCAATTATAAGAAAAACTACATCATCTCCATGTGTCCGTACATCATCGAATATTATCACTAATACACGTCGAATACTATCATACATATCGCCAGTATAGCTAGAACCATAGCGCCCGACGGGTATCAGCGCGAGCGGTGGACACCCAAAGGGAAGGAACCATCACAGGATCATAGCTCCAGTGAGATCCCTGAAGAACCTGCCAGGTATTCTCGAACCCGCCCTCCAACGCAACCATGTAGCGACGGACGTGCTGGTCCTCCTCGCTGACACGGTGACGTACCACCTCCGCGGTGTCCGGAAGCCTCGGCACCGTCACTGGCCCACGCGATCGCCACCAAACAAGGATCGGGTCAACGATGGGCTTGCTCCTCACCAAGCTACGCCCCCCCGGAAGGTAGCGCCTCCCAGTACCACCCCGGCGGACCCCAGTCCCGGACATGGCCCATCTAGTCAAGCAGGTGTCGTCCTCCGCCGATTCGATGACGAGGATGCGGGATAGGTATCATCCACGTTGATGCGGGAATAATTGCTTTAACTAAAAAAATAAATTAGTTCTATTAATTTTCTTGCTAAAAATAAACTACTTCTATAGTAAAATAAACCAGTTTTATTAAATCAACTAGTTCAACTACTAAGCACTTACTATAAATAGAATAAAGTAGTACTTACTGAAAATAAACAAGTTTACCTAGTTCTAACTAATTCCATTAAACACTTTCTAAGTAGTACTTACTAAAAGTTATCGGGGAGGGGGGTATATCGACAACGACATACCCGATAACAAAAATAAGAAGAGGAAGAAGAACAAAAAAAGAGGAGAAGAAGAAAGGAATAGAGGAGGAGATCGAAGAAAAAAAAGAAAAAAAGAGGAGAAGAAGAAGTTATAATAGAGGAGAAGAAGAAGAATTCTTCTTCTTCAACTCTATTCCTTCTTCTTCTCCTCTTTTTTCTTCTTCTTTTTCATCTTCTTATTTATTTATCCTCTTCTTCCTCTCCTCTTCTTCTTATTCTTCTTCTTCTTCTCCTTCTTCCTCTTCTTATTTTCCTTTTTTCTCTCCTTCTTTTTCTTCTAAATATGAACATATATATAAATGACTTTGATCATACATAATTTTCAGATTCCTACACAATATGAACATATACGTAAATTGACAAAGAAAATTCTATGAACAAAAAAAATCATAAAAATTCTATGAACAAAATTACAACAGAAAAAAATCATAAAAAATCTATGTACAAAATTACAACAGAAAAAAATCATAAAAAATCTATGAACAAAATAAAAATTCTACGAACAAAATTACAACAAAAAAATTCATAAAAATTTATGAAAAAATTGACATAATCTTTGCATATATATGAACACACAAACTTTTGCATATGGAACAATAATATGAATAGAAAAAAATGTATGAACAGAAAAAAATTCTAACTTTTGCATCTAAACTATACATCTAAATTAACTACAACAACTCAATTAACTATACATCTAAACTACGCATCTAAATTAACTACAACAACTCAATTAACTATACATCCTAAATTATGCATCTAAATTAACTACACATCTAAATTAGGAAATTACGCAACAGGGCGGCGATCGACGAGGAGGCAGGACACGGGGGCGATGGTGAGGGGCGCGGCGACGGCGACGGTGAGACGCACGGAGACGGCGACGGTGAGGGGCGCGGCAACGGGAGATGAGGAGGCAGGGGGCGGCGACGGTGACGGTGAGGGGCGCGGCAACGGGAGATGAGGAGGCAGGGGGCGGCGACGGCGACGGTGAGGGGCACGGCGTCGGGCAGCGAGGAGGAAGGGGGGCACGGGGCGGCGATGGCGTCTGGGCCACGCGGGACGGCATCGGAGGCAGGGGCAATGGCGAGGCGCAGATCGAGGGGCAGCCTGGCGGCGTCGTCGGGCGGGGAAGATGAACTGAATGAAAAATTTCACAAGTGCTACTTATATAGACGAAGCATTGGTTCCGGTTCATGACAGAAACCGGGACGAATGCGACCTTTAGTCCCGGTTGGTGCCACCAACCGAGACCAAAGGTCACTTTTCGGCAGCCCAAATGACGGGAAGCGGCGGCCTTGGTCCCGGTTGGTGCCACCAGCCGGGACTAAAGGGAGGCATTGGTCCCGGTTGGTGCCACGAACCGGTACCAGAGCACCCTTTAGTCTCGGTTGGTGGTACCAACCGGGACCAAAGGCCTTGTGCTGCCCCGCGCCAAATCTTTAGTCCCACCTCGCTAGCTGAGGGAGCTCAAGATGGTTTATAAGCGCTGCTGCGCCTTCCCTCTCGAGCTCCTCTCAAATGCAGGCTTTCGGGCCTAACTTGTGTGTTGTGCCTGTGGGCCTGAATCCTAGCCCATGGTACGGTTTCTAGTCGTATTCAGGCCGTGGGGGCCAAGTAGGTGGCACCTTTTTTTTCTTTGTTGCTTTATTTATTTTATTTTGTTTCTACTTACAACAAAATACTTGTTTTCTGCATTATTTATTTTCTTTTGTTTTTTGCTTTATTTTTTAATTCTTTATGGTTTTAGTTTTAGAAAAATTATAAACTTTTTGTTAATGCCATTACTTTTCAAATTTGGAAAAACACTTTTTTTGTTTTCTTTGTTGCTTTATTTATTTTATTTTGTTTCTACTTATAACAAAATACTTATTGTTAATATAAGTATTTTTTTTCCAGATTTTTTGTTTTGTTTTCTGCATTATTTATTTTCTTTTGTTTTTTGCTTTATTTTTTAATTCTTTATGCTTTTAGTTTTACAAAAAATATAAACTTTTTGTTAATGCCATTACTTTTCAAATTTGAAAAAACACTTTTTTTTTGTTTTCTTTGTTGCTTTATTTATTTTATTTTGTTTCTACTTATAACAAAATACTTATTGTTAATATAAGTATTTTTTCCAGATTTTTTGTTTTGTTTTCTACATTATTTATTTTCTTTTGTTTTTTGCTTTATTTTTTAATTCTTTATGCTTTTATTTTAGAAAAAATATAAACTTTTTGTTAATGCCATTAGTTTTCAAATTTGAAAACACTTTGTGTATTATATTTACTATCTATAATCTTTCTCCATAGAGATACCAAAAATTATAAACTTTCTATTAGGGGCTTTTCGATGGCCCGAGAGGTCATCGTCGGCTCAACGGCCGAACGAGCGATCATAGTAAAGCCGCCTAGCCGGAGAGTTTGGCCTGGGGCCAGAGCTCCCCCGGAGGTGATGTTGCCTTTAAGCACAAGGCGAGCCATCGAGCCTTTCGTCGATGGCACAATGGATCTCTCAATGAAAGCACCACTGTCGGTGTCAAAACCGGCGGATCTCGAGTAGGGGGCCCCGAACTGTGCGTCTAGGATCCATGGTAACAGGAGATGAGGGACACGATGTTTACCCGGGGTGGGAATCTAGGGTTACATGGAGTCAGTTAAATTATTGTTGAGCCTATATCCATGATCATTGCCTTGGATATCGTTATAGCTATGCGATTTTCTACCAATTGATCAACAATAATTTGTTCACCCACCGTATGTTTCTTTCAAGAGAAAGCCTCTAGTAAAACCTAGCTATGGCCCTGGGGTCTATTTTCTATCATATTATTTTAGGATCTATAAAATCAAAAACTCAAAAATACCTTGCTGCAATTTATTTATCTTTACCTTATTTTACACGTTTACTTATCTTTTATACCTATCTCTAACAGATCTCAAATTATAAACTTTTTGTTAATGCCATTAGTTCTCAAATTTGAAAACACTTTGTGTATTATATTTACTATGTACAATCTTTCTCCACAGAGATACCCAAAATTATAAACTTTCTATTAGTGCCATTAGTTTTCAAATTAGAATAGTTAAAATTTGAATTCTTTGAAATTTGTGCGAATCTCAAGTTTGTGATTAACTTTACTAAAAAATGAACATAGATGCGCCTATAGAGAAAATTCAACATAAATTCATAATCAATTTCTATGAATTTCAGAGAAATTCTTTATGAATTTAGGTCAAATTTCCTGTATAGGGGCATTTATTTTCATTTTGAGAGGAGCTCAACAAGGTAGAGAGGGACGGGCTTATAAACCAGTGTGGGCGCCCTTCGGTTGGCGAGGTGGGACTAAACTGTGAATCGCAACGAGGACCAACCATTTAGTCCCGGTTGCAGACATGAACCGGGACTAAAGGGGAACTATTGGTCCCGGTTCATGCCTCCAACCGGGACCTATGGTGGTGGGCCAGGAGCGAGGCCCATTGGTCCCGGTTCGTACCACCAACCGGGACCAATAGGTCCTGACGAACCGGGACCAATGGCCCACGTGGCCCGGGCGTCCCCCTGGGCTCACGAACTGGGTCCAATGCTCCCATTGGTCCTGATTCTGGACTGAACCGGGACTAATGGGCTTACCCGGCCTGGACCAAAGCCCCCTTTTCTACTAGTGTTTGTTGCTAGGAAGCACGGTAAAGAAAGAGAACCATGGGTTCAGAAACCCATGCCTTTTCCTCCTAAGCCATCCAAGAAAAAGGATGATGAGTATTTTGAGCGCTTTGCTGAAATGATTAGACCTATCTTCTTATGTATGCGCTTAACTGATATGCTTAAAGTGAATCCTTATGCTAAATACATGAAGGATATTATTACAAATAAAAGAAAGATCCCGGAAGATGAAATTTCCACCATGCTTCATAATTACACTTTTAAGAGTGGAATACCGAAGAAACTTGGAGACCCAGGAGTACCAACTATACCATGCTCCATTAAAAGAAACTATGTAAAAATTGCTTTATGTGATCTTGGAGCCGGTGTTAGTGTTATGCATCTCTCTTTATATCGTAGACTTTAATTGAATAAGTTGAAACCTACCTAAATATATTTGCAAATGGCTGATAAATCAACTTGCTATACCTATCTGTATTTGTGAGGATGTGCCTGTTGTGGCTACAAACGTCACTATCTTAACGGACTTTGTTATTCTTGATATTCCCGAGGACGACAGTATGTCGATTATCCTTGGTAAACCCTTTTTCAATACTACAGGGGCTGTTATTGATTGCAACAAAGGCAATGTCACTTTTCATGTTAATGGTAATGAGCATACGGTACACTTTCCGAGGAAACAACCTTAAGTTCAAAGTATCAATTCTATTGGAAAAATTCCAACTATCATTATTGGAGGTTTTGAATTTCATCTTCCTACTATCAAGAAAAAAATATGATATTCTTATTATTGGGGATGTTCATATCCCCGTTGAGGTAACCTAGTGTTATTTGAAATTTCTCCAGTTCCATGTTATTCAGAATGAGTTTGTTCACAACACTTGATCAACCTTGTTAGTGGATTCCTTTTGATGAGCATGAGATGGATGAAGTTAGAAAGCACAACCTTCTTTACCCTCTTTTTACTTTCTGTTATTTAGATTAAATAAAGCAAAATTAGTATTATCTGTTTGTTTTCTGAATTATCCATGCAATAAAAAATATCCCGAAAATAGAAGTTCTCAAAATACCCTACCAATTTAGTATGATTTTTTCTTTAATATTTGAGAATATTTGGCACTGAGAACACATCAGGGGGAGCTGGCACCTGTCCACGAGGGTCCAAGGCGCGCTGACCCCTATAGGGCACGCCCCCTGCCTCGTGGGCCCACGGTGGCTCCCCTCAAGTTATTCCTGCACCCACACACTTCATCTTCCTCCCAAAAAAATCACCATCCAGCTCAAGCACGAGTTCTAGCTCATTTTGCTGCGATTTTCGATCTCCTTGCTCAAAGCTCCATTCACAAAACTGCTTTGGGAGATTGTTCCTTGGTATGTGACTCCTCCAATGGTCCAATTAGTTTTTGTTCTAGTGCTTTATTCATTGTAAATTCTTGCTGCCTAGCTGACCCTGTTCTTGAGCTTGCATGTCAAATTTATGAGGTCCCAAGTAATTCTAATGCATGATATAGGCTCTAGGCACTTGTGGGAGTAGTTGCTATCGGTTTTATTGAGTTTGATTCACTTTTATTTTGAGTTACTAAAAATTTGAGAAATTTGTAGAAAAATATGAAGAATTTTTCTTGAGGGGCTCTTCTAGCCAAAGCTCCAAGGATAAGCAAGCTAAGGAGAATGAAAAGCCCAAGTATAATCTTCCTCATGTGGCGGAAGTACGGCCGTGTGAATAGCCTTGTGATGATTTCTTGAGAGCAGCCGGGATTTATGATGACTTTTATTCTTTGGCTGATAATGCTGGCCTCACTAACTTCCTTCACGACCGGATCGAACAGTATCTCTTACTCACCAATACTTTGGTGCAAAACTTCTACTATTAACCTTAGAATTCACCTCCTTCAATAGATTTCCATTTATATGATGTGGCTAGGGAGATGCCATTACGTTATTTTTGCGCGGTCTGCAGAATACCCTTTGAGGGCAGCTTAGAGGAGCCACATCGTAAAGATGTGGATGGATTTATTGATACTATTACTGCAGGAGATTCGTGGAAGGTTTCTGATGCAAGAATTACTAGCATACATTTTCCTGTTTTATGCTACTTTGCCATATTTGCTAGTCGATGCTTAATTGGTCACAGAAACTGTGGAAACCTTAGTGTTCCTGATATTATTATTTTTCTCCATGCTTTATTCCATGATAACTGTTTTAGTATGGGTGCTATTATTGCTAAACAGTTAAGCCTGAACCATACAAAGAGCCCCATCTTTGGAGGTATCTATGTTGCACGCCTTGCTAAACATTTCAGGATACCCATTAGGCATTTTGAGAAAGAGGAAAAGTTGCTGCCTCCTACTTTTCTAGATTATAAGAGCATGGTAGCACATGAGCTTGTTGTTAACAATGATGATAATATGCTTCTGTATAACCTGAGATTTAATAAGAAACACAATGAGATTATTATCTTGCTTGCGCCCTCTTTATTTGATTTAACTGCAGGCCATTTGACCCTTACCGTCCATCATCTTATCAGTGGGATCCGGAGCAGATCGCCAGCCAGTGGCAGTATGATGACACTCCTCAGTACACCGGGGAGAGTAGCCGCGATCCATGGGCATAGACGAACTTAGGCCAAAAGCCTAAGCTTGGGGGAGTACGTATTTCTCACCGACATGACATTCATGTTCACACACTCATTCTAGTTGTCGGTGCTCATACTTTTACATTGTACTATCCATGCTAGTTTAATTTCTTTTTCTAGCTTTCTTCTTGTGTGTCTGATAAACAATAAGAAAAAACCGAAAAAATTAGTTAGTTTTACTTTCCAGGCTTGTAAGAAAACCCAAAAATATTTCTCGTTCTTCTTTTGCTTGTTGGGAGCTTTCCCGTGTAAATAGTTTCATTTCATTTCTTTCCTTTGGGGGTCGAAAGGAGAAGACCATAATGAAAATGTTTAGTGGCTCTAATATGCATGATTGTTGATTTAACGTAGAGCCCATATTACCTTGTCTTCTCCCTTGAATTGAATGCTTGCATATTCCAGCTTAGTCCAATGCACGTGCATTACTATTATTATACACATCGTTCAGTCGTGCAAGTGAAAGGCAATAATGACGATATATGATGGACTGATTGAGATGAGAGAAGCTGGTATGAACTCGACCTCTCTTGTTTTTGTAAATATGATTAGTTCATCGTTCCTGATTCATCCTATTACGAATAAACATGTTTGCAATGACAATTAGAGATTATAGTTGCTTATGCCATATAATTAGCTAGGAGCTTATAATGGTTTACCTTGCGTGCCAACATACTATTAAAATGGTTGTGATGTGGTATGATAGGGTGGTATCCTGCTTTGAATGATTCGAGTGACTTGACTTGGCACATGTTCACGCATGTAGTTGAAACAAAATCAACATAGCCTTCATGATATTTATGTTCATGGTGGATTATATCCTACTCATGCTTGCACTCAGTGTTGATTAAATTTAATGCATGTTCATGGCTGTTGTCGCTCTCTCAGTTGGTTGCTTCCCAGTCTTTTGCTAGCCTTCACCTGTACTAAGCGGGAATACTGCTTGTGCATCCAAACTCCATAAACCCCAAAGTTATTCCATATGAGTCCAACATACCTTGCTATATGCGGTATTTACCTGCCATTCCAAGTAAATTTCTATGTGCCAAACTCCAAACCTTCAAATGAAATTCTATTTTGTATGCTCGAGTAGCTCATGTATCAACTAGGGCTGTTTGTATCTTCCATGCTAGGTGGGTTATTCTCAAGGGGAGTGGACTCCGCTCCTCATTCACGGGAAAATGGTTGGTAACCTGGATGCCTAGTCCCATGATCAAAATATCAAATCAAATCAAAATAATTAAACAAAACTCCCCTAGGATTGTTGCTAGTTGGAGGCACCCGTTGTTTCAGGCAAGCCATGGATTGATGCTTGTTGGTGATGGGGGAGTATAAACTTTACCATTCTGTTTGAGATATCGAGATCTCATAGTTGTTACATTGACAGTGAAAGTATACCGCCAAAAATGTTATTCATCTCTATTTTAAAATTGAGCTCTGGCACCTCTACAAATCCCTACTTCCCTCTACGAAGGGCCTATCTATTTACTTTTATGTTGAGTCATCACCCTCTTATTAAAAAGCACCCGCTGGAGAGCACCCGCTGGAGAGCCCCGCTGTCATTTGCATGCATCACTATTAGTTTATATTGGGTATGACTTGACTGGATCTCTTTTACCATGAATTATAACGTTTAGTCAGTCCTTGATCTTTAAAGGTTCTCTGCATTTATGTTTTGCGGTCTCAGAAAGGGCTAGCGAGATACCATCTTGTTATATCATATTATGATTGTTTTGAGAAAGTGTTGTCATCCGAGATTTATTATTATTGCTCGTTAGTTGATTATGCCATTGATATGAGTAAACATGAGACCTAAGTGTTATTGTGAATATGGTTAGTCCATAATCTTTGCTGAAAACCTGAATGCTGGCTTTACATATTTACAACAACAAGAGCAAACAGAGTTTGCAAAAGTTTTTCTTTATCACTTTTAGTTTGTCAACTGAATTGCTTGAGGACAAGCAAAGGTTTAAGCTTGGGGGAGTTGATACGTCTCCGTCGTATCTACATTTCCAAACACTTTTGCCCATGTTTTGGACTCTAACTTCCATGATTTGAATGGAACTAACCCGTACTGACGCTGTTTTCAGCAGAACTGCCATGGTGTTATTTTTGTGCAGAAATAAAAGTTCTCAGAATGACCTGAAAATCCACGGAGCAACTTTTCAGAATTACTAAAAAATACTGGCGAAAGAAATAGTGTCAAGGGGCCCACACCCTGTCCACGAGGGTGGGGGGCGTGCCCCCTCCCCCTGGGCGCGCCCCCTGCCTCGTGGGCCCCCTGGACGTCCACCGACCTCAACTCCAACTCCATATATTTGCTTTCGCGGAGAAAAAAATCAGAGAGAAAGTTTCGTCGCGTTTTACGATACGGAGCCGCCGCCGACCCCTAATCTCTCTCAGGAGGGCTGATCTGGACTCCGTTCGGGGCTCCGGAGAGGGGGATTCATCGTCATCGTCATCATCAACCATCCTCCATCACCAATTGCATGACGCTCACCACCATGCATGAGTAATTCCATTGTAGGCTTGCTGGACGGTGATGGGTTGGATGAGATTTACCATGTAATCAAGTTAGTTTTGTTAGGGTTTGATCCCTAGTATCCACTATGTTTTGAGATTGATGTTGCTATGACTTTGCTATGCTTAGTGCTTGTCACTAGGGCCTGAGTAACATGATTTCAGATCTGAACCTATTATGTTTTCGTGAATATATGTGAGTTCTTGATCCTATCTTGCAAGTCTATAGTCACCTATTATGTGTTATGATCTGACAACCCCAAAGTGACAATAATCGGAATACTTCTCGGTGATGACCGTAGTTTGAGGAGTTCATGTATTCACTAAGTGCTAATGCATTGGTCCGGTACTCTATTAAAAGGAGGCCTTAATATCCCTTAGTTTCCATTAGGACACCGCTACCATGGGAGGGTAGGACAAAAGATGTCATGCAAGTTCTTTTCCATAAGCACGTATGACTATATTCGGAATACATGCCTGCATTACATTGATGAACTAGAGCTAGTTCTGTGTCACCCTATGTTATAACTATTACATGAGGAATCACATCCGACATAATTATCCATCACTAATCCAATGCCTACGAGCTTTTCACATATTGTGCTTTGCTTATTTACTTTACCGTTGCTACTAAATACTTTGCTGCAGATACTAAGTTATCCAGGTGTGGTTGAATTGACAACTCAACTACTAATACTTGAGAATATTCTTTGGATCCCCTTGTGTCGAATCAATAAATTTGGGTTCAATACTCTACCCTCAAAAACTGTTGCAATCCCCTATACTATACATGTGGGTTATCAAGGCCACCACCAGAAGCAAGCAGCCAAGACTCCCCGGTAGAGCCTGCCGAGGCTCACAGGGGCGGAACCACCTCGCCAACCACTCCAACACGACTCACGTTGTCAATCAGTGCGGTGTCAAGCCGCGAAGTGATTAAGTGGTAGCCATTCGCCACATGGCAGCCATGTCCTGTGATGTGTCAAGAGAAGGAGTGCGGAGCTAGCGAGATAGACCGACAGGCCTTGCTGGGCAACCAGTGATGTAACACTAAGTGGTGCATTTAATGTGCCCTGTCAGCCCGCAAAGTTAGGTATGATACCACTGTTTGCTATCATATCAGTGGATAATGACCACTTTGCCACTGTGGTGAACCCTTAATCTATGAAAGGAGGCCCATGGCACTCGTAGGAGGGGTTAGAGGGTTAGAAAGTTGAGAAACCCATGCCACCATATGCGCGTAATCGCTGCGGCCCGAGGCAAACCTTGCCGGGCAAGTGTACTACGCACCACCACGCTCATTCCACCATCAATCCACCAAACAAGGAGTAGGGTCTTACGCCTCGCGGCGTCCTGAACCTGGGTAACTTGCTTGTGTTCTCTCTGCCGTGTTGCCTAGCACTGATCTTCTCTTTGTGCAACGCGACGTCCCCCCACCGAACCAGCAAGGGGCCACCCGGTCCCATAGGTGGCCGTGGATATCGAGCGACAAGGTAGCACCCTGATCTTCATGATAGAGAGTCTCCTATATTGTCACTTTAATATACCAGTGAGAATTTTTCATTATAGAACTTGGCTTGTATATTCCAACGATGTGCTTCCTAAAAATTCCCTAGGTCTTCATTAGCAAGAAAGTTGGATGCACACCCCCTTAGTTTTCTTTTTGAGCTTTCATAAACTTATAACTCTAGTGCATTCGTTGCATGGCAATCCCTACTCACTCACATTGATATCTATTGATGGGCATCTCCATAGCCCATTGATACGCCTAGTCGATGTGAGACTATCTCCTTCTTTTTGTCTTCTCCACAACCACCTTCTATTCCACCTATAGTGCTATGTCCATGGCTCAGGCTCATGTATTGCATGAAAGTTGAAAAGGTTTGAGAACATCAAAAGTATGAAACAATTGCTTGTCTTTTCATCGGGTTTGTGCATGATTTGAATATTTTGTGTGATGAAGATGGAGCATAGCCACACTATATGATTTTGTAGGGATAATCTTTCTTTGGCCATGTTATTTTGAGAAGACATAATTATCTTGTTAGTATGCTTGAAGTATTATTGTTTTTTATATCAATATTAAAGTTTTGTTTTGAATCATACGGATCTGAACATTCATGCCACAATAAAGAAATTACATTGATAAATATGTTAGGTAGCATTCCACATAAAAAATTCTATTTTTATCATTTACCTACTCGAGGAAAAGCAAGAATTAGGCCCTCAAGCGCCTTCACCGTGTCACCATGCCATCCAAGCGGCTGGTTCGCAACAGAGAGGGCATGTCACAGTTGCCGCCTGCACCATCAGAAGCAGGGCGACGGTACGATCTACATCATCATCACCAATGCCAAGCACTGCTACAGAGACAATGGCACGGCACTACTAGGAAAACGGCTATAGATGAAATGGACACTAATGGCGCACCACATGTGTGGTGCGCTATTAGTATATAGCAATGGCGCACCACATACAGGTACGCCATTAGAAATATATTACTAATGGCGCACCTGGTGTGCGGTGCACCATTAGAAGTTTTGAAAAAAAAACAAATTTGTTACTAATGGCGCACCATGGGTGTGGTGCGCCGTTACTAGTTGACATAGTAATGGTGCACCACACCCACGGTGCGCCATTAGAAGTTTCGAAAAAAAAGTAAAAAAAAAAAAATTGTTAGTAATGGCGCACTGTCCACTGGTGCGCCATTACTATGTTTTTTAAAAAAAATCAAAAAAAAATTTCAAATTTTTTTATAGTTTTTTTTCAAAACTAGTAATGGCGCACCGTGGGTGTGGTGCGCCATTACTAGTTTAACTACTAATGGCGCACCACCCCACGGTGCGCCATTACTAGTTTGCCCGGCTTCCACCGAATGCACCCCCCCCCCCCCCCCCGTGGACCGCCTTTTCAGTTTTAAAAAAAATAAAAAATGATAAAAATGTCAAAAAAATAAAAGAAAATAAGTTTCCCATGTGATATGTGGTCTAGTTGTTGGGAAAATTTACAAATATAAATTTCGACTTTATTTGCAAAATCTCTCTGGAAATTTGTAAAATGGGCATAACTTTTGCATACAAACTCGGATTAAAAAGTTTTATATATGAAAAATCATCTACCCGTTAAACATTTTCTAAATCCCCAAAAACCTAACACAAAAAAGTTACGGGGCTTTCAAGATCTAGAGGCAAAAAATTCAAAAAAAAAGGTTTTGAATTTTATTTTGAATGTTTTTTCAAAAAATGATACGTAATATGACCGGGAAGTTTGATATATTTTTCAAAATGTCATCATAGTCATGAACATGAACAAAGTCCTAGACATCAACAAGGTATAATAGGATTGATATGCTAGATATATCAACAAGTGCCTGTGAAGTGAGCTGTTGCTGGGGTTGGATAGAACTCTGAAGTTAAGCGTGCTTGGGCTGGAGTAGTGTGAGGATGGGTGACCTTTCGAGAAGTTTGACCATCGAGTGCGATTTGACCTGAGATTAAGCATATTGACCCGAGATTAAGCTATAGTGACCTGAGATTAAGAAAAAAATGAAAAAAAATTTGAAAAAATTTGAATTTTTTTAAAATAAAAAGTTCTGAAAAAAATGTGAAAAAAAATTGTATAGAAGTGCGCCATTAGTATACAAGATACTAATGGCGCACCAGCGGTGCGCCATTAGAATACCAGATAGTGCGCCATTAGTAGTGCGCCATTAGAATACCTGTGGTGCGCCATTAGAAAAAAAATTCTAATGGCGTGATACTAATGGCGCACCGGTAGTGCGCCATTAGTAGGCAAAACCGGTGCGCCATTAGTAGGCCTTTTCCTAGTAGTGCGTCCCAACTGCTGTTGAGGTTTCCACCGGTGTCCGATAAGATGGATGAATGGAGAGCCACCATTTAGAGTCTGATTGGCTTCGCTGAGGCTGGGGGCTCACAGCGAGCTGGCCCGCCGTGGCCTCACGAGGTGACGACGACGCCTCGTGCTGCTGGCCGTATGGAAGGGGCCACCCTCACTATGCAGTCCCCACCATAGCAATCAGCACAGGAGCAGCGAAATCAAGAACCCGAGGACGTCTTGATGGCCTCTTCCAACCCTCGAGCACGTCCAGGCTAACGGCAGGCCCCGGAGGACAGGAGGAGAGGAGGCGCGTACGTTGTCATCGAGGAACGCCGCAACTACCACCATCGGACCAATGGGTGCGATGGCCCCGACGTCGACAAGCCTGCGATGGCCCCGAAACTGCCCCAGCACGGCTTTTTGGAACCAAGGAAAAACCGCCAGAGGCCGAGAGAAAGAAGTTTGCAATAACGAGAGTGATAGAGGGGATGAAGAGGAAACCAGCGAGCAGGAATTTCAGAAGGCCACTGTCGCCCTATGCACTGACGGGGGTGCATATTTGCACTCCTCTCACTGCCAACTTAAACGGTGGGCACGTGAGGTCAATGCCATGGAGCCAGCAGCAGAGTCTCAGAAGCCGCTCAAATGGCCACGCACGCCCATCATCTTTGACGAAGAGGATCATCCTGACCGCACCTTCGCGGTAGGGTGTTTGCCGTTCTTGGTCTCTCCAACAATTGGCAACCTCAAAGTCATAAAGAAGTGGTTGACGGTGGGGCTGGGTTGAATCTAATCTCTCCAAAGGTTATCAACAAGCTTCAGATAGTAGAGGAAGAACTAAAAGTCACGGGCACGTTTCAAGGAGTCAATCCCGGCAGGAGTCATCCTAAGGGGAAGATCATGTTGCCTGTGACATTTGTAGGAGAATTGAACAACCGGACTGAGAAGGTTGTATTTGATGTGGTCGATCTCCCCCTACCGTATGATGGGATCCTTGGACGCCCAGCTCTGGCAAAATTCATGGCGGCATCCCATTATGCCTACAACACTTTGAAGATGCCAGGGCCGGTAGGAGTTATTTCCATCCCAACAACTGGGAAAGATGCAATTATTTGCGTAGATAAGATGTACCGGGACGCAGTCGCGGCAAAGGCCGCGGCAACAACAGTTCTCGCCAAGGAGAACAATGGGAAGAAGAAGGATAGCAGGGACACCAACAAGGAATCCAGGAAGCGTACCTCTTCGGAGTGCGCTACGCCTGTTGATAGCTTGCCGAAGAGTTCCAACATCAAGAGGTCCAAGGTTGTTGCGCCACATGTGAAAAAGGTCCTGGCAGGGATGGCTGGCATTGATGGTACCTTCACTATCAGCCCACCCTTGATGACAAATAGGAAAGCGTGCTCGTTGCCTTCCTGCAGGCGAATATCGATGTGTTTGCCTGGCAACCATCTGATATCCCCGGTGTTCCTAGGGAGGTAATCGAGCACCACCTTGCTGTCTGCCCACATGCCTAACCCGTTAAGCAGAAGGTTCGAAAGAAGGCCTTGGAAAGGCAGCAGTTCATTGCTGAGGGGATTAAGAAGCTTGAGGCAGCTGGTCTGTCCAGAGGAGTACTACATCCGACATGGTTAGAGAACCTATTGGTTGTGTGCAAGGCTAAGGGAAAATGGAGGCTTTGCATAGATTTCACAGATCTCAACAAGGCTTGCCCGAAGGACCCATTTCCCTTGAGCGCATCGACCAGATTGTGGACTCCACTTCAGGTTGTGAGTTTCTCTCCATTCTGGATGCATACTCTGGATATCATCAGATCTTCATGTCCAAGGTCCAGTTTTGCAAAAGCAATCCAGATTGGTTTTGAACCACAGCTGCATAGAAACATTGAGGCTTATATGGATGATATTGTGGTCAAGACCAAGGACAGATCAACCCTCATCCAAAATTTGGAGGAGACATTTGCTAATCTACACAAGATCAACTTGAAGGTAAATCCGGAGAAGTGTGTGTTTGGCATTCCCTCTGGCAAGCTACTTGGGTTCTTATTGTCCCATTGTGGGATCGAGGCCAACCCCGAGAAGATCAAGGCTATCGAGCAGATCTAGGCATCTAGGACAGTCAAAGATGTGAGGCGTCTGACAAGGTGCGTTGCCGCACTTGGCAGATTCATCTCCAAGTCTGCCGAGCGTGCCCTACCATTCTTCAAAATTTTGAAGAAAGGAGGACCAATGAAGTGGACCTCGGAAGTAGAAGCAACGTTACAAGATTTGAAGGCCTAATTGTCCTCTGTGCCCACTTTGGTTGCTCACAAACCACAAGAGCCGTTTCTTCTATACTTAGCGGCAACTAATCAAGTGGTCAGTGCCGCTCTAGTGGCACAACAGGAAGTAGAGCAATCAGAGAGTGAGTGAACCCAAGCAGGACCGGATGAGGATCAGGACAAAGAAGAGCACGGCAGCAGGGGCAACCTGAAGGACGCGACAAGGAAGAAAGTGTTGCAGCGCCGAGTATACTTCGTCAGTTCCCTGTTACACGGGGGCTAGATCAAGGTACTCTGCTGTGCAAAAGTTGATTTTTGGCCTCATTATGGCCTCAAGGAAACTACGCCACTACTTCCAAGCCCATGAGATCAGGGTTGTCACCCGCTTTTCAGTTCCAAAGGATACTCCGAAACCCTAAGGTACCGACGGAATAGTGGAATGGGCTTTCGAGTTATCCAGCTTTGGCCTGAAGTTTGAGAGCACATCAACAATTCAGAGCAGGGCATTGCCAGAGTTTATTGCAGAATGGATGCCAACCCCTGATCAAGAAGTGCTGGAAACAGTTACCCCCAGCAAGGAAGCGCCCCAAGAATGGATTATGTATTTTGATGGTGCAGGGCTAGCGTGCTTCTCGTTGCTCCCACTGGGGAGCACTTCAAGTACGTCGTCTAGATGCATTTTCCCGGGGAGGAAGCATCCAACAATACGGCAGAGTATGAAGGGCTCCTTGCTGGGCCCAGGATTGCCACAGAACTGGGAATCAAGAGGCTGATCATTCGAGGAGATTCACAATTTGTGGTGAGACAAGTCAACAAGGATTACCAAGGTCCATTCATGGAGGCATACATTGAGGAAGTGAGAAGTTTGGAGGGGCTCTTTGACGGATTGCAAAAAGAGCACGTACCCCATGTAGTAAACAGCATAGCTAATCATCTGTGAAAATGTGCTGCGCAAAAACTTCTTGTGGAACCAGGAACTTTTGTTCTCCATATTACTCCACCCTTCGTATCCCCGGCAATAATGGCCCAAAAGAGGAGGAAGTTGGACTCCGGTAAGCCTCTACCAGTAGAGCCTACCGGGGCACTTGGTAGGGACCCTGCCAGAAACAACTTCCCATCAATTGCCGGGTTGCGCCCTCCTGCCGGGCCATTGGACCCCGCTGTCAAGGAACACGCCCCCGCAGATGAGGAGGTGCCACTAGTCCTTGTTGCCGATCCCCAGGCTCCAAGTTGGGCAAGGCACATAGTCCATTTCCTCCAAACCGAAGAACTTCCCGATGAGCAAGAGGAAGTTGAAAGAGTAGCTTGGAGGGCTAGTATGTATCAGTTTGTCAATGAAACTCTATACAGAGGAGGCCCAATGGGGTGAAATTGAAGTGCATCTGTCGGGAAGAAGGAGAGGAACTACTGGCGGAAACACATAGAGGCATGTGCGGCTCCCACATTGGATCAAGGGGATTAGTTGGGAAAGCATTCCAGCAAGGATTCTATTGGCCCACAGCCCTCCAAGATGTGGTCGAGCTAGTCACCAAGTGTGAAGCCTGCCAGTTCCATTCGAAAAACATCCATCTACCTGCACAAGCTCTTCGGACAATCCCTTTGTCATGGTCGTTTTTGGTCTGGGGGCTCGATATCCTCGGCCTTTTCCCCGAGCTGCCGGGGGCATTGAATTCTTTTTCGTTGCCATCGACAAGTTTACAAAGTGGCCGGAAGTAGATGCCTTGAGAAAGGTGATTGCTTAGTCAACTATCAAGTTCTTGAAAGGATTGGTGTGCCGCTTCGAGGTCCCTACCCGGATCATCACCGACAACGGCACGCAGTTCACGAGCCGCGCCTTTATGCAATACGTCATGCCCTCAGAAGAAAGATATCATTACCTCTGTTGCACATCCTGGAAGCAATGGACAAGCTGAGAGGCGATCACTGAAGTGTTGCGGGGACTAAAGACGAGAACATTTGATACGCTACAGAAGTGCGGCAGGCGATGGATCAATGAGCTGCCAATAGTTCTCTGGTCCCTCAGAACGACACCAAATCAAGCTACCGGGTAGACTCCCTTCTCCCTAGTCTATGGGGTAGAAGCAGTTATCCCCATGGAACTCATTTACGAGTCGCCTCGAGTGCTTGCCTATGATGAAGTAGCGCAGGATTAGCACCGGCGTGACGATGCAGTCCTTACCAGGTAGTTCGAGGCACCAGACCTTGCGCATTCCGTCTGGAGACTGGAGATAGCATTCAATTGCAAAACTCATGGAATATTGAGCATCTCCACAAGTTGTACCCGTAAGGCATGCATGTCAGAGTAAATGACCACGGGTAGCCTAGCCGGCTCCCCCTGGCCCTTCTAAAAAAATTACGAGCCGATCCGGCCTCCAAGAATCCAAGATGTGGGGCCGCCTTCCCCTTGCCGCCTGTCTCCCAGGCCGACTATCGGAAGGCGGCCCGGCTTTAGCCCTCATGAAGAAAGCCGCGGGAGGGCCGGCTCCAAGAGGCCGGCTGCGAGAAGGCCGACTCCAAGGAGCTGGCTCCCACAAAGCGGTCAAGATCGTAACCTCGAAGTCTGCATCCACATAATGGCGATGTGACGAGGCGTGGCTACAGTAAAGCCTACCACCCCCGAATCCCGGAGCACGCCTGGCACAGCGCGTCGTACGGGGTGGCCATGACCCGTCCGGCGCGGCACTGTTGCCATGTTGGCCATGACGCCATCCATGACGAGCTGTGAGCACGACCCACGGGCAATGGGCCCCTTCAGGCAGAGAGACACCCGAAGGCGGCCAGGCCTCCCCCAGTCGGCCCAAGACAAGGCCGGCTTCCCACAGCTGGCTTGCTTCCTCCCTCGAAGGAGACGCCCCATTAAGGAGACAAGACGAGGTGAGGCTACAGCGATCGCCCACCGGGCGGCGGCACTGTAGCCACGCTTTCCTTGACAAAGCCCTCATCATCAGGATTGAGGCAACAGAAACCAGCCACCGACTAGGCCCTTGGCAGTTGGGCAGGCCTGTCGACCAAGGAGCCGACAGCCGGCGGGACCCACCAGCCGGCGAGCCCCAGCGGCCGGCGCAGAGGCCGGCGAGGGTAGACACTGACGGCTAGGGCCCACGCCCAGCCGGATTACCATTGTACCCCCGGGGGGTAGGACTATATAAACCCCCCGGGGCACCCATGCAAAGGGTTGATCTCAGCTAGTTTTAGACACCACATAGAGAGAAGAGGAGAGCTAGCCGTGCCCTTCTTCTTCCTCTCACCAAACAGCTCAAGGAGCATCTTGTATCCACTTGGTCATCTAGTGATCATGCGGAGACCCCGCAGAGCAGCAGTAGGGGTGTTATCTCCATGGAGAGCCCCGAAGCTAGGTAAGATTCGCCGGCATGCATGTCTTCGCCTCATCCCGTTTCCAGGCACCGGCGACGTCTTATTGGCTCCCACAATGATAAGCCACCCGTTGGCATATGTCGCACCTACCACCCGACATTTGGCGCCCACCATGGGGCCAGGTGCACCGTCGTCCAGAGACCTGTTCTGGACGGGAACCCTCTTCCTCCCCAGCGAGCGTAGCCAGCCCGGCACGCCCGATGGCGCTTGCCACGACACGCTGCAAGGCCTCACCAACGCCTGCGCAGCGAGCAACCTCGCCGATCCCCTTGGCGAGACCCACATCTCCGACGAGCCCACCTCCGACGCGGGCACCGACCACCTCGTCAACCTCCTCATCCAGCTCCACGTCTCCAACGAGCCCGCTGTGGATTTGGAGTCTGTTGGCTCCACCGATCCGATGCCTGCCGACTCCGACACGGCCTCGGTCGACGCTTTCCCCACCGACGTCGTGATCTACAATGACCCGCTTCCCCGAGCCGATGGTTGTGACGGTGCCTCCACCGGGGTGATGGTCATCAGCCACGGCGGCGCTTCTGGCGAGAACGCCCTTGACGCCCCGCATGCGGTGATCCACGACTTGTCCATCCCCCTCCCGACTGATGCCGACGCCGAAGAGCTGGAGGCTCGCCGCCTCGCCCTCCTCGCAGAGGGCCGGAAGTTGGCTTCCATGAGACGCCTCACTAAGGCCCACCAGCGCGAAGTCGACCGCGCCGCCTTTGGCACGCCGCCTCCAGGCGGGCCAAGCCGAGCCGGCATTGTCCGACAGTGCGGCGCTGCCATCGCCGACATGCTAGGAGTCGACCACCCAGTCTACGCCACTCCACTCGAGAACCTGCGCGCTGCCTAGGCGGCCGTAGACGAGCTGGATGGACTGGGGGCCGAAGAACTCCCCCACATGGCCAGACGCATCCAGCAGCTAATCGATGCTTCCGCACAGCGGCACAAAGCCAACGCCCGCGCGGAAAGCCCTCCCCCTGCGCCGAGAGCACGGCGCGACGTCCTAGACGCTGACTGCGGGTAAAACCCGCGCACGACACGAGAAAGAGCCGGCTGCCAGCTGAAGCCGAACCCGGATCTCCATTGAGCGAGACGCAGTAGGCCGCCCCCGAGTCATGGAGCGGTGGGGCAACCCGCCTCCGCCTCCACCTTGTGGGGAGAGATATCCCACTCCGCCGCCTGACACGCATCCGACTCTGAGCGGCCGACTAGGTCACCGCGAAGGAGTCAGAGAGAACGACGCCCGCCATCGGATCGACCGCCTAGCGCGATCCCTGGCTCTAGAAGAAGAATATGATGTCGGCCCGCCTTGCTTCGGCCCCCGCATCCGCGACGAGCCTTTCCCCAAAGGGTTCTCGCTCCCAAGAGACACGCCTAAGTACAACGGCTCTGTGAAGCCGGAAGATTGGTTGATCGACTACTCCATAGCGGTTTGCATAGCAAACGGCAACAGGCGTGTTGCCGTAAAGTATGTCCCCCTCATGCTCCAAGGCACGGCGTGAACCTGGCTCAACAGCCTCAAGCCGTACAGCATCAACAGCTGTCTAGACTTCACAGAAGCCTTCGTTCGCAACTTCACCAGCACTTACAAGCGGGCTCCCAAGCCCAGAGAGCTCTCGTTGTGCGTGCAAGGCCCCGCTGAATCCACTCGCGACTACCTAACGCATTGGGCCGAGCTCCGCAACTCCTGCGAAGGGGTGCACGAGGTGCACCATAGAATACTTCACTGCCGGGTGCCAAGAAGGCACCCTCCTCAAGCACAAGCTCCTCTACGACGAGCCGACTACCCTCGACGAGCTTCTGGTCATAGCGGACAAGTACGCCACCGCCGACTCCTCAATGAAGACCGAGCTTCGGGTAGATGCGTCCGGGAAGGTACTCAGCCCGGCGCCCAAGACGCCGGCTGGGGACTCCGGCCGACGCCCGTACCAGAACGACCACAAGCGCAAGGCCCCCATGCCGCCCTCCACCAGTCGGTTGGTGGCCACAGTCGAAGATGAGCAGCCCGAAGGGCGGCCCTCCCCCAAGAAGCAGAAGGGTGGCAGGCCGGCTTGGCATCCGGCCTTCTCCTACGAGCAGACTCTCGACGCCCCATGCAAGTTCCACAGCGGCGCGAAGCCGTCCAACCACAGAACCCGGAAGTGCCACTGGCTCACCCGCTGCCTCCGCCTGCTGGTCAGCCGCCTCCGGCTCCTCAATAGCCGGCCGCTCGGCCAGTGGTCGGAGCTGTGCACGATGAGTTCCCCGACGAGCATGCCACCTATGTCGTCTTTACAAGCCAGCCCGAAGACCGGCGCAGTAGGCGCCGAGAGCACCAGGAAGTCAACGCGGTCGCTACCAACCCCTCCGAGCACATGCACTGGTTAGAAAAGCCTATCACCTGGAGCCGGGCCGACCACCCAGAGGTGATGCCATCTCCCGGCTCTTATGCGTTGGTTTTGGATGCCACCCTTGCAACGGACAAACGCGCCGCCCGTTTCTCCCGTGTGCTGATAGACGGCGGGAGCAACATCAACATCCTATACCGTGACACCCTGGAGATGTTGAACGTCAAGACGAAGCAACTCATGCATACTCGGACTGTATTCCATGGCATCGTACCCGGCCTGTCCTGCGCCCCCATTGGCAAGATCAAGATTGATGTTCTCTGTGGGTACAAGGATCATTTCCGCCGGGAAGCGATCTGGTTTGAAGTAGTGGACCTGGAGAGCCCCTACCATGCACTTCTTGGCCGCCCTGCCTTGGCCAGGTTCATGGCTGTTCCCCACTATGCTTACCTCAAGATGAAGATGCCGAGCACCAAGGGCATCATCACCATAGCCGGCGATTACAAGAAATCCTCCGAGTGCGCAGCAGCCAGCAGCCGGCTGGCCGAGTCCCTTGTTATTGCCGAAGAAAAGAAGATGTTGGACCGAATCGTGGCCATCACCGGCAAGCAGCCGGCTCTGTCCCGCGATCCCAAGGAGTGTGATGCCCAAGGTTCCTTCCAGCCGGCCAAGGACACGAAGAAGATACCTCTTGACCCCGAGCACCTAGAAAGGTTTGCCATCATTGGGGCGAACCTGAACAGCAAATAGGAAGGCGAGCTCGTCGATTTCCTCCGTGAGAATCGGGACATCTTTGCATGGTCCCCTAAGGACATGCCGGGTGTTCCAAAGGAATTCGCCGAGCACAAGCTACATGTCCGAGAAGGTGCAAAACTAGTCAAACAACCCCTCCGCCGACTGTCGGACAAAAAAGAAGGATTGTAGGAGAAGAGATAGCCCGGCTTCTGGCAGCCAACTTCATTATGGAGGTTTTCTTTCCAGAGTGGCTCGCCAACCCGGTCCTCGTGCTAAAGAAGAACAACAAGTGGCACATGTGTATAGACTACACGAGCCTCAACAAGGCCTGCCCCAAAGATCCTTTCACCATACCAAGGATAGATCAAGTGATAGACTCCACAGCCGGATGCGAGCTGTTGAGTTTCTTGGATGCTTACTCAGGATACCATCAGATAAAGTCAGATCCGGCTGACCGCCTGAAGACCGCCTTCATCACGCCATTCGGAGCTTTCTGCTACATGACTATGACATTCGGCTTGAGAAATGCTGGTGCCACTTTTCAGCGTTGCATGCAGAAGTGCCTCCTCAAGCAGCTCGGCAGAAGTGCCCATGTCTACGTAGACGACATTGTGGTGAAGACGGAGAAGCGCGGCACCTTGTTGGAAGACCTCAAGGAAACATTTGAGAACCTGCGCCGGTTCCAGATCAAGCTCAACCCCGATAAATGCGTCTTCGGAGTGCCAGCCGGCCAGCTTCTAGGCTTCCTGGTCTCCGAACGCGGCATCGAATGCAACCCAGTGAAGATAAAGGCCATTGAGAGAATGGAGATTCCCACCAAACTGCGAGACGTCCAGAAGTTCACCGGGTGCTTGGCCTCCCTGAACCGCTTCATCAGCCGGCTCGGAGAAAAAGCTCTCCCCCTCTACCGCCTCATGAAGAAGACCACTCACTTCGAGTGGAACGACCAAGCCGACCAAGCTTTTCGTGAGCTGAAGAAGATGCTGGCCATGCCGCCTGTCCTGGCGGCGCCGACTGAGAAAGAGCCCATGCTACTTTACATTGCTGCAACTAGCCGGGTGGTCAGCACCATCATCGTAGTCCAGCGCCTAGAAGAGGGCCGAGCCCAGCCGGTCCAGAGGCCGGTGTACTATTTGAGTGAGGTGCTGTCTACTCGAAGCAGAACTACCCGCACTACCAGAAGATGTGCTATGGCGTTTACTTCGCTGCCAAGAAGCTCAAGCCCTACTTCCAAGAGAACCCCATCACGGTCATATGCACCGCCCTGCTTGCCGAGATCATAGGCAGCCGGGATGCATCCGGCCGGGTGGCGGAATGGGCCATCGAGCTGGCCCCCTACACGATCTTCTACCAGCCTCGCACCGCCATCAAGTCCCAAGCATTGGCCGACTTCCTCGTCGACTGGGCCGAGACCCAGTACCTGCCGCCGGCTCCCGACTCCACTCATTGGCGCATGCACTTCGATGGGTCCAAGATGCGCACCGGCTTGGGAGCCGGCGTCATCTTCACCTCCCCCAAAGGCGACAAGCTCAGATACACGCTGCAAATTCACTTTGCCGCCCCCAACAACATGGCCGAGTACGACGCACTCATACACGGGCTCCGGCTTGCCAAAGAGCTTGGCATCCGCCGGATCCTGTGTTACGCCGACTCGGACTTGGTAGTCCAGTAATCATCTGGCGACTGGGACGCCAAGGACGCAAATATGGCAAGCTACCGCTTCCTCGTTCAGCAGATCAGCGGGTACTTTGAAGGATGCGAGTTCCTCCACGTACCACGAGCCGACAACGAGCCAGCAGATACCCTGGCTCGAATAGGCTCCACTCGGCAGGCAATACCAACCGACATCTCTCTGCAACGCCTCCTCAAGCCGTCTATCAAGCCGTCTCCAGAGTCTGATTCCATCTTCGTGCCGCCTGACCCCGACCCAGCCGGGTCCGGCTCGAAGAACCAAGCAGGCGGCCCGGGGACTTCAATAGTCGGCCCGGGGACTTCAATAGGCGGCTCGGGGACTTTGGTAGTTACACCCGACCCGGGGATTTCTGAACCCGGCTCGGGGACTGCGGTAGTCGGCCCGAGGACTGCACCAACGCAACAGGCGGCAGCCAACTCCAGCATTTCACCACCCAGCCCGCCCGCCCTGGTTGCAGTAGCCGTGTTGGCAATAGAAGAACTCACAGCTCCATCATGGGCCCAGCCCATCCTCAACTTCCTGATAAACCAAGAACTGCCGGCTGACGAGACAAAGGCAAGACAAGTCCAATGTCGAGCCGGACCATACACAATCATCAACAGAGAGCTCGTCAGGCGCAGTGTCACTGGAGTCTTCCAGCGTTGCGTCGAGCAAGAGAGGGGCATAGCAATCCTCAGAGACATCCACCAAGGCGAATGCGGCCACCATGCGGCCTCAAGAGCACTCCGCCAAAGCTTTCCGCCATGGATTCGTTTGGCCGACTGCTTTGGACGATGCCAAGGAGTTAGTTAAACATTGCAAAGGGTGCCAAGTCTTCAGCTCCAAGCAACACCTGCCGGCTTCGGCACTCAAGACCATTCCCCTCACTTGGCCCTTTGCTGTTTGGGGACTGGACATGGTGGGCCCATTCAAGACGGCGCGTGGCGGCATGACACATCTGCTTGTCGCTGTGGACAAATTCACCAAATGGATTGAAGCAAAGCCGATCAAGAAGCTGAATGGGCCGACTGCCGTGACATTCATCGTAGATATAACAACTCGGTACGGCATGCCACATAGCATCATCACCGACAACGGCACAAATTTCGCCAAGGGAGCATTGGCACGTTTCTGCGCGACGCAGGGCATCCAACTGGACTTAGAGTCCGTTGCCCACCCGCAGTCAAATGGCCAAGTCGAGCGAGCCAACGGCCTCATCCTTTCCGGCATCAAGCCCCGACTGGGTGTGCCACTGGAGCGTTTGGCCGGCTGCTGGCTCGATGAGCTGCCGGCCGTCCTATGGAGTCTGCGGACTACCCCAAACAAGTCAACTGGCTTCACCCCTTTCTCCCTCATGTATGGTGCCGAGGCGGTCATCCCAACTGACATCGAGTTCGACTCGCCTCGGGTAACCATGTACACGGAGGCGGAGGCCAGGGAAGCACGAGAAGACGGCGTCGACCTGCTGGAAGAGATCCGGCTGTTAGCCCTCAGCCGGTCCGCCATCTACCAGCAGGGTTTGCATTGCTACCACACTCGGAAGGTCAAGCCAAGATCTTTCCAAGAGGGCGACCTTGTGCTCCGGCTGATCCAGCGAACAGCCGGCCAGCACAAGCTCTCGGCCCCTTGGTAAGGCTCCTTTGTCATCAGCAGAGCACTAGGAAACGACTCCTACTACCTGATCGACGCACAGAAGCCGAAGGCGCAAAAGATAGACGACTCCGGCAAGGAGTCGGAACGACCATGGAACGCCAACCTCCTCCGAGGATTTTACAGTTGAAACGCAGTATGTATCACGCTACCTTTTGTACTAAGTACGAGACAATAGGCCCCCCGAGGAGAACTCGGGGACTGCCATCTTTTATCTATGAATGAAGAGTACCATGCTTATGATTATGTCACTACATTCATTTTTCTCGTCCGGCACCGGGTTCGACTAGTCGGCCCGGGGACTGGCCGCCTTGAGTTATATTAGAGGTCCTACCCGCGGTAAGACAAGTAGTGTGCCGGCACCTAGGCCCCTCTCTTGCCGAAAGCTGCAGTTCGAAGAATCGGCTGTCCAGCGAGCAAGAGTTAAAGGCAGGAAAGGGCGCCCACCTAAAAAACGGCTAGGGACTAGCAGACTAATATAACAAAAGCCAGTTTTCTCCCGCCGCCGATCGACTACCAGAGTAGCCGGCCGGCCGGCTTCCATTCACCTCGCTACAATCTATGAAAGCTCGAGTACTTACCTTCCCTAAAAAACAAAAAATAGCCAAGTTCTTCCCTAGCCACATACTGCAGAGCAGCTGCCAGCTGGGAAGGCAGCAGCCAGGGAAAGGCGGCAAAGGAAACAGCCTAAGGATAAAAAGCATACGCGAATGGAAGCCAAACACATGCATGATTCTATTTACACAAAAGACCTTCGAAAGGCCAGCATTCAACATAGTTTGAATACACCCCCAGTGGGTGGAACTGCACAAGTTTAATAAAAATTGTTCAAAGAGTAACAAGCAGGAAAAGCAAGGATGGCAGATTAAGCCAAGGGAACGACTGGCAAGTCGGGCAGGTCGGTAGAGACGGCAGTGCTGGCTGGAGGAGTGGCCGGCTGATGAACCTCGGCATGATCAACACCTATCGCAGAGGGCGTGCTAGCACGCGCCTCGTTGCTGGAGGCACGATCAAGCTGAGGCTGGCTGGCCGCTTCACCGGCTGGCTCAACGTCTTCGCCTTCCTCCCCTTCGTCGTCTTCGCCTTCATCGGTGGAAGCGATCACCTCCACCGAGTCCTCACCCTCTGCTAGGTCCAACCCGAACCATTCCTCCGGGTGGGCAACGCCATCGTCATTTATCTCAGGAGCAAAGGCGCTGATGTCAGTGCACTCGGCGATCGTCGAGGCATGCTGAGCGATAGCCGGCCGCACCTCCTCCATCTCCTCGTCGGCTTCCATCCGCCAGGTGCGTAGCTGGTCCAGGTTCAGCCCGGGATACCAGGCTCGGACAAACTCCAGCGCCCGCCCAGCTCCAAGCCGGGCCGCCGATTCCTTCCAAGCCTCGAAGCGGCCAACCACAACCTCCAGCCAGTCAGCAGTCCAACTCGGGGTGCGGGGAATCGTTTCACCTAGCCAGAGGGCGGCCAACACTTGCGTCCGGCACGCTGGAGGCAGCGGAGCATGCGGTGAGCCGGCTGCAGCCGGGTTTGGATCGCCAAGAGCTGCTCCTCAAGCGTCCGGCTCGCGCCCGGCGCGATCTCAGCCCCCGCCTGCCGGCGTGCCTCGCGGTGGGCCTCGATGGTCTGGGTGGCAATGACGGAGTAGCCAGGGAAGTAGTCTGCGCCAAGAACAAAAAGCAGCACAAGTCAGAAGACAAATCAGAGGGCAAGGGGCAAGCATGGAGTGAGGAAGGCAGCTTACCATCGATCAGATCCTCAACCCAGCCATAGTCCACGCTCAGCGCTTGTTTTGCCTCAGCCCAGCCCGCCGCTTCGGTCTCAGACTCAGCTTTGAGGGCAGCCTCGCTGTCCTGCGCCTTCTTCAGGGCCGCCTTGTGGCTCTCCTCCTGGTCGGCCAACTTCTTGGCCAGGCGGTCACGCTCCTGGACCAAGGCGTTGCACTCGGCTTCCTTGGCGCAAAGGGCGGTCTGGGCCCCGCCCAGCTGCTCCCTCAAGTCGGCATTGGCTCCTGCAAGCATGAAGAAAAAGCAAAAATCGATAAGGAAGAAGTCGTTGGGGAAGATCCGACCCGACTGCTCAGCAGTCGGCCCGAATATCGGGGACTACACCTAGTGGGTGCGCTGACGCGCCCCCACAGGAGATGAACGAAACAAAGCACGCACTCCGGCTGTTGGTCAGGTCCTCGGTCTTCTGGCCCAGCTCCTGAGCCTGGGATTTGAAGGCAGCAGCGCGGAGGTTATGGTATTCCTGGAAGATCAGATAGGATGCAAGAATAAGATAGCTGTCAGGACCTAGTAAGTTCCAAGCCGCCTGCTCAGCAGCCGACTCGGAACTCGGGGACTACACCCAGTGGGTGCGCTGACACGCCCCCATAGAAGAAATCAAAAAAGCAAAACAACCAAGGCCAGAAGACTCACCCGAATGAAGGCCCGTATCGTGAGGAACTCTTGGGTATACCACTGTAGCGAGGCGGCCTGGGCCTGTAGCCGGTTCCGGACCTCCTGGGCCGCCGTGTTCAGCTCGGCTGTCCCCCCGCTGGGTGTCCACTCGGACGTGCTGGCGCTGGCCGCCTCCAGGGCCTCCACCGTCCGGCTGGCGCCCGCTGCTCTATGCGGCTTCGGCACGGAGGTAGCTCCCCCTGCGCGCCGGCGAGATGCCGGCTGCACCTCGAGGCCGGCTACTGCCACCGGCTTGCCCCCGGCCGACTGCTCTGGCGCCGTGGCTGGTTGGCCGCTTTGGCCCGCTCCAGTCGGCGCCGTCTGCGGTGCCTCCTCCACGAAGACCATGTTGTCCTGCCTCCTCTCCATCGCCGGCGGGTCTCGGCCGACCTCCTCCGACGGGGGCACAGGGATGTCGGGGGCCACAACGCGGAGGGGAACGACAAGCTGCGGAGGCTGGTTGCATGAGGCCTCCGCCTCCTTCTCCGCGGCCGCCGCCTCCGCCCGGGCCTTGGCTGCCACGTCGGCTTGCGCCTCAGTCGCTTGCTCCTTCGCTGCCTGGGCGGCCCTTCGCTCCGCCGCCTCCAGCTCCTCCCGCGCCTCCCGTGCGTTCCGCTCCGTAGCCTCCATGAGGTCGGCGTGGTGATCCATGCAGCGGAAGCCTAAGGACCCTCCAGTCGGCCCGACTACGGGGCCGCCAGGACCCCGCTCGAGGGAAAGCGGCGCCCTGCTCGGCGAGCAAATAAAAGTTTAAAAGAGCCTCAATCGAAGAAGACAACAAAAAATACAAGACATTTGACGCTTACGCCAAGGTCGCCTGCGGCTGTTTCACTGCCTTGCGGAAGCGGGCCACCTTCGCGGCCGCCTCATCCCGCTTGGTCGCCGCCGTGGAACCCTTGGATTTCTTCGGCCGGCTGCCGAAGTAGGTCGACGCGGCCCGGCGTTTCTGCGCGTCGCCACGGGCAGCCGGCGCGGCAGACGGGCCCGCGCCTTGATGATCAGGCGCCGGCTGGCGATGCGGAACGACTTTGACCTCGTCATCGTCTGACCAGTCCTCGAGGCCGGCCCCGAGCCCCACGCCGCTTGCCTCGTCGCCTTCCCCCATGACGGAATCTTCCATGGCGGCCGCTCCCAGGTCTGGATCATCGACGTCATCCACCGTGCAGTCGGGGAGGAGATGGCGCTCTACCCTTGCGGCCACGGCCGCCGGCGGAAGAAGGGGGTTCTGCTGAAGACAAACCAGCTGATCAGAGGTCGGCCATCATGAGGCCGGCTACAAAAAAAGGGAAGAAAAGAAGGAAAACTTACCGCAGGCGGAGGGTTGGCGCGAGAATATGGCTCCTTGCTGTATTGCCACTCCTCGGCGAGCTTGCAGTTGGAGATATAGTTCACCATGTAAGATACCTCGACGTGGGGCATCTCCCTGGTGCTCAGCCGGCACGGGTCGAAGCAGTCGCTCATCTGGCAAATCATGTGAGGCCGGCCTTGGAGCGGAAGTACTTGGCGCTCCATGAAGGCGGCCACCAGGTCGGCTCCGGTCAGGCCCTCCGACTGGGTCATCACCCGAAGTCGGGCAACGGCAGTGTTCCCGGCCTGAGACAGCGACCTGGCCCGGTAGCTCCATGAGGGTTGCCTCCCAGCCGGCGGGCCAGCTACGTAAGCTGGCAGGTTGACGAAGTCGCCTTGCTGGGCGACGTTCTTCACGTAAAAATAGGACTTCTGCCAGAGCTTCACTGACTGGATCAGCGGGATGGGCGGGAACGGATTGTTCTCACCCGTCCGCCTCATGGTGATGAAGGCTCCGCAGGGGGCGGGCACGCCCGCGACAACGGTGCCGAGCTTGCATTGGAAGAATTCTCCCCAGAGCTCGAGAGTGGGGAGAACCCCAAGAAAGCCCTCGCACAGGGTGACGAAAGCCGACAGCAGCATCACCGCATAGGGTGTGAGGTGATGCGGCTGGAGGTGGTAAAACTCAAGAAAAGCGCGAAGGAATCCGCTGGCCGGGAGGCCGAAGCCGCGCAGGCAGTGCGAGCGGAAGATTACCCGCTCGCCCTCCTCCGGTGCCGGCGAGATCTCCCTTGCCGGCGCGCGACGAACCCGCACGTAGTTCTCGCCCGGCAGACACCGCGTCCGACGGAGGAACTCGACGTGTTCTTCATGGACGTTGGAGCCGTCCCACGAGCTCGACAGCGCCATGGGAGCGACGCGGCGAGGAACGAGGTGCGGTGGCGGAGGACGCGCAACCACGCTACGGCGGGATCGGAGGAACCAAGAGGTCCGACGGTAGAGCGGCGCGGCGATGGAGCGCTGCGGCGGCGGAAGGAAGGAGAAGGAAGTTGGGAAGGGTGGAGCTGTCGGCGTTCTGGGAACGGGGGTCCCCAGACTTGCCTGCCTGTGTCCTGCGGCATGGCTCAAAGGGGGCCCAGCGCGGCCCATCTTCATCAACACACACCCAAGACCCTCGCGAGGGGCCAAGCCTCGCGGGGCGGATGACACGGAGCTTCCTCAGGCGCGGCCTCATCAGGCTGGCTCACGAGGAGGCGGAGAGATCAAGGCAGGGTACCTCACGAGGTGCCCATGACGCAAGCCATGACGACCAAGGGCGCCAGGCGGGCGCCGGCCCGCGCAGTGTCCTCCTTTCCTCTTTGGTGCAAAGGGAGCAAGCGCAGGTGAGAGCATCAAGCAAAGGCACCCATTTCGGTGCAATCAGACCAAGACCAGTCCAAAGGCAGGGAAGAAGTCATTGTGGAGCCCAAGCTGGCGTCGCCACCAGAGCCTTTGGCAGGCGAGGACCAACTTTAGTCAGGATAAGTGTACCAGATGTTCCCCTTCAAAATGGCCAATTGTTGGCGCCCTTCCCGCTCAATATTTGGGAAGAGGCCGAGGGCCTTTGCCTATAAATAGGACTAGCCACCCCCAGGATAGAGACATCTAGCAACTCGGCAATCAGTTAGAAAGGCATAGGCAACAGACAGAGAGAGAGAGAAGGGCGAATGAGCTCCTCCTTGCAGTTCATCGTCCCAGCCAAGAACAGACCCTCGCGAGGCTGTTCTTCTTTGTATTGTTCATCATCAACCCAAGAGGCAATCCACCACACCACACACTGGAGTTGGGTATTACACCACATCGGTGGCCCCAACCAGTATAAACCTTGTGTCCCTTGTGCTGTTCTTTCGATAGCTTAGAACTTTGTGAGGCGGAGAGGTAGAGGGCGTGATCTCCGCACGCACCCCAGAGTTCGAACCTCAAGGGTCTGCCGGAACCTGAAATCCGACATTTGGCGCGCCAGATAGGGGTGCGCCGGAATTCATCTTCCACCGCTCTGTTCTCCTTCGACCATCGCGTCCATGTCTGACGCTCGCCGGGCCCGCGCCGAGCGCCGAGCCGCCCTCGCTTCCCGTGTCGCCCAGTTGGCTCCCGTCGTCGGGCATCCTCACCGTTCCCCGTCACCCGCCATCAACGCCGCCACCGGCCCGGTAGGGAACGAGCAGCAAGCATCATCTCAGCATCCGTCCGTGCGACAAGATGGCCGCACCACTACTCCCTCGCTCACCCCAGCTGGTTCTTCGTCCCGTGCGCTCCGCGCACCCTTGGAGGCCCGAGCTGCGCTCATCGCGGCAAACGAGCTCCTGCGCCACCGTCCCGTCGATGACGTCTACGAAGAATGGCTCGACCACGTCGCCGAGCTCGTCCGCGCCGCAGGGGGTTCTCCCGCTCCATCCGTTCCGCTGCGCTGCACCCCGCCCCGCGCGGGCAACGAAGCTCCAGGGGCGCCCCAGCCGCCTCCTCCTCAAGAAGACGCCATGGCTCCAAGGCGCGTGGCCCCTGGACGGAACCCGCTCCGTCAGGTGCCGGCGCGGCAAGAGCACAGCTGCCAAGAAGTCCCTCGCCCGCAAGAAGCTGCCAGGGCGCTCCCTGCTCCAGCACGTCGCGACCATGCTCCTGCTCCCGCACGTCAAGACCCCGCGCTGCTCCTAGCTGCAGCGCATGGGGACCCTCAAGACCAAGCTCTCCGTCACCCAAGGCCTCCCGTGGCCATGCCGGGCTGCCGTGCCTACACCACCGAACTGCGTAGCGCCACGTGGCCCGGCAAGTTCATGCCAGACCTGCCTCCTCGCTACGACGGCACGGCCGACCCCGTGGAGTTCCTCCAGCTCTATGAGCTGGGCATCGAAGGTGCCAACGGAGAAGAGAAGGTCATGGCGAACTGGTTTCCCATGGCGCTAAAGGACGGGGCCCGCACCTCGCTCCTGAATCTGGCTCCAGGCATGATCTCCTCCTGGGACCAGATGCGCACCCGCTTCATCGCCAACTTCCAAGGTACCCGCGACCGGCCACCCGCCGTGAGCGACATGCGCCGCATCAAGCAACAACCTGGAGAGACCATGCAGAAGTACATTCAGCGCTTCAACAACGCACGCCTCAAGATTTGCAAGGTGTCTGAGGAGGCCATCATCTCAGCCTTCTCCGACGGCGTGCACGACGTCAAGATGAAGGAGGAGCTGGCGATGCATGAGGACCTGTGCACTTCCTTGGAGCTGTTCAACTTGGCGACCAAGTGCGCCAGGGCTGAGGAAGGTCGTCTCTCCCTCCTCGAGCTACCTGCCGTAGACCCAGAAGAGAAGAAGCCCAAGGCCAAGGACGTGAAGCGCAAGGGGGCTGCCATGCTCGCGGCGGAACCAGACACCAAGCGGGGCAATGATTAGCCCGAATCCTCCAGGGGCAGTCGGTACTACGTGTACCACGACCTCCACACCTACAACACCAACGAATGCCAAGAGCTCCAAGCCGTGCGAGAAGGAAGGATCGGCCGTCGTCCCGACCGCGCTGATCGGGGCTACGGCCGAGGAGGAGGAAGAAACACAGGACGCTGGGAATATCGCGGCCCACGCCAAGGGTGGCGCGATCAACCTCACGAGGATCGCTGGCGAGACCCGCCTCGCGAGGGGGACTGGAGGGATCAGCCTCGCGAGGACCGCCCACAAGGCAACGCAGGCCTCCCTCCACTGTCGCCTCAGCCAAGAAGAAACGAAGACCGCCATCAGGATGAAGGGGCTGGGGGCTTCCAGGAGCCACGCGCAATCCCCTGCATCCTAGGCGGAGCTCAAGCCCCAGCCTCCAAGCGCATCTTCAAGCAGTTTGCCTGTGAAGTGAATGCAGTCCTTCCCAAGCTCGAAGCCACACGCCCTCTCAGGTGGTCATCATGCGCCATCACGTTCAGCTCAGCAGATCAGCTCAAGTGTGCAGCCACAGCCAGAGTCCTCCCAATGCTTTGTTCCCCAATCATCAGCAACGTGGTGGTCACCAGGACCCTCATTGATGGCGGGGCAGGGCTCAACGTCCTGTCCGTGGAAACATTCAACAATCTCCAAGTGCCCTACAACCAGCTTCAGCCAACCAAGCCTTTCTCAGGAGTCACCGACGGCTCCACGATCCCGATTGGGCAGGTCCGCCTCCCTGTCACCTTCGGGGCACGCAACAACTACCGCACCGAACTCATCGACTTCGACATCGCTCACATTCGCCTGCCGTACAACGCCATCCTCGGCTACCCAGCACTGGCCAAGTTCATGGCCGTGACTCACCATGGCTACAACGTCCTCAAGATGCCAGGGAGTGGCGGAGTCATCACTGTGCCCTATGAAGAGAAGGATGTGGTGTGTTCCCTGGAACGAGCCTTTCAGGCCGCATCACTGGATGACCCGGATCGCGGAAGCAGGAGGCTTCCCAAGACCACCCCCAAGAAGAAGAAGACATCGTCAGGCTCAGACCTTCAGGAGGCAGGCCCCTCAGGACCCACGCCTGGCCAGGGGGAACCTCCTTCCGTCGCATAGGAAAGCGCGCCCGGTGCCATCCTCAAGCAAGGCTTGGGGGCTCTCCCCTGGAGGGCCACTGACTTGGCTAAGGTCACGAGGGAGGCGCTTGGGCACCACGTGGAGGCGTGCTTCGAAGCACGTTCCCCTCAAGGAGCAATGCAAGAAGGGTTAGACCCTCAGGAGTTCGTCAACAAGGCCATTCAAGAACTGCAGGAAGCAAGAGTCATGAGAGGCGGCCGCCGCCTACCAGCTATGGCTCCCCATCCAGGCGAGGATGGTGGGCTGCGCGTCTACGTCGACGTACCAGGGCTCAACCGAGTCGCCTCGCTGGAGCGCCTCTGGCCCTCGCGAGTGGGGCGCTGCGAGGGTCCACCCCACAGCTATGTTCGCATGCCTTACGGCTTGCCGAACGCGGCTGCCACGTACCAGCGCCTCATGGGGGGCAACATGGAGGCTCAAGAGGCCAGGCGTTCCGCAGCCTTGGTGGAGATGGAGATGGTCCGCGAGGAGCCACCAGCGCCTCCGGAGCCTCCCAAGGCCCCTGGGCCTGGGGGCTCGTGAGGATCGGCTTCCGCAGCCCACCGAGTCTGCTACACCAACACTCCTTCATCCTCAACGTCATCAAGTGACATCTTTCATGTTTCATTCCAAGCTGGGAGCGCCCCCCAGGGCTGCATTATTCCCAGGCCGCGTGGGTCTGTCCCTGCGGCATGTATCCCCTTTATTTCATGTTGTTAGCTTACTTTGTTGGGGGCGCCCCTCGGGCTGCATCATCCACAAGCCGCTCGAGCCAGACCCAGCGGCATGTATCTCTTTTACGTTTATCTATGGCTATGCGTTCGGTGCACCATGCTTGATTATTTGTTGCCGGTTCACGGTACCTTTTCTTCCCCATGTCGACCACTTGCACGTTAAAGGGGGGGTACCTGAGCATCGCGACTCAGGGCACTTACTGGCTCTCCAGCCCACACCCTCTGGCCTTGTCCACGGCATCGTGACCTGGCATACCAGTGACGGCTGAGACCAGCTCGAGGGCCGGGACCCGAGGACGTAGAGTGCCGGCATCTAACCAAACTTGCAGGAACACATCACAAGATAAGGCCCAGTGCCAGGCGCAACCCAACTAGAGGTAGGGCCCCGTGAGTCCCGCGCTGGCTCACGGGTGCCTAGATACACCTCACCAGGCCCTACCGTGCCAGCCACGTGTCAGGGCGGGGCTGTACACGCCCCGGGGGCTCCTCCCGGAGGGGAGCCCCCTCCCACGTACTAGTGGAAGCACCATGCTCCATGCTGGCTGACGACACTGCCGAGGAGCGGCTATGCCCGTACACATACGGAAGCGCTATGCTCCGCGCTGGTGATAAACAACTGAGGGTGGCCTCCGGGCCGCATCAACCTCAGGGAGCCCAGACCTCAGTGTCTAGCCTCACCGCAATGCCTCCCCTCGGGAGTGCCGCGCGAGGGGGCTGGGCACGGGGGCTGCGCCTGGGTCACGCCCAGACGCACGCCACCCAGCCAGGCCCCCCGGGCCTGGCTCGTCGCGCGTCTCTCGCCGAGCGAAGCCAAGGTACGAAGGCCGTTTGAGCGTCAAGGGGGACTCCTGAGCATCGCGACTCAGGAGCCTAACTAGTCACGTAGCCCCTCACTCCTTTGGTCCCGTCCTGGTTTCCGGTCGGGGCTAATGCTGGGTGAGGTACACGCAGGGCCGGGCTCTGCAGACGTAGAATGGCACATCCACTTACAATTCTCTGTTCGCGCGTCAAGGGGGACTCCTGAGCATCGCGACTCAGGAGCCTAACTGGTCACGTAGCCCCTCACTCCTTAGTTCTGAAAGGCTAATGCTGGGTGAGGTACGCGCAGGGCCGGGCTCTGCAGACGTAGAACGATAGATCCACGTGCATCTCACCTCCCTGCTTGCTGTTCATGCGCCAAGGGGGACTCCTGAGCATCACGACTCAGGAGCCTAACTTGTCACGTAGCCCCTCACTCCTTTGGTCTCGTCCTGGTTTCCGGTCGGGGCTAATGCTGGGTGAGGTACGCGCGGGGCCGGGCTCTGCCGGTGTAGAACATAATCAAGTAGGAAGGAAAGCGTAATTTCAAGGAATTTAAAAGAAAATATTACAGTCCACACTGTTACCTCAATACCAAACGCATGTTTAAATGCCTCCCCGAGGCATGATACATGTGCAGGAATTAAAAGCAGAACAGGAGCTGCAGCGGAGCCACTTGTCGATGGTGGAGCAGCGCGGAGTGGCTTCGCCTCATGGAGCAGCAGGGCCGGCAGCGGCTTGCTTCGGCTTGGTGATGAAGGCTCGGAACTTCCCCAGCAGAGCCTCCGCGCGACCCTTCATGGCCTCGGCAGCGGCAGTGGCACGCTCGCCGCTCACTGGCTCCAGCAGGCTGTCAAGGTCGACGTTGGGGTCGCGAAGGTAAATATGGGTGAAGACCCGCGTCAGCGCTGCGGAAGACAGGACACGCGCCTCGGCCTCGGCCGTCGGGCCAAGGCCAAGCGCGACATCCTCAAGAGCACGAACCAGGAAGGGAAGCAGCTTGGCGGGGCCGTCCTCGGCGCCAGCCAACGGGCTCTCCAGGCCGCTGGCATAAAGCATCATCGGCGAAGAACGAGCCTTCTCCTCCATGTCCGCGAAGGCCACGTGGTCCTCGGCAAGAACCCGGGCCTTGTCGTCCAGCTCGATCTTCATCGCCTCCAGCTCCTTCTCCAGCGCGCCTAGGCGGTCACGGCACTTCTTGAGCTTGGCCTCCCGGCCCTCGACGGCCGCCTCGCGAGCCTTCACGCCCTGTTCTTGCTCTTGGCGAAGGCGGGCCTATTTCGCGAGCTGGTCCCGCAGGCCCTGCAGCTCGTCCTCCAGCACCTTGCAGCGGCCACGGACGTCGGCCGCCTCCCTCTGGGCTACGTCACGAGCAGCATTCGCCTCAAGGGCGGCCTGCCTCTTTTCATGACAAGTCGTTGAGGCCTGGACCAGCGCCGCTCAAATCGAAGCGTCGGAGCAAATCCACCATGAAGCCAGCTCCAAGCGCCCGGCCACCAAACGAGGGTCGGAGCCAAGAAGATCCTGCCATAGCCAGTCCAGCTCAGCAACAGCGCGCTCCAGAACGGCGGGAGGAGTCGGAGAGACAGCAGTCTGTGGAGCAGGAGGAGAAGGCGGCGGCAAGACCACAGCATCCTGAGGCGGAGTCTGCTGTGCCCCGATGGCTGTGGTGGCGGCAGCAGGCAAAGGTGCCTCGGGAGTCACTTGGGCCATGGGGGCTGAGCTCGCCCCAGCCAGCTCAGCTAGGCCTCACGAGGACGACCGGGCAGGAGAAGCCCGTGCGTCGCGGTCACCTTCCTCCACGGACAGAGGCGCTGCCGCGGGTGGAACCTCAGGAGCCCCCTTCAGCTTCTTCGCCGCGGGCGCCAACCTATCCAAGAAATGCGGACGTCAAGCCTCAGAAGCAGAACAAGAAATAAGGACAAGAGTCAAGCGCTTACGGGTCGTCGCTAGCAAGCTCAGGCAGCCTCCGGCCAAATTTGAAGCCTGAAAGCCGGCTGGAAGGGTCGACCTCGGAGGCAGAAGGCGCGTCTGCAGACCGCCTCAGGGTAGGGGCAGACCCGCGGGAGATTAGCCCGGTCCTGTCCTTCTTCGGGATCGGGGGCAAGCTCCCACCGACCTGCTCGTCATCATCTTCGTCGTCATCGCTCGGGGAGAGGCGGAGGGTGCGGGACCAGCACCGGGGGAGGGGAGCCCTTGACTCTCCGTCAGTCACTTCGGAGTCAGGCCCCTTCTCCCGCTCCTCTCCGTCCACCTCTTCGCCGGAGTCGTCGGAGGACACGTACACCGGTCCCTCGGGAGCCTCCGCGGGCACGGGCCCGTCCCTGTTGAAGACGCGCATGGACTCCACCACCTGCTCCCAGTTGTCGCGAAGGAACAAGGGCGTAGGACCGCCCTCCAACCTTGCCACCTCGCCCCCGACCAGAGATTGGAGGACCGCGGCCAGATCTTCGTCACCCAAGGCCGCGGGGCTCGGATGATGCCTCCACATCGGAGGTGAGTACTACCGAAGTGGAGCCAGCTGGTGCTCCAGGAATTCCCTCAGCAGCGACGCGCCGGTCAGCTTCACCGCTGCCATGCTGGCCGGCCTCAGATCCGCGTCCATCTTCTCCAACACCAGCTTCGCGTGGGGGTCCGTGAGCTCCGCTCGACCCCAATCACTGGAGCTCGTGGGCAGCTCCGTGGGCAAGATCAGCTGAGGGTGGATGCGCCCAGCGTCTGCCAAGACCCACTTTCTCGTGAAGTCCTCAATCCTTTTCCTCGGCTTCGAGATGGAAATAGTGCCACCATACACGACGAAGCTCACGCACGCGGAAGGAGAACTGCGAGAGACTCGGAGGGAGAAGTAGTGGCGCAGCAAGGCCACTGAGGGCTGCACCCCTACGTGAGCCTCGCAGTAATAGGCGAAGATTGCCAGGAGAAGGACGGAGTTGGGGTGGAGATGTAGAGCCTATAAGTTGTAATGGCGGTGGACAGAGAAGAAGAACTCGGAGAAGGGAGGATAAAAGGTGCTCCCTCGGCCCTCAATGGTAGCGGAGCCGGCCTTGAACACCTTCGCCCCGTCGATGCCTTGCGCCGCCGCCATCCGGCGCAACCGGGCAAGGCTCGCCTCCGATACGTTTGGCGACTCCAAGGCAGACGAGTACCAAGCTCCGGCCGGGGACTGACGAGGCGCCATGGCTTCTAGGTCACGGGTCAAAGAAGATCTGGAGATTTGGAGGAAGGAAGGAGAAGCGCAAGAAAGGGGATCTGAGCAGCGACCGGAGAAAGCAAAAGAAGCAAAGCCTGGGCGGATGCCGCTCCTTTATCAACCTGCGCGGTTGCTGAAGTGCCCACGTCCAGTCAATCGCCACGCGGCGCCCAAGGCCGCAGGCTGTTAGGGCCCACGGCGCTTCGCCCTTGCCCTTTCGCCTCTCAGCACGGCCAAGTCCGGGCGCGCCTTGGGCCCGGGGGCTACTGTCGGCATTCTGGGAACGGGGGTGCCCAGACTTGCCTGCCCATGGCCTGCGGCGTGGCTGAAAGGGGGCCCAGCGCGGCCCATCTTCATTAACATAGACCCAAGACCCTCGCGAGGGGCCAAGCCTCGCGGGGCGGATGACACGGAGCTTCCTCAAGCGCGGCCTCATCAGGCTGGCTCACGAGGAGGCGGAGAGATCAAGGCGGGGTACCTCACGAGGTGCCCATGACGCAAGCCATGACGACCAAGGGCGCCAGGTGGGTGCCGTCCCGCGCAGTGTCCTCCTTTCCTCTTTGGTGCAAAGGGAGCAAGCGCAGGCGAGAGCATCAAGCAAAGGCACCCATTTCGCTGCAACGAGACCAAGACCAGTCCAAAGGTAGGGAAGAAGTCATTGTGGAGCCCAAGCTGGCGTAGCCACTAGAGCCTTTGGCAGGCGAGGACCAACTTTAGTCAGGATAAGTGTACCAGATGTTCCCCTTCAAAATGGCCAATTGTTGGCGCCCTTCCCGCTCAATATTTGGGAAGAGGCCCAAGGCCTTTGCCTATAAATAGGACTAGCCACCCCCAGGGTAGAGACATCTAGCAACCCGGCAATCTGTTAGAAAGGCATAGGCAACAGACAGAGAGAGAGAGGGGGGCGACTGAGCTCCTCCTTGCAGTTCATTGTCCCAGCCAAGAACAGACCCTCGCGAGGCTGTTCTTCTTTGTATTGTTCATCATTAGCCCAAGAGGCAATCCACCACACCAGACACTGGAGTAGGGTATAACACCACATCGGTGGCCCAAACCAGTATAAACCTGGTGTCCCTTGTGTTGTTCTTTCGATAGCTTAGATCTTTGTGAGGCCGAGAGGTAGAGGGCGTGATCTCCACGCGCACCCCAGAGTTCGAACCTCAAGGGTCTGCCGGAACCCGAAATCCGACAGGAGCGACGGAGAGCGTGCAAGCTTCCACTGCTCCCTCTCCTCCCCCTACTTATAGACCCACGCGGCGGAGCCGAGTAGGCGTGGTGTGGGGAACGTGGGATTAACTGCGCCCACTCCCCCACGTACCGCGATTATTCCGCCCTAATGACGTGATGAAACCGCCGTAGGAAGGCGAGCGGTCCGTTGTGGGCCGCAGAAGATCCGCGCTTGGGCCGAGGCCTAGAAGAGGCGGGCCCGGGCCTGCGGCGGCGTCCCATCGCGTGCGTGCGTTGGCAGACCTTCCTTGCCATGTGGCCCGCGGGGTGGCGCGCGGTCAGCACACGGGCCGACCCGCGTTCCCGCCTACAAGACCACGGAGCTTTCCGAAGACGGCGCGCATAAGCAAAGCCGGCTCCTCGGGATAGGAAGCTGACCGAGACTCTCGTCCCTTTGTCAGCCTCGAAGCTCGATCAGCTTCGGGGACTATTGTCGGAGTAAATGACCACGGGTAGCCTAGCCGGCTCCCCCTGGCCCTTCTGGAAAAATTACGAGCCGATTCGGCCTCCAAGAATCCAAGACGTGGGGCCGCCTTCCCCTTGCTGGCTATCTCCCAGGCCGACTATCGGAAGGCAGCCCGGCTTTAGCCCTCATGAAGAAAGCCGCGGGAGGGCCGGCTCCAAGAGGCCGGCCGCGAGAAGGCCGACTCCATGGAGCCGGCTCCCACAAAGCGGTCAAGATCGTACCCTCGAAGTCTGCATCCACATAACGGCGATGTGACGGGGCGTGGCTACAATAAAGCCTGCCACCGCCGAATCCCAGAGCACGCCTGGCACAGCGCGCCGTACGGGGTGGCCATGACCCGTCCAGCGCGGCACTATTGCCATGTTGGCCATGACGCCATCCACGACGGGCTATCAGCACGACCCACGGCCGGTGGGCCCCTTCAGGCAGAGAGACACCCGAAGGCGGCCAGGCCTCGCCCAGTCGGCCCAAGACAAGGCCGGCTTCCCACAGCCGGCTTGCTTCCACCCTCGAAGGAGACGCCCCATTAAGGAGACAAGACGAGGTGAGGCTACAGCGATCGCTCGCCGGGCGGCGGCACTGTAGCCACGCTTACCTCGACAAAGCCCTCATCATCAGGATTGAGGCAACAGAAACCAGCCACCGACAAGGCCCTTGGCAGTGGGGCCAGCCTGTCGACCAAGGAGCCGGCAGCCGGCGGGACCCACCAGCCGGCGGGCCCTAGCGGCCGGCGCAGAGGCCGGCGAGCGTAGACACTGACGGCTAGGGCCCACGCCCAGCCGGATTACCATTGTACCCCCGGGGGTACGCCTATAGAAACCCCCCGGGGCACCCATGCAAAGGGTTGATCTCAGCTAGTTTTAGACACCACATAGAGAGAAGAGGAGAGCTAGCCGTTCCCTTCTTCTTCCTCTCACCGAACAGCTCAAGGAGCATCTTGTATCCACTTGTTCACCTAGTGATCATGCGGAGACCCCGTAGAGCAGCAGTAGGGGTGTTATCTCCACGGAGAGCCCCGAAGCTGGGTAAGATTCGCCGGTGTGCATGTCCTCGCCTCATCGCGCTTCCAGGCACCGGCGACGTCTTATTGGCTCCCACAATGATAAGCCACCCGTTGGCATATGTGGCACCTACCACCCGACAATGCCCGACAGCCACCCTTTTGTACAGGTCTTGCCTCAGTTACAGGTAACCCCTTGTACAAAGCCAGGTGCAGACCCCCTGAGCAACAGAGAAATAAATGAAGCGCTGGGGGGCAACAAGTCGCATGCATTCATAAGAATTTCATGTGGATCGCACGTTCATGTAGATAAGATTGCATCTGGCATCATTCCCATCTGCCGAGACTTGGCCTCTAAGGGAAGCTGCAAAGATGAATCTGTTGGAAATATGCCCTTAGGCAATAATAAATTGGTTATTATTATATTTCCTTGTTCATGATAATCGTTTATTATCCATGCTAGAATTGTATTGATCGGAAACTCAGATACATGTGTGGATACATAGACAACAACATGTCCCTAGTAAGCCTCTACCGGACTAGCTCGTTGATCAAAGATGACTATGGTTTCCTAGCCGTAGACATGAGTTGTCATTTGATAACGGGGTCACATCATTAGGAGAATGATGTGATGGGAAAGACCCAAACTTTAAACGTAGCATATGATCGTGTCAAGTTTATTGCTATCGTTTTCTACATGTCAAGTATATGTTCCTATGACCATGAGATCATGCAACTCACTGACACCGGAGGAGTACCGTCTGTGAACCAAACATCACAACATAACGGGGTGACTATAAAGGTGCTCTACATCTCCGAGGGTGTTTGTTGAGTTGGCATGGATCTAGACTAGGATTTGTCACTCCGTATGACAGAGAGGTATCTCATGGCCCACTCGATAATGCAACATCATGGGCCAAGGGGAGGGGCAAACCAGCCCACTAAGGGGTTGAACGACCCCTCACCCCATCTCACGTAACCAGGAAAGTTGGGGGCGTTCCCCTAGGGCTTCCTGAGGGAGTCCTGGATTAAGGGGTCCTCGGACAGCCGGACTATATGCTTTGGCTGGACTGTTGGACTATGAAGATACAAGATTGAAGACTTCGTCCCGTGTCCGGATGGGACTCTCCTTTGCATGGAAGGCAAGCTTGGATATTCGGATGTGTAGATTTCCTTCTCTGTAACCGACTCCATGTAACCCTAGCCCCTCTGGTGTCTATATAAACCGGAGGGATTAGTTCGTAGGGAAACAACAATCATAATCATAGGCTAGCTTCTAGGGTTTAGCCTCTACGATCTCGTGGTAGATCAACTCTTGTAATACTCATATCATCAAGATCAATCAAGCATGAAGTAGGGCATTACCTCCATCGAGAGGGCCCGAACCTGGGTAAAACATCGTGTCCCCTGCCTCCTGTTACCATTGGCCTTAGACGCACAGTTCGGGACCCCTTACCCGAGATCCGCCGGTTTTGACACCGACATTGGTGCTTTCATTGAGAGTTCCACTGTGTCGTCGCGATAAGGCTTGATGGCCCCTTCGATCATCTTCAACAATGCGGTCTAGGGGGAGGTTTTCCTTCCCGGTCAAATCTTCGTATTTGGCGGCTTCGTACTGCAGGCCAACTCGCTTGGCCATCTGGAGCAGATCGACAGCTACGCCCCTGGCCGTCAGGTTAGGTTTGGATGCTTAAACTATACTGCCGACATCTGCGGAGACTTGATCTTCAATGGATTCGAGCCCATGACAGGTGCGCCGAACAGTCACGACGGGCATGACTTTGATCTGCCGTCGGACGGTATTCAGGAGATCGCACCCGCGTTGGCGCCGGGAATCAATCCGGAGCAGATCGTGCCTTCCGAGGACGGGTGGATGGATCCCGCCACAGAGGCCGCACACCCATCGGCATCGGAGCCGAACACTAATCCCACCTCCTCTGAGGTTGGTGACATTGGACCCCCGGACTCTTCCCTGGTTGCAGGATCCGAACAGTGTGTGTCTATACCTATCGAATCAGATTGGGCACCCATCATGGAGTTCACCGCCGCGGATATTTTTCACCACTCGCCCTTGGGTGATGTGTTGAACTTATTAAGGTCTCTGTCCTTGTCAGAAGATTCTTGGCCGAACTATGTCCGGCTCGAGTGGGAAGCGGACAGCAAAGAAATTCGTTCGTCACCCACCACCCACTTCATAGCCACTTTCGATGACTTAACCGACATGCTCGATTTCGACTCTGAAGACGTCGACGGTATTTACGACGACACATGAAAAGAACAGGAACCACCGAACACTGGGCGCTGGATTGCCACCTCATCATACAATATATACATGGTGGACACACCAAAAGAAGGCGATGGTGACGATACCACGAAGGTTAATCCCCTCGATAAGCCACCAAAGCAGCGCCGTAGACGCCGCTCTAAATCCCGCCACAGTAAAAACAACGATAACAGCGCAAAAAATAATAATACCCCGCTTGATTCCAAAGGAAACGACGACCCCAAGGACCCAGCGATGGAGCAGGATGAGCCAGGGGACGATGAAAACAGTCCGGAGCCGATGTCAGACAACGCCGATCACGAGGGTAAAATTCAACAACCTGTCCCCAGAGAGGAGAACAACCTGGACGATGATGCACTCATTATCCCAGAAGAACTCTTGGAAGAAGAGAACCTCCATAGAAGGCTTATCGCCACCGCGAGGAGCCTAAAGAAGCAGAAGCAAAGGCTTAAGGCCGCACAGGATAAACTCAACCGCAGGAGAAACAAAGTGCTAGACACTTGAGAAAAATACGGCAACGATCGCCACACAAAGAGCTATCCAAAGCGCAAGCTGCTGCCTGAATTCGACGACGAGGCCCTAGAGCCCACCCAGCCGAAAACGACCGATCAGCCAGACCGACCGCCCCGTGGCTGTGACAAGACGGCTAATGATGCCGCCCACAAGTTAGCACATGATTTACATGAGCTCCTAAATAGAAAGTCCGGTGTGGCTAGATCCATCTACGGATCTAGGAAGCGCGCTCAAGCACATGATAAGAACTACCGAAATGATCACATCGATCGAATACCAGCTTGGGATCAGAACTGAACACAACAACCGTCGATGGCATGCCATGACACAACTAGATACAGGGGTGCCGCGCACCCCCAGTGCTTCACCGATGAGGCACCGAATCATGAGTTTCCGGAAGGAGTTAACCCGTGAATATAGAGGCATACGACGGAACTACAGACCCCAGGGTCTGGATCGAGGACTTTGTCCTTCATATCCATATGGCTCGCGGAGATGATCTCCACGCCATCAAATACCTACCCCTCAAATTAAAGGGACCAGCTCGGCACTGGTTGAAAAGCCTTTCCAAAAACTCAATTAGAAGTTGGGAAGAGCTCGAGGATGCTTTCAGGGCTAATTTTCAAGGGACTTATGTCCGGCCCCCGGACGCTGACGACCTAAGTCATATAATTCAACAGCCCAGAGAGTCAGCCCGAAAGCTCTAGGACATGTTTCTTACTAAGAAAAATCAAATAGTCGACTGCCGCCGAGGCATTAGCAGCCTTCAAACACAATATCCGGGACGAATGGCTTGCCACACACCTCGACCAAGAAAAACCCAGGATGATAGCAGCCTTAACAAGCCTTATGACCCGCTTTTGCGCGGGCGAGGATAGCTGGCTGGCCCGTAGCGGCACCAGCGACCCAAGCACATCCGAAGTCAGGGATGGCAACGGGAAGCTGCGATGCAACAAAAACAAGCATCGAAACAATAATGACTGCCCAGAGAATACGCTAGTCAATGTCGGATTCAGGGGCTCTCAACCTGGTCAACGGAAGAAGCCATTTTAAGGCAGTAGAGATGGACCGTCCATCCTAAACAAGATTCTAGACAAACTGTGTCAGATTCACGGCACCCCTGAAAAGCCTATAAACCACACCCATAGAGAGTGTTGGGTTTTCAAATAGGCTGGCAAGCTAAACGCCGAACAAAAGGGGAGGGAGACGCCAAGTGAGGACGAGGATGAGCCTCGTCAGCCGAACACTGGAGGACCGAAAAAATTCCCACCAGAAGTCAAAACAGTAAATATGAGTTAGGCGACTCACATTCCAAAGATAGCGCGCAAACGCGCACTCAGAGGCGTATACGCTGTTGAGCCCGTTGCCCCCAAATTTAATCCCTGGTCGGCATGCCTGATCACCTTCGATCATAGGGACCATCCAACTAGTGTCCGGCACGGAGGATCGGCTGCCTTGGTGCTCGACCCAATAATTGACGGATACCATCTCACACGAGCCCTCATGGACGGCGGCAATAGTCTAAACCTGATATATCAGGACACTATCCGCAAAATGGGGATAGACCCTTCAAGGGTCAGCCTAAGTAACACTACCTTTAAAGGAGTAATACCAGCCGTGGAGGCCCACTGTACGGGCTCTCTAGTACTAGAGGTTGTATTTGGTTCCCCCGACAACTTCAGAAGCGAGGAATTAACCTTCGACATCGCTCCATTCCGGAGTGGCTATCATGCACTACTTGGACGAACGACCTTCGCTCATTTTAACGCAGTACTGCATTACGCCTACCTCAAACTTAAGATGCCCGGTCCACGCCGCGTCATCACAGTTAGCAGAAACACGGAGTGTTCCTTACGTGCGGAAGAATATGTGGAGGCTCTAGCAGCCGAACACTGAGCGGCCCCTCCAACCAGGACTAATGGCCGGTCGTCAAGACCATGGACACGGTTAGATGAGTCCGGCGCTCTACCAAATGTAACAGCCCAGTTGGGATTTCCCCACAAAAGATGCTAGGGGCTGCTCGCAAAAAGAGCGTGTAGTTCGGCTCGACCCTATCAATAAAAATAGCATATTGCATTATCATGATTTATTCAGACTAACAAACACCTCGCATGAAGTCTTTCACCAGGGTTTCTTCTTTTACAGGCGACCATCATGCTACACCCTTCCAGGATATGGCACAACGGCGACCATCACGCTACACCCTTCCAGGATATGGCACAACGGAGACCATCATGCTACAGACATGCAGCAGGGACCCGCACAAAGGTTTCTTTTGAGATTAAAACCCTGCGTAAACCTTTTTAACATCTCTTGTTGCTTCTTCCCCTCTGGAAACTTCATACAACCGGGAGGGATACTGGCGTTTTTGGTACTTTTGTCACACCAAACTACTGCTCATACCTGGAAAATCAGGGCTTATTGTTAAGGGCGTTATTCAGCCCAGTACATATTATAAAGTCTGAATACCTTAGGGAGTGTTCGGCGTCGCGAGTTTGGCCATATATGCATCATCTCCGAATCATGTCTTTGGTCCAATGTTGGGTTTGCCCGGTGATAACCCACAAGTGCAGGGGATCGCAACAGCTTTCGAGGGTAAAGTATTCAACCCAAATGTATTGATTCGACACAAGGGGAGCCAAAGAATATTCTTGAGTATTAGTAGTTGAGTTGTCAATTCAACCACACCTGCATAACTTAGTATCTGCAGCAAAGTATTTAGTAGCAAAAGTGGTATGATAATAAAGGTAACGGCAGCAAAAGTAATGTTTTTGGGTTTTGTAGTGATTGTAACAGTAGCAACGGAAAAGTAAATAACAGAAGAACAATATGTGAAAAGCTCGTAGGCAATGGATCAGTGATGGATAATTATGCCAGATGCGATTCCTCATGTAATAGTTATAACCTAGGGTGACACAGAACTAGCTCCAGTTCATCAATGTAATGTAGGCATGTATTCCGTAAATAGTCATAAGTGCTTATGGAAAATAACTTGCATGACATCTTTTGTCCTACCCTCCCGTGGCGGCGGGGTCCTAGTGGAAACTAAGGGATATTAAGGCCTCCTTTTATTAGAGAACTGGAACAAAGCATTAGCACATAGTGAATACATGAACTCCTCAAAGTACGGTCATCACCGAGAAGTATCCCAATTATTGTCACTTCGGGGTTGTCAGATCAGAACACATAATAGGTGACTATAGACTTGCAAGATCGGATCAAGAACACACATATATTCATGAAAACATAATAGGTTCAGATCTAAAATCATGGCACTCGGGCCCTAGTGACAAGCATTAAGCATAGCAAAGTCATAGCAACATCAATCTCAGAACATAGTCGATACTTGGGATCAAACCCTAACAAAACTAACTTGATTACATGGTCAATCTCATAAAACCCATCACCGTCCAGCAAGCCTATGATGGAATTACTCATGCACGGCGGTGAGCATCATGAAATTGGTGATGGAGGATGGTTCATGATGACGACGGCGACGAATCCCCCTCTTCGGAGCCCCAAACGGACTCCAGATCAGCCCTCCCAAGAGAGATTAGGGCTTGGTGGCGGCTCCGTATCGTAAAACGCGATGAAACTTTCTCTCTGATTTTTTTCTTCCCGAATGTGAATATATGGAGTTGGAGTTGAGGTCGGTGGAGGTCCAGGGGGCCCACAAGATAGGGGGCGCGCCCAGGGGGAGGGGGCGCGCCCCCCACCCTCGTGGACAAGGTGTGGGCCCCGTGGTCTTGATTCTTTCGCTAGTATTTTTTATATTTTCCAAAAAGTGCCTCTGTGGATTTTCAGGACATTCCAAGAACTTTTCTTTTCAACACATAAAACAACATCATGGTAGTTCTGCTGAAAACAGCGTCAGTCCGGGTTAGTTTCATTCAAATAATGCAAGTTAGACTCCAAAACAAGGGCAAAATTGTTTGGAAAAGTAGATATGTTGGAGACGTATCAACTCCCCCAAGCTTAAATCTTTGCTTGTCCTCAAGCAATTCAGTTCATAAACTGAAAGTGATAAAGAAAAACTTTTATAGTCAAACGGACCATCCGTTTTCTCTACATCCGTTTCAGAAAAGCCATCATCCGTTTTCTCTTGTTGTTGTAAACATGCAAAGGCATCATTCAGGTTTCAGAAAATATTATGAACTAACCATACTCACAATAACACTTAGGTCTCACAATTACTCATATCAATAGCATAATTAGCTAGCGAGGCATAATAATAAAACTCGGATGGCAACACTTCCTCAAAACAATCATAACATGATATAACAAAATGGTATCTGGCTAGCCCTTTCTGAGACCGCAAAACATAAATGTAGAGCACCTTTAAAGATCAAGGACTGAGTAAACATTGTAATTCATGGTAAAAGAGATCCAGTCAAGTCATACCCAATATAAACCAATAATAATGAATGCAAATGACAGTGTGCTCTCTAGTGGGTGCTTTTTAATAAGAAGGGTGATGACTCAACATAAAAGTAAATAGATAGGCCCTTCGCAGAGGGAAGCAGGGATTTGTAGAGGTGCCAGAGCTCGATTTTAAAATAGAGATTGAATAACATTTTGAGCGGCATACTTTTGCTGTCAACGCAACAACTATGAGATGGTTGTATCTTCCATACTACATGCATTATAGGCAGTTCCCAAACAGAATGGTAAAGGTTTATGCTCCCCCAACCACCAACAAGCATCAATGCATGGCTTGCTCGAAACAACGAGTGCCTCCAACTAACAACAACCCTGGGGGAGTTTTGTTTAATAATTTTGATTTGTTTCGATCTTTTTGGATCATGGGACTGGGCATCCCGGTTACCGGCCCTTTCTCGTGAATGAGGAGCGGAGTCCACTCCTCTTGAGAATAACCCACCTAGCATGGAAGATATAGGCAGCCCTAGTTGTAACATGAGTTGTTCGAGCATACAAAACAAAATTTCATTTGATGGTTTAGAGTTTTGCACATACAAATTTACTTGGAACGGCAGGTAAATACCGCATATAGGAAGGTATAGTGGACTCATATGGAACAACTTCGGGGTTTAAGGAATTTGGATGCACAAGCAGTATTCCCGCTTAGTACATGTGAAGGCTGGCAAAATACTGGGAAGCGACCAATTGAGAGTGTGACAACAGTCATAAACATGCATTAAAATTAGTTTACACCGAGTACAAGCATGAGTAGGATATAATCTACCATGAACATAAATATCATGAAGGCTATGTTGATTTGTTTCAACTACATGCGTGAACATGTGCCAATTCTAGTCACTCAATGCATTCAAAGGAGGATACCATCCCATCATACCACATCATAATCATTCTAATAACATGTTGGCACGCAAGGTAAACCATTATAACTCATAGCTAATCAAGCATGGCACAAGCAACTATAATCTCTAAATGTCATTGCAAATATGTTTACTTCATAATAAGCTGAATCAGAAACGATGAACTCATCATATTTACAAAAACAAGAGAGGTCGAGTTCATACCAGCTTTTCTCATCTCAATAAGTCCATCATATATCGTTATTATTGCCTTTCACTTGCACGACCGAACGATGTGTATAATAATAATAGTCCACGTGCATTGGACTAAGCTGGAATCTACAAGAATTCAACTCAAAAGAGAAGACAAGATAATATGGGCTCTAAGTAAAATAAACAATCATGCATATGCGAGCCACTAAACATTTTCAATATGGTCTTCTCGACCCCCAAAGGAAAGAAAAGAAAATAAAACTATTTACACGGGAAATATCCCAACAAGTAAGAAGAACTAGAAATCTTTTTGTGTCTTGATTTTAATTCCTACTACAGGTATGGAAATTAAACTAACTAATTTTTTGGTTTTTCTTAAGGTTTATCAAACTCACAAGAAGAAAACGAGAAAAAGAAATTTAAACTAAAATGGATAATACAATGAAAGAGTATGAGCACCGACGACTAGTGTGTGAACATGAATGTAAAGTCGGTGAGGAATACGTACTCCCCCAAGCTTATGCTTTTGGCCTATGTTGGTTTAATACCATGGACCGCCTGGCTGATATTCGTAGTTGTAACTGGGGTCGTACTGAGACGCAACAGCAATAGCCTCCTGAGCTGCGGCTTGTTGGCGAGCTGCCTCCGCTCTCCCCTCGTGTTCAGCTGCTTCCTCCCTAGTGACAACATATCTTCCTTTTGCCTGATAATCAAAAAGGAGAGGAGAAGGAAGAGTAACATGGACGACATTGCGTCTGTCATAGATTAGTCGATATTGGAGGAATTGTTCATTCCTCCTAAGAAATTGATGATTGACCATAGCTTCAGAATCCAAATAAACAGGAGGTATACTCATATCTCCCTCTCGTGGGGCTATACTAAGATAATTAGCCACACGGGTTGCATAAATTCCTCAAAATAAATTTCCCTTTCTACTATTATTCTGCAACCTACGTGCAACTATTGCCTCCAAGTTATAACCTTTATAACCTAACACAGCGCTCTTGAGGACACACAAATCAGGGACACACATATGACATGGTTCATCTTTACCATTAATGCATGTACCAATGAAGAGAGAAAAATAATGTATAGCAAGAAAATGGATGCTCCCTATGGTAGCTTGTGCTATATCCCTGGATTCTCCTGTAGTAATACTAGCAAGGAAATCTCTAAATTCAGATTTGTGAGGATCATTAATATTGCCCCACTGCGGAAGTTTGCAAGCAGTTGTAAAATCCTCTAGGTCCATGGTATAAGATGTATCATAAATATCAAATATGACACTAGGAGAATTACGCGTACAGTTATATTTAAACCTCCGCATAAAGGAATCAGTCAATTGATAGTACTGAGGACACTTATCTTGTAACAAGTCCTCCAACTCAGCATTACGCACATACGCGTCAAATTCCTCCTTGAAGCCTGCTTCGACCATAAAATCATTGGATGGACACTCACAAGCTCGTACATTCGCGCCCCTCGGCAATTCAACATCTTGCTCACGTATAGCAATCTTGGGCCCTTTCTTCACCGAGGAACCACCTTGGTAAATTCTCCTAGACATAATTCTTTTTCTGAAAAATTTCTGAAATTTTAGTAACTTCAAAATAAAAGTGAATAAAACTAAACAAGATTGGTAGCAACCACTCCTACAAGTGCCTAGAGCCTATATCATGCATTAGAATTGCTTGGGACCTCATAAATTCAACATGCAAGCTCAAGAACATGGTCACCTATTCTGCAAAAATTTGCAATGAATAAAGCACTAGAACAAAAACTAATTGGACCAATGGAGGAGTCACATACCAAGCAACAATCACCCAAAGCAGTTTTGTGAATGGAGCTTTGAGCAAGGAGATCGAAAATCGCAGCAAAATGAGCTAGAACTCGTGCTTGAGCTGGATGGGGATTTTTTTGGGTAGAAGATGAAGTGTGTGGGTGCTGGCATAAGTGGAGGTTGGCCACCAAGGGCCCACGAGACAGGGGGAGCGCGCCGACGTGGGGTGGGCGCGCCCACCACTCTCGTGGCCTGGTGCTTGCCCCTCCTGCAGTGTTTTCAGTGCCTAAAATCCTCAACTATTCCATAAAAAATCATACTAAATTTGCAGGGCATTTGAGCACTTTTATTTTCTGGCTATTTTTTTAATGCACCGATAATTCAGAAAACAGCCAGATAATGCTATTCTTGCTTTATTTATGCTAAATATCAGAAAGTAGAAAGTGGGTACAGAAGGTTGTGCCTTCTAGTTTCATCCATCTCATGATCATCAAAATGAATCCAATAACAAGGTTGATCAAGTCTTGTTAACAAACTCATTCTGAATAACACGGAACCGGAGAAATTTCGAATAACACTAAGTTACCTCAACGGGGATATGAAAATCCCCAACAATAAGAATATCATACTTATTCTTGATAGTAGGGAGAGGAAATTCAAAACCTCCAATAATAATAGTTGGAACTTTTCCAATAGAATTGATGCTATGAACTTGAGATTGCTTCCTCGGAAAGTGTGCCGTATGCTCATTACCATTAACATGAAAAGTGATATTGCCTTTGTTGCAAGCAGTAACAGCCCCTACAGTATTCAGAAAAGGTCTACCAAGGATAATAGACATACTATCGTCCTCAGGAATATCAAGAATAACAAAGTCCGTTAAGATAGTGACATTTGCAACCACAACAGGCACATCCTCACAAATACCGACAGGTATAGGAGTTGATTTATCAGCCATTTTCAAAGATATTTGAGTAGGTGTCAACTTATTCAATTCAAGTCTACGATATAAAGAGAGAGGCATAACACTAACACCGGCTCCAAGATCACATAAAGAAGTTCTAACATAATTTCTTTTAATGGAGCATGGTATAGTTGGTACCCCCGGATCTCCAAGTTTCTTTGGTATTCCACGCTTAAAAGTGTACTTAGCAAGCATGGTGGAAATTTCAACCTCCGGTATCTTTCTTTTGTTTGTGATGATATCCTTCATGTACTTAGCATAAGGATTTACTTTGAGCATATCAGTTAAGCGCATACGTAAGAAAATAGGTCTAATCATTTTAGCAAAGCGCTCAAAATCATCATCATCCTTTGTCTTGGATGGTTTAGGAGGAAAGGGCATGAGTTTCCGAACCCATGGTTCTCTTTCTTTACCGTGCTTCCTAGCAACAAAATCTCTCTTATCATAATGTTGATTCTTTGATTGTGGGTTATCAAGATCAACAGCAGGTTCAATCTCTACATCATTCTTTTTGCTAGGTTGAGCATCAACATGAACATTATCATTAACATTATCACTAGGTTCATGTTCATCACCTGATTGTGTTTCAGCATCAGAGATAGAAATATCATTGGGATTCTCAGGTGTGTCCATAGTAGGTTCACTAGAAGCATGCAAAGTCCTATCGTTTTTCTTTTTCTTCTTTTTGAAGAACTAGGTGCCTCTAAATTATTTCTCTGAGAATCTTGCTCTATTCTCTTAGGGTGGCCTTCAGGATAAAAAGGATCCTAAGTCATTCTACCAGTTCTAGTAGCCACTCTAACAGCAAAGTCATTTTTATTATTTAATTCCTCAAGCAAATCATTTTGAGCTTTGAGTACTTGCTCAGCTTGAGTAGCAACCATTGAAGCATATTTGCTAATGAGTTTGAATTCACCTTTAACTCTAGACATATTATTGCTCACGTGTCGTACCTCGAAAGCATTATTCTTTATCTCTCTACCAACATAAGCATTAAAACTTTCTTGTCTAGCCATAAAGTCATCAAATTCATCTAAGCATGGGCTATGAAATTTAGTAGAAGGTATTTCAACTTTATCATATCTATAGAGAGAATTTACCTTTACTATCTGTGTCGGGTTATCAAGACAATGTGGTTCTTCAACAGGTGGTATATTAAGACCATGTATTTCTTCAATAGGTGGTAACTTCTTAACGTCTTCAGCTTCAATACCTTTTTCTTTCATTGATTTCTTTGCCTCTTGCATATCTTCAAGACTGAGAAATAAAACACCTCTCATCTTCGGAGTGGGTTTAGGAATAGGCTCAGGAGTTGGCTCAATTGGTTCAGGAATTGCCTCAGTAATTGGCTCAGGAAGAGTCCAATTGTTCTCATTAGTCAACATATTATTCAATAGTAATTCAGCTTCGTCGACTGTTCTTTCCCTGAAAACACAACTAGCACAACTATCCAAGTAGTCATTGGAAGCATCGGTTAGTCCATTATAAAAGATATCAAGTATTTTATTCTCTTGAGAGGATGATCAGGTAAAGCATTAAGTAATCGGAGAAGCCTCCCCCAAGCTTGTGGGAGAATCTCTTCTTTTATTTGCACGAAATTATATATTTCCCGCAATGCAGCTTGTTTCTTATGAGCAGGGAAATATTTAGCAGAGAAGTAATGAATCATATCCTGGGGACTACGCACACATCCAGGAGCAAGAGAATTATACCAAGTCTTAGCATCACCCTTTAATGAGAACGGAAATATCTTAAGGATACAAAAATAGTGAGATCTATCATCATGAGTAAACAGGGTAGCTATATCATTCAACTTGGTAAGATGTGCCACAACAGTTTCAGATTCAAGGCCATAAAAAGGATCAAATTCAACCAAAGTAATAATTACAGGATCAACAGAGAATTCATAATCCTTATCAGTAACACAGATAGGTGAAGTAGCAAAAGCAGGGTCAGGTTTCATTCTAGCATTAAGAGACTGCTGCTTCCATTTAGCTAATAATTTCTTAAGATCATATCTATCATTGCAAGCAAAGATAGCTCTAGCGGCTTCTTCATTCATAACATAACCCTCAGGAACAACAGGTAATTCATAATCATTGGGGGAATTTCATCATCACTATCATCTATAATAGCATCTACAATAATTTCATTCCCCCTAACTCTAGCAAGTTGTTCATCATGAAATTCACCTAATGACAAAGTAGTATCATGCACGGAAGTAGTTTCATCATAAGTATCATGCATAGCAGAAAGGCATCATCAATAACATGTGACATATCAGAATTCATAGCAGTAGCAGGTTTAGGTGTCGCAAGTTTACTAATAATAGAAGGAGAATCTAGTGGAGAGCTAGATTGCAGTTCCTTACCTCCCCTCGTAGTTGAGGGAAAAATCTTAGTTCTGTTGTCTTGCAAGTTCTTCATAGTGATCAACAGATATAAATCCCAAGTGACTCAGAGAATAGAGCTATGCTCCACGGCAATAGGGCCAGAAGTTAGTCTTGATAACCCACAAGTGTAGGGGATCGCAACAGCTTTCGAGCGTAAAGTATTCAACCCAAATTTATTGATTCGACACAAGGGCAGCCAAAGAATATTCTTGAGTATTAGCAGTTGAGTTGTCAATTCAACCACACCTGGATAACTTAGTATCTGCAGCAAAGTATCTAGTAGCAAAACTGGTATGATAATAAAGGTAATGGCAGCAAAAGTAATGTTTTTGGGTTTTGTATTGATTGTAACAGTAGCAACGAAAAAGTAAATAAGCGAAGAACAATATGTGAAAAGCTCGTAGGCAATGGATCAGTGATGGATAATTATGTCGGATGCGATTCCTCATGTAATAGTTATAACTTAGGGTGACACGGAACTAGCTCTAGTTCATCAACGTAATGTAGGCATGTATTCCGTAAATAGTCATACGTGCTTATGGAAAAGAACTTGCATGACATCTTTTGTCCTACCCTCCCGTGGCAGCGGGGTCCTAGTGGAAACTAAGGGATATTAAGGCCTCCTTTTAATAGAGAACCGGAACAAAGCATTAGCACATAGTGAATACATGAACTCCTCAAACTACGGTCATCACCGAGAAGTATCTCGATTATTGTCACTTCGGGGTTTTCGGATCATAACACATAATAGGTGACTATAGACTTGCAAGATAGGATCAAGAACACACATATATTCATGAAAACATAATAGGTTCAGATCTGAAATCATGGCACTCGGGCCCTAGTGACAAGCATTAAGCATAGCAAAGTCATAGCAACATCAATCTCAGAACATAGTGGATACTAGGGATCAAACCCTAACAAAACTAACTTGATTACATGGAAAATCTCATCCAACCCATCACCCTCCAGCAAGCCTACGGTGGAATTATTCACGCACGGCGGTGAGAATCATGAAATTGGTGATGGAGGATGGTTGATGATGACGACTGCGACGAATCCCCCTCTCCGGAGCCCCGAACGGACTCTAGATCAGCCCTCCTGAGAGAGATTAGGGCTTGGCGGCGGCTCCGTATCGTAAAACACGATGAAACTTTCTCTCTAATTTTTTTCTCCTCGAACATGAATATATGGAGTTGGAGTTGAGGTCGGTGGAGGTCCAGGGGGCCCACGAGATAGGGGGCACTCTCAGGGGGAGGGGGCGCGCCCCCCACCCTCGTGGACAGGGTGTGGGCCCCCTGGTCTTGAATCTTTCGCCAGTATTTTTTATATTTTCCAAAAAGTGCCTCCATGGATTTTCAGGACATTCCGAGAACTTTTCTTTTCTACACATAAAACAACATCATGGCAGTTCTGCTGAAAACAGCGTCAGTCCGGGTTAGTTTCATTCAATTCATGCAAGTTAGAGTTGAAAACAAGGGCAAAAGTGTTTGGAAAAGTAGATACTTTGGAGACGTGTCAACTCCCCCAAGCTTAAACCTTTGCTTGTCCTCAAGCAATTCAGTTGTTAAACTGAAAGTGATAAAGAAAAACTTTTACAAACTCTGTTTGCTCTTGTTGTTTTTAATATGCAAAGCCATCATTCAGGTTTCAGCAAATATTATGAAATAACCATACTCACAATAACACTTAGGTCCCATAATTACTCATATCAATAGCATAATTAGCTAGCGAGCCATAATAATAAAACTCGGATGACAACACTTTCTCAAAACAATCATAACATGATATAACAAAATGGTATCTCGCTAGCCCTTTCTGAGACCGCAAAACATAAATGCAGAGCACCTTTAAAGATCAAGGACTGACTAAACATTGTAATTCATGCTAAAAGAGATCCAGTCAAGTCATACCCAATATAAACCAATAATAATGAATGCAAATGACAGTGTGCTCTCTAGCGGGTGCCTTTTAATAAGAAGGGTGATGACTAAACATAAAAGTAAATACATGGGCCCTTTGCAGAGGGAAGCTGGGATTTGTAGAGGTTCCAGAGCTCGATTTTAAAATAGAGATTGAATAACATTTTGAGCGGCATACTTTTTCTGTCAACGCAACAACTATGAGCTAAGTGAAAGTGTTAAAGCTATATAGTCCGATTGCCTGGTTCGCCGTGCTATCACCTCCTTAACGGACCAAGACGTTGGATCAAGTGTGACTACGCGTTTTCTCGAACAACCCCCGCATTATGTGCGTGGGGACTGAAGCTGACGACTGCAAACTTTTAGGATATATATATACGTAAACGGCCGCATAGGAGGCATTATAATACTTTCGGGCAAAATTATAAAAAACAGCCATTATAATAAAAATAGCATTGTATTGACAAACGCGATGCATGTCATTCGAAAATGGCACCCTTCAAGCACTGAGCCTCTATTAAACAGGCACCTTCTAAGACTTCTTCGAAATAGTGCTCGGTCGGGTCCTGGCCGTCCGCCGCGCTCCGGGTTGCAATAGCGGTGGCTTCCATCCTAGCCCAGTATGTTTTAACACGGGCAAGAGCCATCCGCGCACCCTCTATGCACGCCGACCTCTTCATAGCGTCGATATGCGACACAGCACCAAGGAATTGTTGCACGAATCCAAAATAGTTGTCCGGCCTTGGCCCTTGTGGCCAAAGATGATCCACGACACACCTCATAGCAAGCCCGGACAACCTGTGGAGTTCGGCCCATGCAGCCATCTTTTCATTTAATGGTAGCGGACACGGCGGGGCACTGAACTGCGGCCAGAATAACCTCTCAGCCTTATGGTCCTTCTGATCTTTGTAAAACTCGGATGCATCAGCAGCAATCTTTGCCAGGTCCGCATATGCGTCCGCCGCAGTCCACCACTGATCCAGAGGGGCATACTATGGATCTCCGAATTTCATCCGCAACAGATAGGGCTTTCCAGCCACGATATCTCCGGCTTCACGAAGCTCCTCCCTCATCCCCCTCATTTCAGAGCGGGTTTGCTTGGCTGCCTCTAGGGCCTTCTTCAGGTCAGCTGCTTTTGCTTGATTTTCCTTTTCAAGGAGCTCGCGGCTGTTGGCGACATCTTCCATCTCGGTAGCCATCTTAGCTATCTTTTCTTCGCTCCGGCGACGAGCGGCCTGTTCGGATTTTAACTCCTCGACTGCCTTCAGAGCGGTCGCATCACTTATCCGGGCTTGCTCCTTGGCTCGGGCAAGCTCCACCCAAAGGGTCTCCACGGTAGCAGCTCCATCTGCAGTAACAGCATATTAGAATCATGTTCCTCTTAAAGGATTTGCTGACAAGCCGAATACACATACCCTGGGCCTCGTCAAGCCGCTTGTTAACAAGCGTGATGCCAGCATCGGGAATGTCTAGCTGCCACTTTAGTTCGGCAAAATTAGCAGATCAGTCGGCTGCCGAACCCTCTGCCACCTGCACATAAAGCAGCGCAATTATCAAGAGAGATTATGATCCTCTGTCCGCCACGTTGATGGCAACCAGAGTCTCAGGGCTACTATCTATATAGAGCACACTTAGCACGTGCGGAAACATCAAAAATACACTTTTTGCATACCTCAAAGCCTCTTAGTAGACTTGTAAAAGCTTCATTCAAAACACTTTTCGAAGATGAAATCCTCTCAACTACCATGCCCATTAGAGCACGATGCATCTCGGAGATGGCCGCTCGCTCCAGAAGGCCCATTAGTGTGTCCGGCTGTGCGCCGGACAATCCCGGACTCCTCCTGTGGCTCTCCTTGGGAGCCCATTAGTGTCAACTTCTGGCCTTGGTGGATCCATAGAAATCCTCCATGACGACACTTCGGGGTCGTCCGCCCCATGTGACGGGGAGGCAGGATGAGGCGACTCGCTCTCCATCATCTCCGGAGGAAGATCCACCGAGGACGAATTCTGTGAAGAAGGGCTACGAGCCGGACTGCAACGAATATGTTTTGGTCATTATTCTGAGAGACAAAAACAGGATATGCTTATCAAAGTACTCTTTCACTTACGGTTCGGTGGAGGACCGGCTCCCTTGCGAGGTTTTCTTCCCTCATTTAGAAGCTCCCGTTTCCAAATCCTCGGAGGCGCCCCTTTTCTTACCTTGGGGAGAGGGGATTTTATATTCCCCTCCCCGATCATCCTCCTTCGTGGAGGCACCTACTCCTCCAATCTGGATGTGTAAAAAATGAGGCCTGTTTGTGGCTTCTCTATTCCTCCCCTGGTCTTCACCTGATGGCACCTGATACGGCGCGCGGTCAAGCATCCTGCTCAACAAAGGATTCGGCGAGCCTTCGGGAAGAGGGGCCGGACACCTAATCCTCTGTGCCTTCTTCAGCCAGTCCTGGCAGAGAACATTTTTTTAGAATGATGTTATAATAAGTATAAAGGATGGTGTGTTCGGCAGCAGAGGTATTTACAGGGGTATCTGGCCGGTTACAATTGAGACCCACGTCCTCGGTGGTGTCCGGACACTTTATTCGTGATCCGAAGAATAACGGTTCGCGGTCCTTCCGGGTTGAACTCCCACATACGGAGAGGACGACGTTGGTAGGGCAGGACTCGACGAACCAGCATCACTTGCATTACCCTGGCAAGACTGATATCCCTCTTGAGAAGGTCTCGTATGCGGCTCTGTAATGTTGGCACGTCATTTGCCGGCCACCAGTCCATCCCTTTGTTGACCCATGACGCCAGTTGTGGTGGAGGGCCCGGGCGGAACGCTGGAGCAGTCACCCACTTTGTACCTCGGGGAGCGCTGATGTAAAACCACTCCCGCTGCCATAAATCAGAAGCCTCCATGAAAGAGCCCTTTGGCCATGGGGCGTCGGCGCCTTTGCTTATTATAGCGCTTCCGCACTCTGCGTGACGCCCGTCGATCACCCTCGGCCTAACATTGACGATCTTGAGCCATAGGCCGAAGTGGGTGGTGATGCGAAGGAAGGATTCACACACGACGATAAATGACGAGATGTGAAGAACGGAATCCGAGCTAGATCGTGGAAATCTAGCCCGTAATAGAACATGAGCCCTCTTACGAAGGGATCAACGCTAAAACCTAGCCCTCGGAGAAAGTGGGAGATAAAGACAACGCTCTCGTTGGGCTCGGGGGTGAGGACGACCTAACCTGGAGCAGGTAGCCTGTGCGGAATCTCGACGGTAAGATGCCTGGCCTCCCTATGCTTCCGGATGTCCTCCTCTGTGATGGAGGAGGCCATCCACCGGCCTTGATTGGATCCGGACATGGTCGAAAGACCGAGGTGCTTTATCTTGAACCTTGGATGTTGGAACTCAAGATGCGGGAGAGGAAGGATCGAGCGTGGAAATAAAAGGACAGGCCTTGGCCCACTTTATAAAGAGGACGCATATCAAGCGTCCCCCGCGTGACCGTTTGGGACTTGCCTCAAATCGAGGAGTCGTATTAAACAAACACGGTTGGGTTACCCACACAATCCCGTGATAAGGGGGGGACACGATCTCTGCTTCAAAAAGACGTGTCAAGGAAACCGCCTCGCATTGCGTGCGGAGGTTGGTTGTGAAAACGGTTCGAATAATAATCGAGCCATGGTTTGACGTCACGCCATACTGTCAGTAGATTAGATTTGTGGAATATTATACTCTCTACGGTGGAATGTGGAATTTGTTTTGCAGAGCCGGACACGATCCATGTGTTCTAAATCTCTTATGGAGAATTTGGAGAAGGAACCCGCCTTGCAATGCCGAAGACGATATGCACGCCGGACTCATCGTCATTGAAGCCTGGTTCACGGGCTACTGAGGGAGTCCTTAAGGGGTCCTCAGACAGCCGGACTATATTCTTTGGCCGGACTGTTGGACTATGAAGATACAAGATTGAAGACTTCATCCCGTGTCTGGATGGGACTCTCCTTTGCGTGGAAGGCAAGCTTGGATATTCGGATGTGTAGATTTCCTTCTCTGTAACCGACTCTGTGTAACCCTAGCCCCTCCGGTGTCTATACAAACTGGAGGGTTTAGTCCGTAGGACAACAACAATCATAATCATAGGCTAGCTTCTAGGTTTTAGCCTCTACGATCTCGTGGTAGATCAACTCTTGTAATACTCATATAATCAAGATCAATCAAGCAGGAAGTAGGGTATTACCTCCATCGAGAGGGCCTGAACCTGGGTAAAAACATCGTGTCCCCTGCCTCCTATTACCTTTGGCCTTAGACCCACAGTTCAGGACCCCCTACCCGAGATCCGCCAGTTTTGACACCGACACTTCCAACCTCCCGGCTTGGGGGGCAAGTCACCCTAGGGGAGATGCCATCTGGCCTAGCCGCGCCCCCTAGGGGAAACCCTAGGGGCGCCACCCCCTCCTCCGTTCCCCTATATATAGAGAGGTAGAGAGAGGGCAGCCGCACCCCAGGAGCACATCTCCACGCGATGGTGCTGCGTCTCCTCTCCCTCATAGCCATCTTCTTCTTTGAAGTGCTTAGCGAAGCTCTGCTGAGATTCCAATACCACCACCACGCTGTGTTGCTGCCGAAGGACTCAAGCTACTACTTCACCATCGCTCGATGGACCGAGGAGGTGAAGGCGTCATCAAGCCGTACGTGTGTTGAACGCGGAGGTGCCGTCCGTTCGGCACTTGGATCGGGAGTTCACGGGATGGAGATTGGATCACGAAGACATTCGACTACATCAAACGTGTTCCTTAACGCTTCGGTTAGCTATCTACAAGGGTATGTAGATGCAATCTCTCCTCTCGTAGATGGTCATCACCTAGATTGGATCTTGGGTGTTCGTAGGAAATTTTTTGTTTCCCATGCAACGTTCCCCAATAGAATCAACATTGCAATCTTCGGCAAGCCAAACATATAAGTTCTATCTCTTTTCCATACACGTTTTGTAAGCAAAAACTTGTGCATAAGAAAACCTTGCCACTTTTTGAACAATAGCCGATGGAGGAGCGGTGGAGGCTGGATGAACAGGAGCCTGTGGATGAACAGTGCAGGTGGAGGCTGGAGGAGGTCGACGGTGGATGAATAGTAGCCTGTGGAGGCTGGAGGAGGTCGACGGTGGAGATGAGCAGTAGCCCATGGAGTCCCGTTTTGCAGTACGTCACACCCCTCCCGATCAATAGGACCCCGTATCGACCGTAGGCACTCGAACACAAGTCCGTTTCCTCCGATTTGCGATATGCCAGATCCCTCCCGATGAACAAGATCCTGTTTCAACCGCGGCCGGTCGAACATAAGGTCGTTTCCTCCGTTCTACGGTACGCCAGGCCTCATTTTGAGCGGCTATTCCGTCCAAGCCGGTTGGATCCCAATGAACATGACACATTCCATTGCCTCCCGATGAACACGACGATGCAGTTTCTCCATTCCAACCCAGCCGGTTGGCTGCCGATGAACAGGACGCCATCACTGCCTCTCCATGTACATGAGCCCTGGTCGTACGTATGCGCGAGTAGGCGTTCGAGACCCCGCCGTATGTATGTACGTGGCCGTATTTTTTGGCATGTGGTTGTATGTACGTGTACACGGTTTAGACGGGACTGCTTCAACTGCTACATGGGGGGCTCTACTATGACATGTGCCACTACTTACTCGGCCATGGTTCATCGTTGCAGAGTGACCGATCGACCAATATGTACGTACACGTTCGCGACAAGACAGACAACGGTACATACGCTACGACCAGGTGGGTTCTAGCTGTCAGCGAGGATAAGGATGCACTTCCTTGCGTGCGAAGATATAGCTACTGGGTCCCAGCTGTCAGGGGGGAATAATTTTTTTTGCCCGTAATAAGGACGCACTTCCTTGCGTGCGAAGATGTAGCTGGTGGGTCCTAGCAGTCAGGGGAGAAAACATTATTTTTCAGGGTAAAAAGGATGCATTTGCATGCATGCGTCCATGGGTGTGGCGCGTCCCCACTGCCAGCCTCCCACGTATAGTCATCTTCCGATGACTCTCGTTTGTTGACCATGTTGACAACACCGTGCCGAGAGCACCAAGGCCGGTGGATGATGGCGAGGCCCCAGACTGGAATGACCCGAAGATGGGGAAGACACGGCAGTGGAGTCGTAGATGGAGAGGAGTGGGAAACTTGACTGGTTCTGGTGTGCGGCAGCACTGCCGCCCATGGAGATCGGAGCAAGAACAGAGGTTGAAGAAGGAGCACAACTGTTGGATTAACATCCAATGGTCCAGCTCCTAGATTCATTTGCTGATTAAGTTCACAAAGCCCAGCGTACACATCCGCTTAGTAGGCCCACAAGTCAGCCACCAAATCTGCTGGGTCCCAGCTGTCATCGGGAGTAATAGGTTTTTTCGCATAATAAGGAGGCACTTCCTTCCATGCGAAGATACAGCCGGTGGGTCCAGCTGTCAGGGGGAGGAAACATTTTCTCCAGCTTAATAAGGAGGAACTTTCCTTGCGTGTAACCATGGACCTCATGGGTCCCAGTCGTTAGGCTCTCCACGTACAGTCGTCTTTCGATGACTCTCGTTTGTTGACCACGCTGCGCAGCAAGACGGTGGACGACGGCTAGGCCTCGGACGTGAACGACTCGGAGATGGCAAGATGCGGCAGTGGAGTCCTAGATTTAGAGGAGTACAAGGGTTATAACTGGTTCTGGTGCGGCATGGGGCTGCAGTGGGTGGAGAATAATAGGAGGTATGGACGGGTGTAGGGATAGCCTGGCCGTCGGTGGGGTAGTGCTTCGCAGTGATGCATGCTAAGCAGAGCCGCTAGCCGCCGGAGGCCAGAGCAGGCGGTCCCGGCGATGCTGGAAGAAGAAGATGAGAGATTGAAGGTGCAAGCCGGCCGTTGGATATAAATCCAATGGCTGTGGATGTCATAATCATTTGTTGACCAAGTTGACAACGCCTTGCGTAGGCTTCGACGTATTGGCCCACATGTCAGCCTGCAAAAATGTGGCATATATTTAACCCATATTTTCTAGAATTTACAGTCCATTTGCTGGGTTGGGTGAACAAATAGTTTCGCATCAATGCGGTCCATTCAATATTTTCTAAGAAATCCCAGCCCATTTGCACTTTCTTGAAATACATGAATTAGTTGGGCTCATTCTATATATAATGCTAGGTTAGAAGGAGCAATTAATATAAAAAAAATAAACCAGAGTGACACATTTTTATATATAAAATAAAAAATAGCGAGTTATTGCTCAAAACAAAAATGAGCGTGTTATTATTACATTGGTCCTTAAAATCTTTGCAAACTTTTGTACGCAATCACCAGGATTTTCCTTGCCTATGAGCCAAAAACCACCAGGATTTTCCTTGCCAACTTCTGTTAAACATTTACTTTTATAAGTTAATAACACGTGGGATGTTTTCATAATGTATATATAAGTCTCTATTAGATATACGATAATAGTAATAATATAAATATATATAATGTGGTTAGAAGGGAAAACATAAATTGGACACAACATTATTATTCTTATATATAGATAAATAGAATAGAGATCTGCGTTTTATTAAAAAAATACATTGGACTGCCGATCTTTAAGAAATGGTAAAACATACGCTGGGAGGTCCATAGGCTAGTATGGACCTCAAAAAATAAGTTGAAACCACTGTCTTTGTATGTCGTGGGCTAAACATTTTAAAAAACAAAACCTTGGCCTAGCTAATACTTGTTCGCCCTCTGGAAAAAAATGATACCAGCTAGATCCCCGATACCCCTTTCCCGCAACAAAAAAATAGAAAGATCCCCGATACCCCGAAAAAAAAGCTCCCCGATGATAGTCATCGTTGGAAATTTATTTCATTTATTGACTAAGGTTGACAAACCCATGGGCCCCAACGTCAGTATACAATTAGGAGGAAGCTTTTTTCCAATGGGCACTTGCGTGCGTACGGCTTGGACTTGGTGGGTCCCCACTGTCAGTCTATCGGCATACAGTCCTCTCCGAATTCCTCTCATTTGTTGAGCATGTTCACAACGGCATACGGTGGCACCACGGCGAGCACACACGGATGGGAAAGAACTGGAGCCGGAGAAGACGCCTTCATTCTTTTGAACATACCGCACTAGCCCGGTGGCTGCATCCCTCTCACCCAAAAGTTGTACTGGTCAGGTTCGATTCCAACTGGTGCAGTTGAAAAATATCTAACACTTGCCAAAATTTCGCCCCTAGTTTACCCAGTTTTTCGCACACTCAACATTGTCTTGCCATTTTGAAAGTAGCATATATTTTTGACTTTGCATCATATGAAGATGTTCTATACATGAATGTTGATCGGCATGATGTTAACTTGTTGTTAGTTCCATTTTGTTACCAAGAATAAATTTCCAACATTCTGTTATCCATGTTTGAAAAGTGCCTGTTGATTTAAATGCCCTACCTCTGAAACATGCAGTTTCTTATCTGAAAATCACTTGGACAAGCAGCCATCACCTGTGTTGGATTAGATGCCACGCTTCTTAAATCCCCTGGCAGGAGCGAGGGGGAAATAAACTTCCGCCCCGTGCTACCGGTTGGGGAATGGAGCGAACTAGATTCAAGAGGGGGCTGATACGTCTCCAACGTATCTACAATTTTTTATTGTTCCATGCTATTATATTACCAGTTTTGGACGTTTATGGGCTTTAATTTACACTTCTCTATCATTTTTGGGACTAACCTACTAACCGGAGGCCCAGCCCGAATTGCTGTTTTTTGCCTATTTCAGTGTTTCGGAGAAAAGGAATGTCAAACGGAGTCCAAACGGAATGAAACCTTCGGGAGTGATCTTTTTGGAACAAACGTGATCCAGAGGACTTGGAGTGGAAGTAAAGAAACAAGTGAGGCGGCCATGAGGGTGCCCGGCGCGCCCCCTATAGGTGGGCGCGCCCCCCACCCTCGTGGGCCCCTCGGGAGTCCACCGACCTACTTCTTCCTCCTACATATACCCATGTACCCCGAGAACATCAGAAGCGAGCACGAAAAACTATTTCCACCGCTGTAACCTTCTGTATCCGCGGGATCCCATCTTGGAGCCTTCGTCGGCGCTCCACCGGAGGGGGAATCGATCACGGAGGGCCTCTACATCATCTCCAAGGCCTCTCTGATGAATTGTGAGTAGTTTACCACGGACCTTTGGGTCCATAGTTATTAGCTAGATGGCATCTTCTCTCTCTTTGAATCTCAATACAAAGTTCTCCTTAATCTTCTTGGAGATATATTCGATGTAACTCTTTTTGCGGTGTGTTTTTCGAGATCTCATGAATTGTGGGTTTATGATCAAGTTTATCTATGAGAAATATTTGAATCTCCTCTGAATTCTTTTATGTGTGATTAAGTTATCTTTGCAAGTCTCTTCGAATTATTAGTTTGGTTTGGCCTACTAGATTGATCTTTCTTGCAATGGGCGAAGTACTTAGCTTTGGGTTCAATCTTGCGGTGTCCTTTCCCAGTGACAGCAGGGGCAGCAAGGCACGTATTGTATTGTTGCCATCGAGGATAAAAAGATGGGGTTTATATCATATTGCATGAGTTTATCCCTCTACATCATGTCATCTTTCTTAATGTGTTACTCTGTTCTTTATGAACTTAATACTCTAGATGCATGTTGGATAACGGTTGATGTGTGGAGTAATAGTAGTAGATGTAGAATCGTTTTGGTCTACTTGTCACGGACGTGACGCCTATATACATGATCATTCCTAGATAATCTCATAATTATTCGCTTTTCTATCAATTGCTCGACAATAATTTGTTCAGCCACCATAATACTTATGCTATCTTGAGAGATGCCACTAGTGAAACCTATGGCCCCCGGGTCTATCTCTTATCATATAAGCTTTCAATCTACTTTTATTTGCATCTTTACTTTTCCAATCTATATCATAAAATACCAAAAATATATTTATCTTATCATATTATCTCTATCAGATCTCACTTTTGCAAGTGGCCTTGAAGAGATTGACAACCCCTTTATTGCGTTGGTTGCCAGTTCTTGTTTGTTTGTGTAGGTGCATGGGACTTTTGAGGAGCCTCCTACTGGATTGATACCTTGGTTCTCAAAAACTAAGGGAAATACTTACGCTACTATTGCTGCATCACCCTTTCCTCTTCAAGGAAAACCAACGCAGGCTCAAGACGTAGCAGGGGCCGGCGGCGCAACTGAAGAAGCACATAAGATGCGATTTTTTTAGTGGATGGCTCTCCATGGCGTTTTTTTACTTTCGTCTGGACCATACAACTTGTATTTTAGCCTCCCAGTCCGTGGTGGACCAGCAGCCCATTTGCTAGGCGGGCCAACCTACAGAAACAAGCACTCGTTTTTCATCAAGCCCCCAAAACAATGCAGTTCTATGTTTCTTTTGAGGCCCATTTGCTAGACAGGCGTTGAGCAGTGGAGGGGGAAGATAGATCAAAAAGATTAAAAAGAGCTGATGTGCCGTTGCTACCCTAACAAAGCAGGTGCAATTCTTCTCTTGAAGAAGGTGTGCCATTGACACCCACATGTCGCAAATCCCACAGTAGACATAGTAACAAGTTCACACACAAGTACAACAGAAAAGGTAAACATTCGTATCAAACTCAGGTTCACAGGACACATTCATATTCATAGCCAACATTGACAGTCAACAACTGAAAAGATTCATATATACACAAGTCCAGCATGTCTATGCATCCAAATGATTGATAGATCACAAGACAATATTTATAAATAATTCACAAAAAGATTCAGATATACACATGTTTAATATGTTTATGCATACAAATGATTGAGATCATAGCCAATATCATCCATGGACAAACTTTAGTTACCTAGGGTACAAACTGGTAAATGGTGTTCAGTCGGAGGTACTTCTTGCTAAAATTAATGCTTGTACAAGTAAACATTCGAGTACATAAGAGATAGCACAGACAATCTGAACTTTGCTCGTAGGTTTATCTTCAAATAGTGGACTCGTGCCGAGGGAGGTTTGAGCAACTTTGCCAATATTTTCATCCAACTAGTTTACTGGCTCATCTTCGTCCTGTAGCTCGCCAAAATACTACATTGCAGACAAGAAAGGAGGCGGTTGAGAAAATGAACCACCCAAATTTTTTGTGCAGTTCAACTAAAATGGAGCATCCCTGGCGTGCAAACCGATTAAGTGCCAAATGAATATACGCGTCAACCAACTTGTTTCGAATCTTTAGACTCCATGCCATATGGTTGGCTAACATATGTGCCGATAACCAAAAGGCACAAGTTGGGACCAAAGACTGGACTCCGTTTTTCTGGGCTATGCGCCAAGCAATATTTTTGGTGTTCACTCTCCTAATACTTGGAGTTTGACAACTGGTTGACGCTGGTTGATACTCGAATGAATATAGGCACTTCTTCTTGTCAACATCAATGCTTGTCTGAGTGAACTTTGGTGTACACAGAAGTAGCATAAGTATTTGTCCATCTGATCTTTTTGTGCAGTTCTACTGAAATCGCCCAATGTAAGATTTTTCCTATGAGTTCAGGCTCCAGGTTACTCCTTTATGAAATCGGCAAATAGTAGCACAATACCAAATTACCAATACATATGACAAGCACAATAATCAGGATAAAGACCGGTACCAACCTGTGTGAGGTGGCATATCAATTACTATTTCCTTTGACTAGAGCTGAGATAAGCAAAGCGACTGACGAGAAAGGAAGGAAGCAAGCCGAGATAAGCGACTCATAGGAAAGGAAGGAAGCAGTCGAGGCAATGAAGCACCCAAATTTTTTGTGCAGTTCCACCAAAATCGAGCATCCCTGTTGGCACATATATTAAGAGAGTGAGATTACTGCAATAGTGGGACTAGTTCATGAAACATACACTAACAAATAGAAGCACCTTCATTATCTTAATGGGTAAAGTTAGCAACACAGTAGTCTTGCTTAAAGAGAGGTATTAGTTTATTTAATCAGTGCCAATTAGCTCAACACTCAAAGCATTGCCATGTATCATAGGTTAAAAAACTTTAACGTGCAAAGATAAAGGAGTCTCTCATGACAGTAGCATGATAGAAATAGAGATGACAACAAACTAATATGGATGAAGGCCTTAGGCCGATACCAACCTGAGCAAAAAAGCTTATTCATGTAGTCCCAGAAGAGATGATAAAGCACTCACTGGAATCACTCAATAGTATATGTTTTTGTGCACTTCAAATGTATAGTTGAAATCACTCTTGTTTACCAGTGGTGAGATTATATCGAAAGATTATCAAGAACTTCCAGCAGAGTTAAAGCACTGGATGGGATACAGTTCATTGTATTGTCTTGTGTAGTTCTACTAAAATGTATGATTGGCGCAACATGATCCCTGTTTGCACAAGTAGGAACAAGGTGAAATCTTCATTAGCTTAGTGAGAAAGGATACAAAGACATTAGCATATTACTCTAATAGTAGCCTCAAATTCATGATGGACAATACGCAAAACATTGCCTCATTGAACCAATGGCAATAAATTGACATGCAAAACAATAGCACTATTATGTCATGACACTGCCAAGATTCCCTCCCTGCTCCACCACATGATTCACCTCCACAAACACACATACACACCTACATGATTCAACATAGGGTGCTATTGAAGATTTGTTTAACTCTGACAGGAAAATTAGGCAGCAATAAATTAGTGCTACTTAAGTACTCCTAATTAATTAAGCGACCTTGTAGGAGAGACAACATAAGTGGAAGAGCTCCCTAGAGGATCGTCTCACATGTAAGGTAGACGTTGCCGGAGCCCTTCAATGTCCTCGACTGAGGCCTCGGCTTCAGCAAGATCACCTTGGCACTGTTGATATTGTAGAGCTAGGTCACAAATGCATCCAGAATCCAGTTAATTAGTATGTTGTGTCGTCAACCCAAGTACTACTCTGCTGCATTTCTCTATCTATCTCTACTCAACTCTTACAGAAAAAACAGAGTTGGTCATGATGGTGTGCCTGCCATCCTGCAATATAGGCCGTCCGATTTATTTCTCATGGATAGGAAGGAAACTATGGCAATTTTGCAAAAATGTACCCACACCCCTCTCCACATTTGAATATAAGGCCATCCCTCATTCATCCTTTTCTCTCACAAAATAAACTACTCATACAAATGCATCTTGATGTTACGTGCAACACACGGGCATCTTGCTAGTCTTATAAGTAAATTAAGACTAGTAGCAATGCAGTAATAGAATACCACTAGCAAGATGTCAGGATAACATAGGATGGTACAATCATGTGATCTCCATTTCCTCTTTATTCTTCTTCTTCCTCCTCTTCATGCTTTGTTTCTCTTTCTCCTCACCAGTTGGTGAAACCAAGTACATGATTGGCCTTCTATTTTAGAACTGGTTTTGTCAGTGAGGGATTACAAGTGTACTAGTAAACAATAGCATTATTTTCTCATGGCAGTCACAAAATAGAGATGAACACATGCATTATATATCATTCTTACCTAAAGAAAGGTTATGGTGCCAATATGGATGATGAGGATTGGAACACAGATCTCCCTTTGTGCAGTTCCACTGAAATGAACCAACGGTTCCATTCTGACATTCCAGTTAAATGGCACAAAATTCACTTTTTTTAAGAAGTGTTTTGTGCAGTGCACCAAAAGTTTACAATAGCAACGAGGGGAAATGGATGTCCCTGTTTGCACAAAATGCTACAGAGGAAACAGTCAGAGTCTCAAACAATTACTAGCAAAAACATTTGGCTAAAATTGTCTTGGCTTATAATAGTGGCATGGCTTCATTTTACCAGGGCATTAGATTAGGAACAGCTAAATATTTGGTATAAGGGCATGGGACAGTGAATGTACCAGCAATCCAGCACCATGTACCTAAACCGGGGCATAAAGTGGTGATTCAGAGTTAGTTGGCCCCAGAAACAAACATCCAAGAAACATATCTCGGTTGGTCCCATTTTTGTTCACTCTAGCCACCTACTCCTATGTGTGGCTAGCAAATCTAGTGCTGGTCATACCACTGTGTACAGTATTTCCCATATATTTCCCTTTTCGACCATGAGACCGGTTGGATGACCAGTCTATACTACGTTCACACCCTTCCCTTCCTGTTTGTACCAAGTTCGATGTACATACGAAATCCCCACCCCCTTATTTCTTGTTTGAACAAAGTACAAGATTCGACTCCATGTAGTAGCTTTACCACTAACAATAGAAAAAAATAGGTGGCATTGGGCCATCTGATCAAGAGGGGCTGAGAGGTAGAAAATGATGCACATGCAGTGATGTAGCGAGATAGGGAAGTAGAGCTAGGCCGGTTTCGAAGGAATATATACATGAAGGTCGTTGGGATGTGGATAGTGGGCGGCGGGAGGCCAGATCCGCCCACACTAGGGCAACGACGAAATGATCGGAGGACCTCCCGCGCCGGCGCTCGGCTAGAGATAACGGTGCGGCCGGTAGTGGGTCTCCTCCCTCGCTTTCGAAAATGGCCTAAACACTTCCGCTCCTCCCCTACACTGGCGGAGGGGGATACGTCCGGGTCTGTAACCAGCAGTGAGGATAGAAAGACAGTGTTACCACCGCTATCTTGTTTAGATCTGGAGAGGATGAGAGTGTGTGAATAGAGCAACCCTAGCAAGCAAGCGCGGAGGCTCCGGCCTACATATATACATAGTGGGGTAGTTTTCCTTTTTCACTCCATCAAAACAATCGTTTAAAATTGTGTATGTGCGAGGTCGTCTTTTTTTTGAGTTGTTGATTGTTTTTTGAGATAGATACCCGCTTATTCCAAGTGGTGTTACGGTGTGCTAGGTCGCACTTTGTATCGTTCAAGTATGGTACTAGACCCTCCATTAAATGAACAACCACCACCTCGTAAAATTTGTGAACAAGCCCACGGCTAAAATGATCAGAAACATGGGCTGCCCCAACATGCAATATTAGTTATATTTTCTATGTGGGAGTATTCTCAAAACAAAATGTGAGCGTTCAATATTTATTGGGCCCTTTGTAATTTGTGCTAAATTTTGACAAAGGTTTTAACTGACAAAATGTTAGTGCATGTTAAAAAATTATATCCTTTGATCATATTTGAACATAGTTTTCAATGATGTAATTTTTTGTGACATGCATGAACATTTGGTTAGTTAAATTTAGAGTCAAAATTTGGCATAGATTATCATAGGGACCATTAAAACCAGGACGGAGCTCCTTGTCTGCCGTCCCTCCTCATGCACAACCATCTCTCGCTTTAGGGCCGGGCATTACAGAGCTTTACCATCACATATTCATACTACTTCAAGGTGCATTAAATCAACACATGCAAGTATCAAAAGGAAAGTCACGGCATGCATGCATGTATTGTAATTAATGCATGGTTAAACACAAATTATTGAAATGTATCGAGTGCACTGCTTTGATGTGTCACATCAAGTCGTACAACAATGAGAAGTTTGATTACAACGCCCTGTCCCTCACGGACTGATATCCGGTGCCTTAACTGCAATTGCCTTTGGCTGTAAGACAGGTGGGCCAGCCACCTGTTGGGCCCACCTGTCATACACCCAAAGGTAGGAGCAGTAAGTCAATGAAGCTGCATCCCTCCCTCACCCATGAGTGTGGCGGCTCGCAGGACTAGGAGAAGCTTTGGCTACATGCTCTCCCTCGCGCACGCGGTGGACATGCAGCAGTTCGTTCGGTGTCAGATGGCCAGAAGCATACTATAGTACTCCAGTGAAGTAGTACATCATTGTTCGACTTCCCGAAGAGGAGAAGAGCCAAGTGCAGCTCGGACGCTCGTGTGGCAGTTTCATGTGTAGAGTAGTCTAGGATGGCGTGTACCACGCCTCTAAGCTTAAAATCATTGGGGTCGGCTCCATGCTATGAGGCTGTATCGAAGCCTTTTTTGATGAAAATAATCTTCTGGCCCTACCTGTCATCCTGGTGATTGTAGGTTGCACGCTCATCTGGTCAAGACAGGAATATATATTTTAATTTGTGGTGGGGTAAATGTTAGAGGTTGCAGCAAATATATTGTACACTGTAGGTATTTTAGCCAAGTTTAGAGGCAAGCATGTGGGGCCAGTGCTATGATGTGTCGCGTAAGCTTGTACAACGAGGAGAAGCTTGATTTTACTACTACACGCCTTCTCCCTCGCCCATGCGCATGGTGGCTCACCGACGAGGACATGCTTTTGCTTACTACAACAAGCTATCCCTCCCGCACGCGGTGGACGGACGTGCAGCAATTGATTCGATACTGTAGAAGTAGTAACATCATTGTTCGTCTGCTCGAAGAGGCAAAGAGCCAAGTGCAACCAGAGCATGGCAGTTGCGAACGCTTGCATGGCAGTCGTGTAGGGGTGGGGCATGGTGCGGAGCCTTGGATGAGACAAAATTGCTATGTAAGCAGGCTATAAGCACACTATTGTAGTACTTGCTACTATATCCCTATAACCCGGAAAGGAGTATTTGCCTTTCTGGAGATTTCAACAAGTGACTACACCCTAAATGAGTACATATGGAGCAAAATGAGTGAATCTACATTGTAAATAAATACATAGTTCTCTCCTATTTCTCTCTGCCTTGGTCATGGTGCACAATATTGAGTATATGACTAGCCGCTCTATCTACATTCGGGACATCAAAGCATTCGGGCCCGCATGCCATCCACCAAATCACAGCGAGGTGCAACAGTCGAGACTCACCGGTCACCCCGGTGTGGCCATCATGACCCGTCATATCACAAAACCCACACCTTTACCAGTAGTGGTAAAGTGGCCTCGAAGTGGCCTCAAAGTTGGACTGGACAAAACAACCATCATTTCACTGGAATGCTCGTTGAAGCCCTTTCTCCGCTTTCTTGAAGAAAACCTCACTCCAGGCTACTCACTTCTGCCATTTCTCTTCTGTACCGACGAAGGAAAGGTGGGTGAATTAGTGATGCTACTATATTTTTATTCCAAGAATCTTCTTTTTGAGAAGCACCAACCGATTCTCACAGCCTATTCTTTTGCCATTTGCATTGTGATTGTGGTTTCCTTTCGATAGCTTTTTCTTTGTTAGTTCACTGATGGATCCTGGAGCACTAGGCAAAGAGTTGGCAGCGGACAACCCACTCAAGACAGAGATCTCTAGGAAGCGATCACCGATCGACGAGTTGACCATGTTGGCAGGCCAACCCATGGAGACGTAGAACTCCAAGAAACAAGCACTGGTGAAAGAGTTGACGATGTTGGCGGAGGAATTCCCAAAGAAAGTTGGAAGAATAGCAAGGTCCCCACCATGCCTACCCCGGAAAATGTAATGGCCACCTATGAGAGGCTTAAGGACGAGTTTGAGGAGATAGTCGCCGTTGAAAAGTAGTATTTCCCTGGCAAGGCGATGGCCCCGATCGATGACGAGGAGATGGCCCCCAGAGGGATGGTATCCCTATTGGGGAACATAGTAATTTCAAAAATTTCCTACGCACACGCAAGATCATGGTGATACATAGCAACGAGAGGGAAGAGTATTGTCCACGTACCCTCGTAGACCGAAAGCGGAAGCGTTAGCACAACACGGTTGATGTAGTCATACGTCTTCACGATCCGACCGATCCAAGTCCCGAATGTACGGCACCTCCGAGTTCAGCACACGTTCAACATGATGACGTCCCTCGAACTCTGATCCAGCCGAGCTTTGAGGGAGAGTTCTGTCAGCACGGTGGTGTGGTGACAATGATGATGTTCTACCGACGCAGGGCTTCGCCTAAGCACTGCTACGATATTATCGAGGTGGATTATGGTGGAGGGGAGCACCGCACGTGGCTAAGAGATCCAAGGTATCAATTGTTGTGTCTATGGGTGCCCCCTGCCCCCGTATATAAAGAAGGGAGGGAGAGGCCAGCCCTAGAGGGGGCGCGCTAACTGTGGGGAGTCCTACTAGGACTCCCAAGTCCTAGTAGGATTCCCCTTTCCTTTCCGGAGTAGGAGAGAAGGAAAGAGGGGGAGAGGGAGAAGGAAAAGGGGGCTGCACCCCTTGTCCAATTCGGACCAGAGGGGGGGGGGCGCGCCTCCTTCCTTTTGGCCTCTCTCCTCTATTCCCGTATGGCCCAATAAGGCCCATGTACTCCCCGGCAAATTCCCTAACTCTCCGGTACTCTGAAAAATAACCGAATCACTCGGAACCTTTCCGAAATTTGAATATAGTCGTCCAATATATCTATCTTTACGTCTCGACCATTTTGAGACTCCTCGTCATGTCCCCGACCTCATCCGGGACTTCGAACTACCTTCAGTTCATCAAAACACATTAACTCATAATACTGATCGTCACCGAACCTTAAGCGTGCGGACCATACGGGTTCGAGAACAATGTAGACATGACCGAGACATGTCTCCGGTCAATAACCAATAGCGGAACCTGGATGCTCGTATTGGCTCCTACATATTCTACGAACATCTTTATTGGTCAAACCGCATAACAACATACATTGTTCCCTTTGTCATCGGTATCTTACTTGCCCGAGATTAGATCGTCGGTATCTTAATACCTAGTTCAATCACGTTACGGGCAAGTCTCTTTACTCGTTATGTAATGCATCATCCCGCAACTAACTCATTAGCTACATTGCTTGCAAGGCTTATAGTGATGAGCATTACCGAGAGGGCCCAGAGATACCTCTCCAACAATCGGAGTGACAAATCCTAATCTCAAAATACGCCAACTCAACATGTACCTTTGGAGACACCTGTAGAGCTCCTTTATAATCACCAAGTTACGTTGTGACGTTTGGTAGCACACAAAGTGTTCCTCCGGTAAACGGGAGTTGCATAATCTCATAGTCATAGGAACATGTATAAGTCATGAAGAAAGCAATAGCAACATACTAAACAATCAAGTTCTAAGCTAACAAAATGGGTCAATTCAATCACATCATTCTCCTAATGATGTGATCCCGTTAATCAAATGACAACTCATGCCCATGGCTAGGAAACTTAACCATCTTTGATTCAACGAGCTAGTCAAGTAGAGGCATACTAGTGACACTCGATTTGTCTATGTATTCACACATGTATCAAGTTTCCGGCTAATACAATTCTAGCATGAATAATAAACATTTATCATGAAATAAGGAAATAAATAATAACTTTATTATTGCCTCTAGGGCATATTTCCTTCAGTCTCCCACATGCACTAGAGTCAATAATCTAGTTCACATCATCATGTGATTTATCCCCAATATTCATATTTGTATATGATTAACACCCATAGTTCACATCGTCATGTGACCAACACCCAAAGGGTTTAATAGAGTCAATAATCTAGTTCACATCGCTATGTGATTAACACCCAAAGAGTACTAAGGTATGATCATGTTTTGCTCGTGAGAGAAGTTTTAGTCAACGGGTCTGTCACATTCAGAGCCGTATGTATTTTGTGTATAATCTATGTCTACAATGCTCTGCACGGAGCTACTCTAGCTAATTGCTCCCATTTTCAATATGTATCCAGATTGAGACTTAGAGTCATCTGGATCGGCGTAAAAGCTTGCACTGATCTAACTCTTTACAACAAACTCTTTTATCACCTCCATAATCGAGAAACTTTTCCTTAGTCCTCACTAAGGATATTGTTGACCGTTGTCCAGTGATCAACTCCTAGATCAAAATTGTACTCCATTGCCAAACTTAGAGCATGGTATACAAAAGGTCTGGTACACAGCATAGCATACTTTATAGAACCTATGACTGAGGCATAGGGATTGACTTTTCATTCTCTTTCTATTTTCTGCCATGCTAAGATTTTGAGTCTTACTCAACTTCACACTTGCAACACAGGCAAGAAAAGCTTCTTTGACTGTTCCATTTTGAACTGCTTCAAAATCTTATCAAGGTATGTACTCATTGAAAAATCTTACCAAGCGTCTCGATCTATCTCTATAGATCTTGATGCTCAATTTGTAAGCAGTTTCACCGAGGTCTTTCATTGAAAAACTCTTATTCAAGTATCCTTTTATGCTATCCAGAAATTCCATATCATTTTCAATCAACAATATGTCATAGACATATAGTATTAGAAATGCTACAGAGCTCCCACTCACTTTCTTGTAAATACAGGCTTCTCCAAAAGTCTGTATAAACATATGCTTTGATCACACTATCAAAGCGTTTATTCCAACTCTGAGATACTTGCACCAGTCCATAAATGGATCGCTGGAGCTTACACACTTTGTTAGCACCTTTTGGATCGACAAAACCTTCTGGTTGCATCATATACAACTCTTCTTCTAGAAATGCATTCAGGAATGCAGTTTTGACATCCATTTGCCATATTTCATAATCATAAAATGCGGCAATTGCTAACATGATTCGAACAGACTTAAGCATCGCTGCGGGTGAGAAAGTCTCATCGTAGTCAACCCCTTGAACTTGTCGAAAAACCTTTCGCAACAAGTTGAGCTTTGTAGATAGTAACATTAATTACCATCAGCGTCAGTCTTCTTCTTGAAGATCCATTTATTTTCGATGGCTTGCCGATCATCGGGCAAGTCAACCAAAGTCCATACTTTGTTCTCATACATGGATCCCATCTCAGATTTCATGGCCTCAAGCCATTTTGCGAAATCTGGGCTCATCATCGCTTCCTCATAGTTCGTAGGTTCTCCATGGTCAAGTAACATGACCTCCAGAATAGGATTGCTGTACCACTCTTGTGCGGATCTTACTCCGGTTGACCTACGAGGTTTGGTAGTAACTTGATCTGAAGTTTCATGATCATCATCATTAACTTCCTCACTAATTGGTGTAGGAATTACTGGAACTGATTTCTGTGATGAACTACTTTCCAATTCGGGAGAAGGTACAATTACCTCATCAAGTTCTACTTTCCTCCCACTCACTTCTTTTGAGAGAAACTCCTTCTCTAGAAAGGATCCATTTTTAGCAACGAATATCATGCGTTTCGGATCTGTGATAGAAGGTGTACCCAACAGTTTCCTTTGGGTACTCTATGAAGACACATTTCTCCGATTTGGGTTCGAGCTTATCAGGTTGAAACTTTTTCACAAAAGCATCGCAACTCCAAACTTTAAGAAACGACATCTTAGGTTTATTGCTAAACCATAGTTCATATGGTGTCGTCTCAATGGATTTAGATGGTGCCCTATTTAACGTGAATGCAGCTATCTCTAATGCATAACCCCAAAACGATATTAGTAAATCAGTAAGAGACATCATTGATCACACCATATCAAATAAAGTGCGGTTATGACGTTCGGACACACCGTTACGCTGTGGTGTTCCAGGTGGCATGAGTTTGTGAAACTATTCCACATTATTTTAACTGAAGGGAAAACTCGTAACTCAAATATTCATATCCACAATCAGATCACAGAAACTTTATTTTCCTGTTACGATGATTTTCCACTTCACTCTGAAATTCTTTGAACCTTTCAACTATTTCAGACTTATGTTTCATCAAGTAGATATACCCATATCTGCTCAAATCATCTGTGAAGGTCAGAAAATAACGATACCCGCCACGAGCATCAACACTCATTGGACCGCCTACATCGGTATGTATTATTTGCAATAAGTCACTAGCTCATTCCATTGTTCCGGAGAATGGAGTTTTAGTAATCTTGCCCATAAGGCACGGTTCGCAAGCATCAAATGATTCATAATCAAGTGATTCCAAAAGTCCATCTTTATGGAGATTCTTAATGCGCTTTACACCGATATGACCCAAATGGCAGTGGCAAAAATATGTTGCACTATCATTATCAACTTTGCATCTTTTGGCATCAATATTACGAAGATGTGTATCACTACGATCGAGATCCAACAAACTATTTTCATCGGGTGTATGACCATTGAAGGTTTTATTCATGTAAACAGAACAACAATTATTCTCTGACTTTAAATGAATAACAGTATTGCTATAAACATGATGAAATCATATTCATGCACAACGCAAACACCAAATAACATTTATTTACATTTATCACTAATCCCGAAAGTATAGGGAGTGTGCGATGATGATCATATCAATCATGGAACTACTTCCAACACCCATCGTCACTTCACCCTCAACTAGTCTCTGTTTATTCTGTAACTCCTGTTTTGAGTTACTAATCTGAGCAACCGAACAAGTATCAAATACCCAGGGGCTACTATAAACACTAGTAAGGTACACATCAATAACTTGTATATCAAATATACCCTTGTTCACTTTGCCATCCTTCTTATCCACCAAATATTCAGGGTATTTCCGCTTCCATTGACCATTTCCTTTGCAGTAGAAGCACTCAGTTTCAGGCATTGGTCCAGTTTTGGGTTTCCTGGCGGGAGTGACAACTTGCTTGTAATTCTACTTGAAGTTCCCATTCTTTCCCTTTGCCCTTTTATTGAAACTAGTGATCTTGTCAATCATCAACACTTGATGTTCTTTCTTGATTTCTTCCTTCATTAATTTCACCACCACAAAGAGCTCGGGAATCGTTTTCGTCATCCCTTGCATACTATAGTTCATCACAAAGTTCTACTAACTTGGTGATGGTGACGAGAGAACTCTGTCAATCACTATCTTATCTGGAAGATTAACTCCCACTTGATTCAAGCGATTGTAGTACCCAGACAATTTGAGCACATGCTCACTAGTTGAGCAATTCTCCTCCATCTTTTAGCTATAGAACATGTTGGAGACATATCTCTCAACTCGGGTATTTGCTTGAAATATTAACTTCAACTCCTGGAACCTCTCATATGGTCCATGACGTTCAAAACGTCTTTGAAGTCCCGATTTAAAACCGTTAAGCATGGTGCACTAAACTATCAAGTAGTCATCATATTCAGCTAGCCAAACGTTCATAACGTCTGCATCTGCTCCTGCAATAGGTCTGTCACCTAGCGGTGCATCAAGGACATAATTCTTCTGTGCAGCAACGATGATAATCTTCAGATCACGGATCCAATCCGCATCATTGCTACTAACATCTTTCAACATAGTTTTTCTCTAGGAACATATCAAAATAAAAACATAGGGAAGCAACAACGAGAGCTATTGATCTACAACATTATTTGCAAAATACTATTAGGACTAAGTTCATGATAAATTGAAGTTCAATTAATCATATTACTTAAGAACTCCCACTTAGATAGACATCTCTCTAATCATCTAAGTGATCACATGATTCAAATCAACTAAACCATGTCCGATCATCACGTGGGATGGGGTAGTTTTCAATGGTGAACATCACTATGTTGATCATATCTACTATATGATTCACGCTCGACCTTTCGGTCTCCAGTGTTCCGAGGCCATATCTACATATGCTAGGCTCGTCAAGTTTAACCTAAGTATTCTGCGTGTGCAAAACTGGCTTGCACCCGTTGTAGATGGACGTAGAGCTTATCACACCCGATCATCACGTGGTGTCTGGTCACGATGAACTTTGGCAATAGTGCATACTCAGGGAGAACACTTTTATCTTGAAATTTAGTGAGATATCATCTTATAATGCTACCGTCAATCAAAGCAAGATAAGATGCATAAAAGATAAACATCACATGCAATCAATATAAGTGATATGGTATGGCCATCATCATCTTGTGCTTGTGATCTCCATCTCCGAAGCACCGTCATGATCACCATCATCACCGGCGCGACACCTTGATCTCCATCGTAGCATCGTTGTTGTCTCACCAACTATTGCTTCTACGACTATCGCTACCGCTTAGTGATAAAGTAAAGCAATTACAGGGCGATTGCATTTCATGAAATAAAGCGACAACCATATGGCTCCTGCCAGTTGCCGATAACTCGGTTACAAAACATGATCATCTCATACAATATAATATAGCATCATGCCTTGACCATATCACATCACAACGTGCCCTGCAAAAACAGGTTAGACGTCCTCTACTTTGTTGTTGCAAATTTTACGTGGCTGCTAGGGGCTGAGCAAGAACCATTCTTACCTACGCATCAAAACCACAATGATTGTTTGTCAAGTTAGTGATGTTTTAACCTTCTTAAGGACCGGGCGTAGCCACACTCGGTTCAACTAAAGTTGGAGAAACTGACACCCGCCAGCCACCTATGTGCAAAGCACGTCGGTAGAACCAGTCTCGCGTAAGCGTATGCGTAATGTCGGTCCGGGCCGCTTCATCCAACAATACCGTCGAACCAAAGTATGACATGCTGGTAAGCAGTATGACTTGTATCACCCACAACTCACTTGTGTTCTACTCATGCGTGTAACATCTACGCATAAAACCTGGCTCGGATGCCACTTTGGGGAACGTAGTAATTTTAAAAATTTCCTACGCACACGCAAGATCATGGTGATGCATAGAAATGAGAGGGGAGAGTATTGTCCACGTACCCTCATAGACCGAAAGAGGAAGCGTTAGCACAACGCGGTTGATGTAGTCGTATGTCTTCACGATCTGACCGATCCAAGTACCGAACGTATGGCACCTCCGAGTTCAGCACACATTCAACTCGATGACGTCCCTCGAACTCCGATCCAGCCGATCTTTGAGGGAGAGTTCCGTCAGCACGACGGTGTGGTGACGATGATGATGTTCTACCGACGCAGGGCTTCGCCTAAGCACCGCTACGATATTATCGAGTAGGATTATGGTGGAGGGGGGCACCACACATGGCTAAGAGATCCAAGGGATCAATTGTTGTGTCTACGGGTGCCTCCCTGCCCCCGTATATAAAGAAGGGAGGGAGAGGCCAGCCCTAGAGGGCGGGCGCCAAGTGTGGCGTGTCCTACTAGGACTCCCAAGTCCTAGTAGGATTCCCCTTTCCTTTCTGGAGTAGGATAGAAGGAAAGAGGGGGAGAGGGAGAGGAAAAGGGGGCTGCACCCCTTGTCCAATTCGGACCAGAGGGGGGGCGCGCACCTCCTTCCTTTTGGCCTTTCTCCTCTATTCCCGTATGGCCCAATAAGGCCCATATACTCCCCGGCGAATTCCCGTAACTCTCCGGTACTCAGAAAAATACCCGAATCACTCGAAACCTTTCCGAAGACCGAATATAGTCGTCCAATATATCGATCTTTATGTCTCGACCATTTTGAGACTCCTCGTCATGTCCCCGATCTGATCCGGGACTCAGAACTACCTTCAGTACATCAAAACACATAAACTCATAATACCAATCGTCACCGAACATTAAGCGTGCGGACCCTACGGGTTCAAGAACAATGTAGACATGACCAAGACATGTCTCCGGTCAATAACCAATAGCGGAACCTGGATGCTCATATTGGCTCCTACATATTCTACGAAGATCTCTATCGGTCAAACCGCATAACAACATACGTTGTTCCCTTTGTCATCGGTATGTTACTTGCCCGAGATTCGATCGTCGGTGCCTTAATACCTAGTTCAATCTCGTTACTGGCAAGTATCTTTACTCGTTATGTAATGCATCATCCCGCAACTAACTCATTAGCTACATTGCTTGCAAGGCTTATAGTGATGATCATTACCGAGAGGACCCAGAGATACCTCTCCGACAACCGGAGTAACAAAACCTAATATCAAAATACGCCAACTCAACATGTACCTTCGGATACACCTGTAGAGCTCCTTTATAATCACCCAGTTACGTTGTGATGTTTGGTAGCACACAAAGTGTTCCTCCGGTAAACGGGAGTTGCATAATCTCATAGTCATAGGAACATGTATAAGTCATGAAGAAAGCAATAGCAACATACTAAACGATAAAGTGTTAAGCTAACATAATGGGTCAAGTCAATCACATCATTCTCCTAATGATGTGATCCCATTAATCAAATGACAACTCATGTCCATGGCTAGGAAACTTAACCATCTTTGATTCAACAAGCTAGTCAAGTAGCGGCATACTAGTGACACTCTATTTGTCTATGTATTCACACATGTATCAAGTTTCCGGTTCATACAATTCTAGCATGAATAATAAACATTTATCATGAAATAAGGAAATAAATAATAACTTTATTATTGCCTCTAGGGCATATTTCCTTCAATCCCCAAGTGAGTTGCACAAGGTAAAAAATAATGGCTTACCAGAGTTGTGGTTTTTGATTATTTGCAATGTGCTTGCTAATATGTTAGGGTTGTGTAGGTGCCGGTGGACGTCCTTCATGATTCCAATGCTGTGGTCCATCCTGTGGACAACACCCTAGAGATCGTTTTCCATGTCGCAGTCCGTCCTGTGGACATCGCCTCGGAGATTGATTCTGATTCCACTCACCATCCTGTGGACATCGCCCCAGAGATCGATTCCGATGTTGTAGTTAGTCCTATGGACATCGCCCCAGAGATTGATTCCCATGTCGTTGTCCATGCTGTGGTCATTGTGCGAGAGATCGATGAAAAGAAATAGTTGGTTGCGCTAATCCTTCAGGGTAGTTTGCATTGTGCTTAATTACCAAAACGATGCGTGTTATGAAACCATCTTAGGGCTAGTGCACTGTCTTGTGTGGGCGGTACTTGCTACTTTTGGTTGATAGTCAATGATGCAAACCCTCTCCGAGTTATGGAAACAGATGTATCCTCACCAGCTTCTGATGTAATATATGGCATGCTTAGATGTAAGTTTGACCTGTTTATCATATCAGTAGGGCTTGTTTGATGATTCTTGGTGTTAGTAGGCTAGCTACTGTGCGAGCTATAGTACTTGCAAAACACTCACCGAAGAGAAATGTTGGGGCTGATGAGCTCGTGGTACACTTATAGGTCTGATCCGTCGTCAATCGGCCAATAGCCCAAGCTCCTAAAATTGTAGGCCTCCTTTGGTTTAGAGGAATCTTGTAGGAATTTCATTGGATAGGATTTCTATAGGAAAATTTCCTTTAGAGCCCTTTGGGTTGTAGGAATGGAATCCTATTCCTGTGGAGGAATTATTCCTATCCTCCACATTTCATATGAAAATAAACATTAGCCTAGACTCTATGGAAAAAATCATATGATGTGAATGAAAGAGCATCTCCTTTCCTATTACTACTCATAGGGTTTGATATACATGTCATCTCATTTCCTATGACTTTCCTATTCCTATGATTTTCCTACCCTATGAACCAAAAGAGGCCGTAGGCTTAGCGACTGTCACGACCACCTTTCCAATAAAACATTTATTGAAAAGCCGATCTTCGTGTTGACTAGTACAGAAGAATTCTTCTTACTGGCAGACAAAATCTTGATACAGAAATCCAGTAGTACTAATCATTATACAAGGTTGAGCTGAGGATGCTCAACAGTTTATTACAAGCACGCCTATATTATACATAAAGGCGGATATGGCACAAGGGTAGGGTGGCATGACTACTGACTCGTAATAAAGGTGGTGGTGGATATGTCACAGAGAAGTGGGTGACATGACTCTGAAATCTTACAGCTCATCAAGCGTCGGGGTGAGGCTTGATGATATTATTTGGGTGGCGGAAGCGTATATAATACAAGTGAACAACTCCAGGGTCGCACGTGACTGACTGGGACTCCTCTATGCGTTCGACTCGCTATCGAACTCTTCATCCATAAGATCGCCTTCGTCAACATCTGGCCAAATCAACAAGCCAGGTGAGTACTTTGAATGTACTCGCAAGACAGTTCGGACATAACATATAACAAATGTAAACATGATGCACATGAGCAACTTAGTATGCACAATCAAACAATAGATTTGCACTGCACGATAAATAAGAGGAAATCAGGCGGTAGTCCTCCCGAAATCCCAATAAAAATAACTGAATACCGATCGGGTGTCTGAAGCGACGCCTCGAAAGGTGAAAACAAATTTAACATGCCGCAGTCGGGCGTCGAGGCGACACCACATAAAGGGATTATATTGAAAAGTAAATAAGAGGACGTGCCATAGTCGGGCGTCTAAGCGACACCTCGGAAAGGGCTTATAATGAAAATAAATAACAATAATGATGCCACAGTCGGACGTCGGAGCGACATCACATAAAGGGCTTACTTCAAAAGTAAATCCATAGTCGGACGTCTGAGCGACATCACATAAAGGGCTTATATCAAAAGTAAATAACAATAATGCCATAGTTGGACGTCTGAGCGACATCACAAAAACGGCTTATATCGAAAGTAAATAACAATAATTCCACAGTCGGACGTCTGAGAAAGATCACATAAAGGGCTTATAGTTTATCATTCGAATTTAAGTAGCTCATGAATTCAAATCATCACAAGGAAATTCTCAGCATAATGTAATAAACTGGTTAGTCCATTCACATGAATAACCTTCAACCGAGATTACCACTCTCGGTTTTATGTTTATACTCCGGAGACTGACATCGGGGTTGACACTGAGATTTGACACTGAGACTGATACTGACAATGAGATGATGTCCAAGTCCTTGCTCGTGGACATGGATACTCGAATGATTTTGACTCTGTAGAGTTTGTACTCTTAACCACAGCCAACGGATTTCAGTAGTCACAAGGACTAGTTCCATTTATTGTGTTTTAAAAGAAACACGTCTAACCAGTACACACCCATTCCACCTTCCGCTGCCAGGAATCACCCTCGGCAACGTTCAAGAAAAACCTTAAGATGGGGAGGCCACAACCTCGAATAGCATGGGATCAAATTTATATTGCGCTCTCTAAGGGGTGCCCCCCTCTCGGTCCCAACCGGAAACACCCATGCCCCCTAACTGAATGACTGGCTTTAATCCAGGGCCATGGAACCCTCATCGCGGTCCCTCTGTTTGGTGTGTACTAGGAAAGAGGTTTGCAACTTACTAAACCGTACTCTTTGTGGAAAACATGTGGCAGCACAAAGAGGAAACTAACGGGGTCGAGACTTGACCCACGTTAAAACTGGAGTTCACGGTTGGCATAAAGCTGGCATGCTTCAACATTACCAACCTGCAACCCATCATGTCACCACATGATCGTGTTATCTTATCACCATAAGAACACATCAACTTCGAAGCTCACCGGTAGCTTGTCTTGCATGCACATAACTTTCACAAATGCTTTTATGAACATGCCATGAGAAAACTACTCGAACAAACATGCAAAACATTCATCATATCAAAGGTTCAAACATGCTTGCTTGGTTCGGAGAAGTCGGAGCCTAGCTTGGCGAAGTACGCGTCTCCTTTACTCCTCCCGGTATCTATGTATTAAAGAAAAATCAGATACTACATAAATACCGTGCGTGCACAAAAAGTATCCCAAATATTTTTCAAATTAATATGACAAAAAACTAGACAGAAAATAAAGATGACAGAAAAAGTTTCAAGTTAAAATCATCTTTTGTTTAAAAGTTATAAGAGTTTTTTGTCCAGGGACCTTTCTGTAAGGAAACAGAAAGTTTCCAGGGTTTTCTTTATAAAAATAGAAAGTCACTCAGGAGGGCCGCGGTGGTCGCCGGCAGCGATCCACGGTGAGACAGGGGGATCGGGGCTTACCAACGTGTTCACCGTGCTCTTCCGCACCTGTGGGTGGTAGAGTTGGGCGTTGGCGAGCATCATGTCGATGGCGACCTTAACTCCAGCGGACGGTGGTTCAGGCGTTGGTGGATCTCACCGGGGAGAGCTGCAAAGGTCGAATTCATGCTCGGGTTAGGGTACTGGGTGCACTAGAGGTTTGCCTACGCGGTTTGGGAGGCAGGGGTGTCCTCACCTGAGTGGATCGAGCTGGAGCCCGAGGCGGATCGGGGCGGCCGTAGTCCGGGAAGGTGACCTCCTCGGGGTCCTTCCAGTGGCTAGGTGGGGCTCTGGTGAGGAGGAGGTGTGGCGTTGGGTCGAGAACAAGCTCGGGGGCCCCTTTTATAGCCGTTCCGAGGCGGTGGCCGTGAACGGGACACCGCCGGCGATGGTTACGGTGAGGCAGAGGTTGGTCAGGTGGTTTAGGTAGCTAGGCATCACCGCGATGATCCACTGGTTCCATTTAGGCACTAACCTTGGTTGGATTCGGTCTGCTCGGCGGTTTCGACGGAACGGCGCCTCGCGGGCCCGTCGGCGGCAGAGAGCACGCCCTGTGCTTGTCAGGCCACGGCGACGGTGCCGCAGTCGCGCACAGAGGAGGAGGTGGACACGCGGAGGGCTCTGGTGGCTGGGGCGGTACTGGATGGCGCGGAAAAGCAGGGCCGGCCTCTGTTGGCCGCCACAGGTGGCTCTGCCACCGCAGAAGGTGCCGGAGCTGGCGAGCCACGTTGCCACCGACGTTCGCGCCCGGCCAAGCGAGTGTGCGGCGCACTGGATAAGAAGGGGGTGCAATGAGCTAGATGCCAGCGCGTGCACTGGCGAGATGGACGCCGTGGTCTGAAGAAAACGACACTGACGGCGAAACAGCAACACTGAACTTACTGAACTTTCTGAATGTGCACAGCAACAGTGCATGCCAGGTGTTCGTTGAAATGTTTTTGGCATGTGGAAATTTTTCTGGAGCTGATCTTTGGTGAGGTGGCCCCTTGGTGTATCTGGAAGCTGCATGAATTATCTTAGAATTTTTTGGAAAAGAAAAATATGAATTTCACCAAAAATGGCATTTCTGGTCCAAACTTGCAGTGGGCAAAATTTGAAATATTTGTACTGAGGCCAAGTGGATCTTGATGGATGTAGGTTGAGGGTACTAAGGACTAGTCAGAGGGGTTGGTTTGGGATCAAAACTCAAAAGGGATTTGGTACTTCCTTTGTAAACCACCTAGGTCCATTAATAATGGCAGAAATAGTTTTTGAGGGAAAATAAATTGAATAAAAAAAAATGTCCTGAGACTTGCTGGAGACGGAAGTCTTGACTTGATCCAAGGCAGGGAGGGGTTTTGGAATGAAATGTCAAAATGTGACATGTCAAAAGAGGAAATTTGAAAGGGAAAAGGATAAATCCAAAATCCCTAGGTTTTCTTTTTAATAGAAGAAATTTCAAAAATAACAAGGGTAGAGTCAAGACAAAATGAAAAGCTCTCAAGACCAAAATCAGAGTTGAGAAGAGTACCAAAATATTTGTCATAAAAGTTTTGAGAGGGAGAGGTTTAAGAAAATAGCTTTTTCCAAAAATTTAAATAGTCTCCTCCAAATCAAATAAAGATTTTGATAAAAACCAAATCAAAATTTTTGGAGTGTCACAACACCTACCCCCTTAGGAAAAATCTCGTCCCCAAGATTTCAGCTGATCCTCAAATAGGTGTGGGTATTCTGCCCGAAGAGAGTCCTCTCTTTCCCATGTCGCTTCATCCTCGGTGTGATTGCTCCACTAAACCTTGAAGAACTTGATTGTTTTTTGACGGGTCCTCCTTTCAGACTCCTCTAATATCTTTATTGGACGCTCCCTGTAGGAGAGGTCTGGTTGTACGTCAATGTTCTCATGTGACACCTGCTTCTCTGGGTTGCTTACACATTTCCTCAACTGTGAGACGTGGAACACGTTGTGGACGTCTGACAGCTCCTTGGGTAGGTCTAGCTGGTAAGCTACGGTGCCTCTCCCTGCAACCACACAGAAGGTTCCAACAAATCTTGGTGCTAGCTTTCCTTTAACCTTGAACCGTTGCAGGCCCCTCATAGGGGATACTCGTAGGTACACATATTCACTGGGTTCAAAGCTGACTTCACGGTGCTTTTGATCGTAATAACTCTTTTGTCGGCTTTGCGCTGTCTTGAGTCGGTCCCTGATGAGTCTAACTTTCTCTTCAGCTTCCTTGAGCATGTCTGGGCTGAAGATACGGCTGTCTCCTGTCTCTGACCAATTTAATGGGGTACGACAACTCCGTCCGTACAGGGCTTTAAAAGGTGCCATTTGTAGGCTGGATTGGTAGCTATTGTTGTATGCGAACTCGGCATATGGCAGGCTTTCTTCCCAACTGGTTTCATAGGCGAGGACACATGCTCTCAGCATGTCCTCTAGAATTTGGTTCACGCGTTCAGTTTGTCCATCAGTCTGGGGGTGGTAGGCTGTACTGAATGCTAGCTGAGTTCCCAGAGCCTTTTGTAAATGATCCAAGAATTTCAAGACGAAATGAGTGCCTCTGTTGGATATTATAGTCTTTGGAACTCCATGCAGGCAAACTATACGGGCGAGATAAATCTTGGCAAGCTTCTGAGTGGTGTGGGTTGTCTTCACTGGAATGAAATGTGCTACCTTGGTTAATCTATCGGTGATGACCCATATGGCATCATTTCCGTGTTGTGACTGAGGTAGTCCGACAATGAAATCCATCCCTATTTCGTCCCATTTCCACTCAGGTATCCTGTTTGGTTGCAGTAGTTCAGCTGGTTTTTGGTGCTCGGCTTTTATGCATTGACAGGAATCGTAACATGCAATGAAGGTGGCTATATCCCTCTTCATACCATGCCACCAAAATCATTCCTAAATGTCTTTATGCATTTTGGTTCCTCCAGGGTGGATCGAATATGGAGCGGTGTGGTCTTCGGTTAGGATTTGCTGTTTGAGGTCCTCTATATTTGGCACGCAAAGCCTGTCTCCGTACCATAATATTCCTTCATCGTCTACAACGAATTCCAAGGCCTTACCCATACTCACTTTTCTTTTTATGCCTTCGATGCTGGGGTATCCATGCTGAGCTTTCTTAACCTGCTCCACAAGGGTGGGTTGTAATTCCAAATTTGACACAGCGCCTTCCATGACCATCATCAAGTTGAGTTTGGTGAACTCCCGTTGAAATTAAGGTCTCAAGTCTTGCAGACTGTTGTTGTCCGAGCTGGGGTTTCGACTAAGAGCATCTGCCACTAAGTTTGCTTTTCCTGGATCATAGTGGATGCCAACATCATAGTCTTTCACTAATTCCAACCAGCGTTGTTGTCGTAAATTGAGCTCTGGCCGTGTGAAAATATATTTGAGACTTTTGTGGTCTGTATATATTTCACAACGATTTCCAAGTAAAAAGTGTCTCCACTCTTTGAGTGCATGAATGACTGCTGCCAATTCTAAGTCATGAGTGGGATAATTTTCTTCATGCTTTCGAAGTTTTCTTGAAGCGTATGCGACAACCTTGCCTTCTTGCATCAGCACACATCCGAGGCCTTTCCAGGAGGTGTCACAATACACCTCAAAATTTTTGTGTATGTCTGGTATAACTAACACTAGCGCTGTTGTTAATTTCTTCTTGAGTTCTTGGAAACACTTCTCGCAAGCTTCAGTCCACACAAATTTCTTCTCCTTCTTGAGTAACTGCGTCATTGGTTTCGCTATGGTGGAGAACCCCTCAATAAACCTTTGGTAGTATCCAGCCATTCCCAGAAAACTGCGAACATCTGTTGCGTTGGCTTGTGGTTTCCAGCCAAGTACGGCCTTGACTTTTTCTGGGTCCATGGCAATGCCTTCTTGGGTCAATACGTGGCCTAGAAAACCAACCTGTCTTAACCAAAATTCACATTTGCTGAATTTGGCGTATAATTGGTGTTTCCTTAATTCTCCCAGTACAATCCTGAGATGTTCTGCATGTTCTTCTGGTGTCTTGGAGTATACCAGAATATCGTCAATGAACACCACAACAAATTTGTCCATAAATTTCATAAACCCTTTGTTCATGAGGTGGAAAAAATATGCGGGGGCATTTGTTAGTCCAAATGGCATTACAGTAAACTCATATAGTCTGTATCTGGAGGTGAATGCTGTCTTGGGGATGTCTTCTGTCCGGACTTTTAATTGATGATATCCTGACCTTAAATCAATCTTTGAGAAAACCTTGGCTTGTGCGAGCTGGTCAAATAAATCATTTATCCGTGGCATCGGATATTTATTTTTGATGGTGACCATATTGAGTGCTCGATAGTCTATGCATAATCTCAGTGTCCCATCCTTTTTCTTGGCAAATAATACTGGCGAACCCCAAGGTGAGGAGCTGGCTCGTATAAATCCTTTGTCCAGTAATTCTTTTATTTGCTTCTTTAATTCTACCAACTCAGAGGGTGCCATCCTATAGGGTTTCTTGTAGATGGGGGTGGTTCCAGGTGCTAGTTCAATGCTGAATTCTATTTCCCGGTCTGACGGCATGCCTGGTAGTTCTTCAGGAAAAACGTCGGGGAACTCACATACCACTGGAACTTTGCTAAACTCTGAGGTGTGCACCTTGTTCAATCTTGGCTGACGTGATCCTGGTCTTTCTTGAGCTGTGACTTTTATTGTCTTCCCGTGATGGTGAGTGAGGATTATAGTCCGATTGAAGCAATAGATAAATCCCTTGTTGGTGGTTAACCAATCCATTCCTAGGATAACCTCCAGTCCTTTATTTTCCAATACGATGAGGTTTTCTTGAAACTTTAGTCCTCTGAGTTCAATAACCACACCTTGACAGTAACTCTGAGTGATTTGCTTATTCCCAGGGGACTTGATGATCATGGATTTTTCCAAAGGGAGTATCGAAAAATCATGTTGCAAGGCAAAACTCTTCGAAATGAACGAGTGAGAAGCTCCAGAATCAAACAAAACCGTGGCAGGTATTATGTTGACAGGGAACATACCGAGTACGATATCCGGGGTGTTCTGTGCTTCCTCCTTGGTCACATGGTTCAGGTGACCCTTCTTGTGATTATTGTTGGGGTTGAAGTTGTTGCGCTTGGGTGCTGAATTGTTCCCATTGTTGTTCGGTTTTGGGGCCGAGTTTCTTGGCTTTGGGCACTGTTTAGCATAGTTCCCTTCCTCTCCACAAGCGTAACAAGTGACGCCTGGGTGATACGTAAAATCCTTGTCCCTTGCGTGAAAATTTTTGATTGGCCGTGGAACATTGGTTGTGGGTCGGTTTGCTCCAATCTTCTGAAGTTCGGTCTTGTGTCGGTTGTTGTGAGCGTGTGTAACCTGGTCCCTTTTCCGCTTGCGAAATTCCTCCAAGCTGCGGCGCTCATTTTCCAATGTAATGGCCTTGTCCACAAGCGTTTTGAAGTCTGGAAAGGTGTGTACGACCAGCTGGCATTTGAGTGCTGGTGCCAGACCATCCAGAAATTTCTCCATCTTTTTGATCTCCATCATTCGTTCTTCGTTGGCATAACGAGATAATAGGGAAACTGACTATTGTAGTCAGTCACTATCATGCTTCTCTGCTTGAGGTCGTCGAATTCCCTTTTCTTGATCTTCATAATGCTTCTGGGAATGTGTGCCCCACGAAATCCTTCTTTAAAATCTTCCCATGTGATACTCTTTTCATTGGGGTGCATGTGTAGGAAATTCTCCCACCATGACGCGGCCGCTCCCGTGAGATAGTGAGGTGCATAAAGTTCCTTCTCACGGTCTGAACACTATGCAATAATCAGCTTTATCTCAATGTCTCGAAGCCAGTCATCGGCCTCAAGAGGTTTATCAGTATGAGAGAACGTTGGGGGACGCGTCTTCTGTAATTCAGACAATTTAGAGTGTTGCTGAAAAGGCTCACAATGATTCCCCATATTGATGACATGGTTCATCATTTCCTGGTGCTTTTTCTGGCTTTGCTCATAAAGGCGGCATACTTGAGTAAATGCTGTCTCACTGCCTTGTTGACTTGACTGACCCTGTGTGAAGTTGTTACTTGTCTGGGCACCATAGTTTTCTTCCGGCGGGTTTGGCATGGAACGAGTCCAGGGACAAGACATTTTTCACTTAACTCATGAGAAAATTGAGTCAAAAAATAAATAATTTAGTAAAGGCGGAAATTTCAAGAACTTCAACATTTTTCAAGAAAACACTTGATCACGCGTGGAGAAGGACCGCTCAGTACATATTTTACATGCAAGCCATAATTATACAATACATCACTTAGGATGTGCGTACACATTCCTGACATGTTATCTAGGCAAGTGCACTTCTCCTAGATCCTACATGATGCGCAAACAAGCTACTTCTCACCAAACCTATGTACATATAAACATATCATACAACTTGGCACGTCACACTGCTGCTAGGCGTACTCAGTCGGAGATGGTGAAGACTTCCTTTGTCCTGCCGAGGGTAAGGCCCAGTGGTGCTGGAGACTCAATCTCCTCCTCGCCAATAGGCTCAAGGTGCGAAGTACTGGGCTGAGGAGCTGGTGCAGGTGCGGTAGTTGGTGCAGCTCTGATGGGAGTAGGAGCAATGACCTGGTCAAACTCCTCGGTGGTAGGCAGGTGGCGAGCAGTGGCTAAGATGGCCGGTGTATAGGATGCCGTGGACGAGACGAATGTCAGTGGTGGTGCCATGTGGAGGAGCTCCCTCCTGTTGGCGGAGCAGCCATGGATGGAATCCATACGAGCAGCTACGAGGTCGTCCACGAGGTTGTCGAAAGCTGCCTCGAGTGCCTTGAGGTACTCCACAAGCATCTCAATAGCTTCATCTCTTTCTCCCCTGGCGCAAGCGAATGCATAGTGGCAAGTGTATGGCACGTGGCAGGGAAGGTAGCGGTAACGACGAGTCTTCATTGAAGGAAGAACATCCCGGAGGCAGGCTATGGCCTCACGGGCAGCCATGTGCATGTTATGCCTCTCCGTAGGCATGGCCCTCCCGACGAATCGGAAGCGGCGGAACTCGGCGCGTCCTCCCTTGAACTTAACTGAGGCCTGGTACATCGACAAACTGTCGCTGAGCTTGTGTCGGTAGAGCGTGTACTCTGGACGGACTGATGGCCCGATCGCGATCTTGGTGATGGAGATGAGGAGCTTGATAAACCCCTCAGGAACACTTGCGAACACCTGTGACTCACAATCGTTGCTCGCCATCTACAAAAGTAGACAAAATCCCGAATAGTCAAATCATAAATTTATGATGACCAACAGAAAATTGCTACAATATGAAGAATAATAAAAAGAGCTAATAACCGATTAGGTATTGCACCTAGTGGCATCCTATAGTCAGCCTGGCTCTGATACCAAGTTTGACACGACCGCCTTTCCAATAAAACATTTATTGAAAAGCCGATCTTCGTGTTGACCAGTAGCCCAAGCTCCTAAAATTGTAGGCCTCCTTTGGTTTAGAGGAATCTTGTAGGAATTTCATTGGATAGGATTTCTATAGGAAAATTTCCTTTAGAGCCCTTTGGGTTGTAGGAATGGAATCCTATTCCTCTGGAGGAATTATTCCTATCCTCCACATTTCATATGAAAATAAACATTAGCCTAGACTCTATGGAAAAAATCATATGATGTAAATGAAAGAGCATCTCCTTTCCTATTACTACTCATAGGATTTGATATACATGTCATCTCATTTCCTATGACTTTCCTATTCCTATGATTTTCCTACCCTATGAACCAAAAGAGGCCGTAGGCTTAGCGACTTTCACGACCACCTTTCCAATAAAACATTTATTGAAAACCCGATCTTCGTGTTGACTAGTACAGAAGAATTCTTCTTACTGGCAGACAAAATCTTGATACAGAAATCCAGCAGTACTAATCATTATACAAGGTTGAGCTGAGGATGCTCAACAGTTTATTACAAGCACGCCTATATTATACATAAAGGCGGATATGGCACAAGGGTAGGGTGGCGTGACTACTGACTTGCAATAAAGGTGGTGGTGGATATGTCACAGAGAAGTGGGTGACATGACTCTGAAATCTTACAGCTCATCAAGCATCGGGGTGAGGCTTGATGATATTATTTGGGTGGCGGAAGCGTATATAATACAAGTGAACAACTCCAGGGTCGCACGTGACTGACTGGGACTCCTCTATGCGTTGGACTCGCTATCCAACTCTTCATCCATAAGATCGCCTTCGTCAACATCTGGCCAAATCAACAAGCCAGGTGAGTACTTTGAATGTACTCGCAAGACAGTTCGGACATAACATATAACAAATGTAAACATGATGCACATGAGCAACTTAGTATGCACAATCAAACAATAGATTTTCACTGCACGATAAATAAGAGGAAATCAGGCGGTAGTCCTCCCGAAATCCCAATAAAAATAACTGAAGACCGATCGGGTGTCAGAAGCGATGCCTCGAAAGGTGAAAACAAATTTAACATGCCGCAGTCGGGCGTCGAGGCGACACCACATAAAGGGCTTATATTGAAAAGTAAATAACAGGACGTGCCACAGTCGGGCGTCTAAGCGACACCTCGGAAAGGGCTTATAATGAAAATAAATAACAATAATGATGCCACAGTCGGACGTCGGAGCGACATCACATAAAGGGCTTACATCAAAAGTAAATAACAATAATGCCACAGTCGGACGTCTGAGCGACATGACATAAAGGGCTTATATCAAAAGTAAATAACAATAATGCCACAGTCAGACGTCTGAGCGACATCACAAAAAGGGCTTATATCGAAAGTAAATAACTATAATGCCACAGTCGGGTGTCTGAGCGACATCACATAAAGGGCTTATAGTTTATCATTCGAATTTAAGTAGCTCATGGATTCAAATCATCACAAGGAAATTCTCAGCATAATGTAATAAACTAGTTAGTCCATTCACATGAATAACCTTCAACCGAGTTTACCACTCTCGGTTTTATGTTTATACTCCGGAGACTGACACCGGGGTTGACACTGAGATTTGACACTGAGACTGATACTGACAATGAGATGATGTCCAAGTCCTTGCTTGTGTACATGGATACTCGAATGATTTTGACTCTGTAGAGTTTGTACTCTTAACCACAGCCAACGGATTTCAGTAGTCACAAGGACTAGTTCCGTTTACGGTGTTTTAGAAGAAACACGTCTAACCAGTACACACCCATTCCACCTTCCGCTGCCAGGAATCACCCTCAGCAATGTTCAAGAAAAACCTTAAGACGGGGAGGCCACAACCTCGAATAGCATGGGATCAAATTTATATCGCGCGCTCTAAGGGGTGCCCCCCTCTCGGTCCCAACCGGAAACACCCATGCCCCCTGACCGGATGACTGGCTTTAATCCAGGGCCATGGAACCCTCATCGCGGTCCCTCTGTTTGGTGTGTACCAGGAAAGAGGTTTGCAACTTACTAAACCATACTCTTTGCAGAAAACATGTGGCAGCACGAAGAGTAAACTAACGGGGTCGAGACTTGACCTACGTTAAAACTGGAGTTCATAGTTGGCATAAAGCTGGCATGCTTCAACATTACCAGCCTGCAACCCATCATCTCACCACATGATCGTGTTATCTAATCACCATGAGAACACATCAACTTCGAAGCTCACCGGTAGCTTGTCTTGCATGCACATAACTTTCACAAATGCTTTTATGAACATGCCATGAGAAAACTACTAGAACAAACATGCAAAACATTCATCATATCAAAGGTTCAAACATGCTTGCTTGGTTCGGATAAGTCGGAGCCTAGCTCGGCGAAGTACGCGTCTCCTTTACTCCTACCAGTATCTATGTATTAAAGAAAAATCGGATACTACATAAATACTGTGCGTGCACAAAAAGTATCCCAAATATTTTTCAAATAAATATGACAAAAAACTAGACAGAAAAATAAAGATGACAGAAAAAGTTTCAAGTTAAAATCATCTTTTTTTTAAATGTTATAAGAGTTTTTGTCCAGGGACCTTTTTGTAAGGAAACAGAAAGTTTCCAGTTTTTTTATAAAAACAGAAAACATTTCAGTCTCGAATATGTCAGTCCAGGGGGAAGACGTATTTTGCCCGAAGGCGTTTTCAGAAAACGTATCAAAAAGAAGAAAAAGCTGACGTGGAGGACCCACCTGTCGGATTTGAAAACTGAAACAGAGTATTGTCGCCCGAGGGCCGCGGTGGTCGCCGGCGGCGATCCACAGCGAGGCAGGGGAATCGGGGGTTACCAACGTGTTCACCATGCTCTTCCACACCTATGGGTGGTAGAGTTGGGCGTTGGCGAGCACCACGTCGACGGCGACCTCAACTCCGGCGGACGGTGGTTCGGGCGTTGGTGGATCTCGCCGGAGAGAGCTGCAAAGGTCGAATTGATGCTCGGGTTAGGGTACTTGGTGCACCAGAGGTTTGCTGACGCGGTTTGGGAGGCAGGGGTGGCCTCACCTAAGTGGATCGAGCTGGAGCCCGAGGCGGATCGGGGCGGCCGTAGTCGGGGAAGGTGACCTCCTCGGGGTCCTTCCAGTGGCTAGGCGGGGCTCTGGTGAGGAGGAGGTGTGGCGTTGGGTCGAGAACGAGCTCGGGGGCCCCTTTTATAGCCGATCCGAGGCGGTGGCCGTGAACGGGATAACGCTGGCGATGGTTACGGCAAGGCAGAGGTTGGTCAGGTGGTTTAGGTAGCTAGGCATCACGGTGATGATCCACTGGTTCCATTTAGGCACTAACCTTGGTTGGATTCGGTCTGCTCCGTGGTTTCGACGGAACAGCGCCTCGCAGGCCCGTCGGCGGCAGAGAGCACGCCCTGTGCTTGCCAGGCCATGGCGACGGTGCCGCAGTCGCACACAGAGGAGGAGGTGGACACGCGGAGGGCTCTGGTGGCAGGGCCGGCCTCTGTTGGCCGCCACGGGTGGCTTTGCCACCGCAGAAGGCGCCGGAGCTGGCGAGCCATGTCGCCACCGACGTCCGCGCCCGGCCAAGCGAGTGTGCGGCGCACTGGCTAAGAAGGGGGTGAAGTGAGCTAGATGCTAGCGCATGCACTGGCGAGATGGACGCCGTGGTCTGAAGGAAACGACACTGACGGCGAAACAACAACACTGAACTTACTGAACTTTCTGAATGTGCACAGCAACAATGCATGCCAGGTGTTTGATGAAATGTTTTTGGCATTTGGGAAATTTTTCTGGAGCTGATCTTTGGTGAGGTGGCCCCTTGGTGTATATGGAAGCTGCATGAATTATCTCAGAATTTTTTGGAAAAGAAAAATATGAATTTCACCAAAAATGGCATTTCTGGTCCAAACTTGCAGTGGTCAAAATTTGAAATATTTGTACTGAGGCCAAGTAGATCTTGATGGATCGAGGTTGAGGGTACTAAGGACTAGTCAGAGGGGTTGGTTTGGGATCAAAACTCAAAAGGGATTTGGTACTTCCTTTGTAAACCACCTAGGTCCATAAATAATGGCAGAAATAGTTTTTGAGGGAAAATAAATTGAATAAAAATCAAAAATGTCCTGAGACTTACTGGAGATGGAAGTCTTGACTTGATCCAAGGCAGGGAGGGGTTTTGGAATGAAATGTCAAAATGTGACATGTCAAAAGAGGAAATTTGAAAGGGAAAAGGATAAACCCAAAATCCCTAGGGTTTCTTTTTAATAGAAGAAATTTCAAAAATAACAAGGGTATAGTCAAGACAAAATGAAAAGCTCTCAAGACCAAAATCAGAGTTGAGAAGAGTACCAAAATATTTGTCATAAAAGTTTTGAGAGGGAGAGGTTTAAGAAAATAGCTTTTTCCAAAAAATTTAAATAGTCTCCTCCAAATCAAATAAAGATTTTGATAAAAACCAAATCAAAATTTTTGGAGTGTCACAGCGACCGATCGAGACGGATACATTCAGGCCTTATTTGGTTCATAGGGTAGGAAAATCTTAGCAATAGGGAAGTCATAGGAAATGAGATGACATGTATCTTAAATCCTATTAGTAGGAATAGGAAAGGAGATACCCTTTGATTCACATCATATGATTTTTTCCATTGAGTCTATGCTAATGTTTATTTTCCTATGAAATGTGGAGGATAGGAAGAATTCCTCCACAGGAATATGATTTCATTCCTATAAACCAAAGGGATCTACAGAAATTTTTCCTATAGAAATCCTATCCTATGAAATTCCTACAAGATTCCTCTAGACCAATGGAGGCCTCACATTAATAGCCAACAAAGTTGACACGTACTTGTAACACCCGTGAATGTGTAATTTTTTTGTTGGAAGCGTGAATGTGCAGTGACGTCGTACTTTCGGAGTGGCTACAGATAGTGTGTATGTGTGTTAGAGGGGTTGCGGGATGGAGAGAGATCCAGAGGGAGAGAAAGACCCTCTTTCTACTCGTTAGATTGACAAAGGATATTTTTTGAGAACACAAAATCATAGCAGTATAGAGACGTACTCCCTACATTACAAGATAGAGGACACAAATTTGTACTACTAACTTTGAAAAGGAGGGAGTACAAATCCTAGGCGGGCTAGTTTGGCCTAGTGGGTTTCAGTGATATGACGTGGTACAATGTCATCCAGTCTTCGCATGTGGTAGCAGTATTGCGGTTACAGTAAGTTTTCTTGAAGAAGCAGAATTCAACGAAGTCATGATGGTTCCTTTGTCCGACCAACTTACAATCGGAAAGGTTGGGCCTGCGCTACGACCGGGGTGGACCAGGATAATTTTGTGCATGGCAGGTGGACCAAGATGGTCGACGTCCCACATGTCGGCGAATCAAGGTATTCTTTCCGATATAGAGGACAAGCAACGAGTATTCGATCCTGTTTGCTTCATAAGTCCTAGGACTTTTTTTAGTCCCAACTAAAAAGTCGCTAGTCCCTAAAAAGTCCCTACCTGTTTGGTTCCTAGGACTAAACATTGACTAAAATACCATGTTACAACTAAAAGTCCCAAAAAGACTCCCTCAGGGTCTTCTTTGATAAGTCTCAAATGCCCACTTTATGTATCTATAAGTCCCCCATGTTTGGTTTAGATGGGACTAAAAGGGACTTTTAAGTCCCTACACCAATAAGTCCCTGTAAACAAACACCCCTCTTCATTGTTTATTTTTGATGAAACCAAGCTATTGTCTCCACTGTTACGACGGAGGAGTGTGAAACACGGCAGCCCAGTGAATTTCGCATGTGCACAACTCCCTCCTTCCTCATGTAATACTACCATAGTGTTGACTATAAGGTTATAATTTTTTCTCACTTTCTCTATATGTATTTCCTCTCAAATGGTTTTTACCTTTCTTTTTTTAGACACAATTGTTTTTTATACCTCTTTTCTTAGAATTAGTTTTTTTATACATAGGACCACTCCTTGACTTTGTCAATGCCTCTCTCTCCTCCACATAAGCGGGCTTAAAGCCCAGTAGTATTTTACTAGTACTACTTGCTATGAATGCGGGCAGCTGGCGTGAGAGGGGTGAGCATGCGCGGGAGGGGGGAGGGGTTTTCTGGTGGACCAGGGCAGTCAGAAGGGATTGAAGCGGTCCAGACTCCCGCATGGCCCACATCACATTATCACCATATATTTTTTGGTGTCCGTGCACGGCGGGCGGGTGATCTCTTCTCCCTCCCCATCTCTCTCTTCTCAGCCGACGCCCGCTGAGCGATTAGATTTCAGCTATCGACGGTTTATTCAATTGCAGTCCCAAATGTTAGTGAAAATGCAAGACACCGTGTGTCCCCTCTGGTGAGCGGCGTGCGAGCCAAACTGTCGGGGGTGCGACACAAACGCAACGCTTATGAGTCGTAAGTGTGCCGCCTTTTCCTTTTAAACTTGCAAAGCATACCATTTTCGTGCGATCGGTCGATAGAAATCCAGAACAAAATGACGAGGGAGGGGCTTTCCCACATGTTAGGAAGGCTAGTTTGAGTGATATGACATGCTACTGTGCCGTCCACTTGCTCCATTTTTATGTAAGTAAGAGTCTACACTCTTATGTGGGACGAGTGCGAAACATGGCAGATCCGATTTTGATCGAGGGATAACTGTTCCCTGCGAAATAATGGAGCACTGTTAGCAATTATAGCATGATAGTTAGCGCATCTCCAGTGCTGGCCCGCAAATTTACACCGGCATCTGTCTGAGGACACTGATGCTAGAGGATGCCATCCAATGCTGCCCACATACCTTACAACAACTATATGAACTGACCGGACGAAATTCGAGCAAACAAAGCAAATTTCAAATTAACCAGACGAAATTCATCACATATTTCGCACAAACAGTACTAAAACCTACTGTAAACCTAATCTAAACGATTGCCGGTGCCCGACCACCATGTCCGTCCATGAGCCCCGAGAATGCCGGTCATTACCTTTGCCTCCTCCTTATCCGCCTCGGCTTTGTCCAGCTCCACCTCGATAACCTCCTCCTCTGGAGCGCAAGGTTTTGAAGATTTCCGCCTCCATGTCACCGTCAAGCAGCTAATCGGCCGCTGATGTTTACCCCAACAAGCTTGGCATCGACTGAGTGGAGGAGCGGTGGCCTTGCTGGGACCAGAGCGGCGGCGACCAACCGTGTACTACTCTTCCTCGCTGTCGGCTACGCCCGCTCACGCGTGCCGACTTCGTGATCATGGCGGCGGAGGGCGGCCGGGGGGGAGGAGCCGGCGATGTCCTTTACCTGCTCCTTCGAAAGTACGTCCAAGAGTGCTTTGGAGCGCCAGGAGACCATTGTTGGAGTGGTGCCGACAGAAGGAAGGGACTGGAGGAGAATTAGTGTGGGTCTTTGGCTATGGCTGGGAGCTCGGGCTCAAGTTAATATAGCGAGCGAATGGCAATGAGCCATGAGAGGTGGATGGACGGTTGGCGCCGGAGAATGTTCGTCGGCAGCCGCATGTCATTAATGTGTGCGGCGGACGGAAGGATGGCCGTGGTGTCATAAACGTGGAGCAGTCGCTTGCACCAGGATGCCGCGCGGGTGGCGCTCTCTCAACCGTCACGCTACTGCAATGCCAGCGCCTATGAGAGGTCGCGTCTGGCGTGAATGCGGACATTGCTTCAGTGACTTAACTACATGTGCAGTTGGGTCACTGACATGTGCGCCCAACAGGCATCTAGCCCGCATGTTAGTTACACACCAACTGCACCTGCAGTTAAGTCCCGAAATGCGGCATTGACGTTCTGGAGGAGCGGTGACCGTTTCAGGCGGTGTCGTCATGGCAGATGTCCTAGTGAAAGGACTTAGTCGTGGAGCCATCGCAACTAGGAAGCTTAAAGGGGTTAATTGGGACAAAGGACACGAGGTTTATACTGGTTCGGCCCCTTACGGTGAAGGTAAAAGCCTACGATCCAGTTTTGAGTGGGATTGCTTATGTCTCGATAACCAAGGAGCGAATCGCTTGACCTAGCTCTCGAGTTGATGTTACTTGTCCTGAACCGCCGTCAGGTCATCCCTTTATATACAGTGGTCGACGCCCTGCGGCTCATAGAGTCCCAGCCGGCTCATAAACAGGTCCGGCTCGGTGTCTTAACTATTCTTGCCTTACATTACAAGTCACGCATACATGGCGGTTTATTACTACGGGCCTTAAGTCGCCTTTGGGCCTTGGGCCCTTAACTAAACCGCCATCTATATTCTGCGTCTTGGGCTTCAAGAATATTTGCAAGTATAACGTGGCCCCTCCTGGACGGGTCATACCAATAGTTATATCCCCAACATTAGGCCCCAGATTGATTTGAGCTGGTTCATGTCAATCTTTGACACTTAAGGAAAAATCTTCTGCCCTTATGAGATGTTTGTAACCCACCATGACATCATCCTCTGAATTTGTGGTTACCCGCCATGACGTCACTTTTCATAAAAGCACGTTTTATCCAATGCATCCCAATGGATCTTTGTCTTGATGACCATCCCAAAAATCGAGGCGTCCTTGTAGTTGGATAACTCATATTTTCAGCCTGCTCGTTTTTAGCGCTCTTCTAGTGGCCCTTCCTTATAAATAGACCCAACTAGGTCTTCCTCATTCTTCCCTTTCCGCATCTTCTTCCTCTCGCCCCCGTCTGTCACTGGAGCTCCGCCGTCGCCGCAGCAGGGCATCTCGTCTCCATCGACCTAGGCCGCTGCATCGACCTGAACTTGACCAGAAAACAGCGGCGCCCTCTGCAGCAGATCCATCGTAGTAAGTTTTCCCCTTTCCTCACCATAGATCCATGCTAGGGTTTGCGAGTTCATCTGTACAGTTCCCTGTTCATTCCAGTTCTTCGCATTTGCTTCTGCTGTGGTTTCTTTGATCCAACAGTAGCGTAGATCTTGTGCGGTAGCTGCTCGGCATCCATTTTAGGCGCTGGCAGATCTTCTTTCTTTGTAAAAAAATCCTCAGTAGAACGAATTAACTTCTATGTACTATGTTTTTAGGTCTAGAAATTTTTCTTTTCTGAACGTCTGTTTGATCCAAAATAATAGCTGTAGTTTGTGAAATCTGTTTATTCAACACTTAGACAAAAATCTGCACTTGTTAGATTCATCTAGCCATGGCAACTCTGATCACCGGTTTAAAAGAGGCAATGCTCAATTGATAACTTGAACCACCCTTGGCGGTTTAAATAGTCTTGGCGGCTTATTGAGCCTATGGTGGCTTATTGAGCCTATGGCGGCTTAAATAACCTTGACATAATTATCCTTATACCATTAGGCCCCTTCGTAAGCCACCATCTTGACTATCCGCTGTAATATTTTCCTGCCCGGCTTAAATTTGAATAGGTACTTTTTTCTTTGTCTTAGGCTTTTCAATCATATTGGCACCAAAGGAACCCACCTCCTGCAACTGGGTTAAATCCATTGTCACAGACAGTACTCTTGACGATTTTGTGAAGACCGGCTATCTGCCGAAGAAAGAAGTCATGACTTACCGTGCTCCTAACCCGGAGGACGATTTTCCTAAGCCCAAAGAAGGAGAAGTTGTTAGTTTCACGGATCACATGAACCGGGGTTTCACTCCACCTGGCTCAAAGTTCTTCAGAGACGTGTTGCATTTCTTTGATGTTCACCCACAAGATATCGGACCAAATTCCGTGTCTAATACCTGCAACTTCCAAGTATTTAGTGAAGTATAACTTGGAGAAGAACCCAACTTGTTGCTCTTCAGAGAGCTATTTTACTTGAACCGCCAGAATGAGTGCGCTAGCGGTCAGAGCTTAGAGCTTGGCGGTTGTGACAGCCTGGTTTTTTCCCTCTTTTCTTTGCCTGGTTTTCAGTTGAGTTGGTTTTGAATTTGGTGTTTTGAATCATTTCATTTGGACTTAACCACTTGGTACTCCTTGATTTTCACCCAAGTGCTCCCTCTCCTCCTCAAAACCATCACTTCACCTCTGGTTCAACCCAAAATATTGCTTGCAATATTTTTCTTAAACGAAAAATATTCATTTTACCCTCCAAAACCATAGTTAGCCCTTTGTGCTCCAAAGAAACCTAATGTTTCTTTCCCCAAAAATCCTGAGAAAAATCCTAATTATTCTTTGGACCCTAGGACACCTTTCTGAGCAAATATATTTCACCACTTTTTGGAATATTTTGGCTACAGAAAATAAAATCATTTTTGGATAGAAATGGTAGTTTCTACACCAACTACCTTTTTACCAGCTCCATTGCAGCTGCTTTTTCTTGTGCCTATTTACGTTAGTAAGTGTGAGTAAAACCCCAAAGCTCAGCCCTTAACTCCCAATGGTTTGACGACAGTAAATCTCCAAAGTTACTGTCCAAAAAATTGCCAGCAGTACAAATCTATTTCTACTTCACCTGGATCCAAGCCTAACCGTGGTAACACTTCAAACTACTAAGGACTACACGCCAGACATCATGGTTAGTGCTTAGGGTGGCCTGATGTCATGGTTCACGCGGTGACCGCGTTTGTCCGAGTGTGCTGGCATGCAAAACACGCGCTCTGCGTGCTGCCTCGCTGCCCAGCTGGCCAAAACACGCGCTCTACACATCCGACTTGAGCGCGTGCTCTCTGCCCAGCCGGCCAAAGCATGCCAATCCTCGCCACCATCCTTGTATCCACCCCCTTAACTCCCCCCTGGCGCTCGCCGATTCCGGAGCTCACCGCAGCGAGCACGGGCACGGTCCGGCCAACGGCACAGTGTGTGGCGCACTGTGCTCGTCGCTTTCCCCCTCACTCCTATGCTCATCCGCGCCCGCAAACAGGTCCTGCATGACCTCCGTCGTCTTCTCCCTCTCTCACTGGCGCAGTTCATCGCCGGGCGCCGTGGACAGGTGTCCTCCGGCGGAGCCCGAACCCTCCTCGCCGCCCGGCTATAAAAACTGCCACCCCAGCCTCTTCGAGCACCCGCAGGCAGGAGTCGGTCTACTTGTTGCGGACGTGATGCCTATATACATGATCATGCCTAGATAATCTCATAATTATTCGCTTTTCTATCAATTGCTCGACAGTAATTTGTTCACCCACCGTAATACTTATGCTATCTTGAGAGAAGCCTCTAGTGAAACCTATGCCCCCCGGGTCTATCTTTTATCATATTTGCTTTCAATCAACTTTTATTTGCATCTTTACTCTTTGCATCTATATTATGAAATACCAAAAATATATTTATCTTATCATACTATCTCTATCAGATCTCACTTTCGCAAGTGGCCGTGAAGGGATTGACAACCCCTTTGTTGTGTTGGTTGCGAGTTCTTTGTTTGTTTGTGTAGGTGCGTGGGACTTTTGAGGAGCCTCCTACTGGATTGATACCTTGGTTCTCAAAAACTGAAGGAAATACTTACGCTACTATTGCTGCATCACCCTTTCCTCTTCAAGGAAAACCAACGCAAGCTTAAGACGTAGCAAGAAGGATTTCTGGCGCCGTTGCCGGGGAGGTCTTCTCTCAAGTCAAGACATACCAAGTACCCATCACAAACTCATCTCCCTCGCATTTACATTATTTGCCATTTGCCTCTCGTTTTCCTCTCCCCCACTTCGCCCTTGCCGTTTTATTCGCCCTCTCTTTCCCAATCTTCTCCTCTCTCTCTTTCGCTTGCCTTTTGTTTGCTTGTGTCTCCATGTGCCTTCTATGTGATTGCATCTTTGCTTGCTAAAAATCTATTGTTATGGATCCACTTAAAGTGTTTTACTTGGATCATCTTTGATCCTTGTGCGCTCGTGCTGAAACCCCAACTAGCCTAGTTGATGCGAAATCTTAAGATGAGCATGCTCATTTTGTGCGTCACCGTTTGTCTGGAAAGGGAACACTCATATGGGATCAAATAAACAGATTGATGTGCTATGCTTGGAATCTTTGTGAAATTTGTGGTTTTACTTTTTGCTCTAAGAACCCTAAAAAACACCTTCCCTACCTATGTGAGTTTAATGAAAATGAAATCTTATCTTCTTATGCAAAGGGTGTTTATAGTTACTATGATATCGAACAAATTGAAGAATTTGTTGCTTTTAAGGGTGCTTATGTAGTTGCTTCTTTGATTGAAAAGTATGATATTACTCTCCACGAATCTGAAAATTTTGACATACTTAAATATTGCCATGAAAACTATGCTCATAATGTCCATGTCAAAGAATTTATTGAGAGAATGACCGTTGCTTTGGAAGAAAATAATGATATGCATGAATCTATAGATAATGATGATTCCGATGATTTGATTGAAATATCCCTTGATGAACATGATGCTTGCTATTCTTTTGGCCATGATGCCAATATTTATAAAGATGAATTTGCTATAGTTCCTTATGTTAAACATGAGATCGTTGCTATTGCACCCATACTTGGTAGTTCCGTCAATGAAAAGCATGATTGCAATGATTTTACTATGAATTCTCTTGATGGCAATTGTGCTAATAATATGAAAAACCCTAATCTTGGGGATGCTAGTTTTGCTATATATGCCTATTACTTGTTGCAATGATCATGATTGGGGTGATTCTTCTTATCTTGAAAATTTATTTAAGCCCCATGATGAATATGAGATTGATAATAGTGTTTCCAATAATATTGAAAGTGGGTTTGGAAGAGTGTCAACTTTAGATCCCACATATTTGGAGTATGTTCAATCTTATAATATTTTTGATAAAAGTGGGTTTGGAGAGGTTATGACTTTAGTTAATGTTAATCCCACTATTTTTGAAGAGTGTCAACTTCGCATGCATGTGAATCGTGTTGGAAATATTTTATGTGATAGTTATTTTGTTGAATTTTCTTATGATCCTACATGTAATTATTATGAGAGAGGAAATATGGTTGCAGAAATTTTCATGTTACTAAATTACCTCTCGTCATGTTGAGATTGCCATCGTCTCTTTCTTCTTCCTTGCATATGCTAGTTTTTGCTTCCCTTGCAAATTTGTTTGCTTATAATATGCCTATGCATAGGAAGTATGTTAGACTTAGATGTGTTTGTCACATGTTTCATGATGCTCTCTTTGCGCTTCAATTCTTATCTTTCATGTGAGCATCATTAAAACTATCAATGCCTAGCTACAAGGCTTTAAAGAAAAGCGCTTGTTGGGAGACGACCCAATATTTTTCCTTGCTGTTATTGAATAAATTTTGCATCTACCTTCTGTTTAGATGTGTTTTTTATGTTTTAATTAGTGTTTGTGCCAAGTAGAACCTATAGGATAACCAATGATGATAGTTGATTTGATTCTGCTGAAAAACAGAAACTTTGCGCACACGAATTTAGTTTTCTTAAATCACAGAAACGTGCTTTTGCGTTGATTCTTTTTGCTGCTGATCAATAGGAAAATTTTCCTGGACTTCCTATTGTGGTAGGATTTTTAAAGTTCCAGAAGTTTGCGTTAGTTACAGATAGCTACAGACTGTTCTGTTTTTCACAGATTCTGTTTTTCGTTTGTTGTTTACTTATTTTGATGCATCTATGGCTAGTAAAATAGTTTATAAACCATAGATAAGTTGGAATACAGTAGGTTTAACACCAAAATAAATAAATAATGAGTTCATTACAGTACCTTATGTGGTGGTTTTGTTTTCTTTCACTAACGGAGCTTATAAGGTTTCCTGTTGAGTTTTGTGTTGTGAAGTTTTCAAGTTTTGGTTAAAGCTTTTATGGACTATGGAATAAGGAGTGGCAAGAGCCTAATCTTGGGGATGCCCATGGAACCCCAAGATATTCAAGGATAGCCAAAATCCTAAGCTTGGGTATGCCCCGGGAAGGCATCCCCTCTTTCGTCTTCGTTCATTGGTAACTTTACTTGGAGCTATATTTTTATTCACCACATGATATGTGTTTTGCTTGGAGCATCGTGTATTATATTAGTCTTTGCTTTTTAGTTTACCACAATCATCCTTGATGTACACACCTTTTGGGGGAAGCCCACTTGATTAGAATTTGCTAGAATACTCTATGTGCTTCACTTATATCTTTTGAGCTTGATAGTTTTTGCTCTAGTGCTTCACTTATATATTTTTAGAGCACGGCGGTGGCTTAGTTTTGAAGAAATTGCTAGTATCTCATGCTTCACTTATATTATTTTGAGAGTCTTTTAGAACAGCATGGTATTTGCTATGGTTACAAATTTGGTCCTAGAATGATGAGGATCCAAGTTGGGTACAATAAAAACTATCATAGAAGGTGAATTGGATGCTATGATCAATTTGATACTTGATAATTGTTTTGAGATATGGAGGTAGTGATATTAAAGTCATGCTAGTTGGGTGATTATGAAAAATGCTTGTGTTGAGGTCTGTGATTCCCGTAGCATGCACGTATGGTGAACCGCTTTGTGATGAATTTGGAGCACAATTTTATTTATTGATTGTCTTCCTTATGAGTGGCGGTCGGGGATGAGCGATGGTCTTTTCCTACCAATCTATCCCCCTAGGAGCATGCGCGTAGTAGTTTTTTTTTGATTACTTATAGATTTTTGCAATAATTATATGAGTTCTTTTGACTAATGTTGAGTACATGGATTATACGCACCCTCACCCTTCCACCATTGCTAGCCTCTCTTGTGCCGCGCAACTTTCGCCGGTACCATACACCCACTATATACCTTCATCAAAACAGTCACCATACCTACCTATTATGGCATTCCATAGCCATTCCGAGATATATTGCCATGCAAATTTCCACCGTTCCGTTCATATGACACGCATTACTTTTGTCATATTGATTTTTGCATGGTCATGTAGTTGACATCGTATTTGTGGCAAGGCCACCTTCATAATTTTCATACATGTCACTCTTGATTGTATATCCCGGTACACCGCCGAAGGCATTCATATAGAGTCATATCTTGTTTTAGCCTTGATTTGTAATTCTTGAGTTGTAAATCCATAAAAGTGTCATGATCTTCATTATTAGAGCATTGTCCCAGTGAGGAAAGGATGATGGAGACTATGATTCCCCCACAAGTCGGGATGAGACTTCGGACTTTACAAAAAGAAAAAGAAAAAAAGAGAAAGGCCAAAAAAAGAAAGGCCAAAGAAAAAAAAGGACAAAAAGAAAAAAAAGAAAATAATAAAATAATAAAATGAGAGAAAAAGAGAGAAGGGACAATGCTACTATCTCTTTTTCCACACTTGTGCTTCAAAGTAGCACCATGATCTTCATGATAGAGAACCTCCTATGTTGTCATTTGCATATAGTAGTGGGAATTTTTCATTATAGAACTTGGCTTGTATATTCCAATGATGGGCTTCCTCAAAGAGCAAGCAAGTTGGATGCACACCCACTTAGTTTCTTTTGTTGAGCTTTCATATATTTATAGCTCTAGTGCATCCGTTGCATGGCAATCCCTACTCACTCACATTGATATCTATTAATGGGCATCTCCATAGCCCGTTGATACGCCTAGTTGATGTGAGACTATCTTCTCCCTTTTTGTCCTCACAACCACCACCATATACCACCATAGTGCTATGTCCATGGCTTGTGCTCATGTATTGCGTAAGAGTTGAAAGAGTTTGAGACTATCTTCTCCTTTTTGTCTTCTCCACAACCACCATTATATTCCACATATAGTGCTATGTCCATGGCTCACGCTCATGTATTGCGTGAAAGTTGAAAAAGTTTGAGATTATTAATTTATGAAATAATTGCTTGGCTTGTTATCGGGTTCTGCATGATTAAATACTTTGTGTGATGAAGATAGAGCAACAGCCTGACTATATGATTTTGTAGCGATAACTTTCTTTGGCCATGTTATTTTGAGAAGACATGATTACTTTGATTAGTATGCTTGAAGTATCACTATTTCTTATGTCAATATGATCTTTTATTTTGAATCATTTGGATCTGAACATTCATGCCACAATAAAGAAAATTACATTGAGAATTATGCTAGTTAGCATTCCAGATCAAAAATTCTGTTTTTATCATTTACCTACTCGAGGACGAGCAGGAATTAAGCTTGGGGACGCTTGATATGTCTTCAACGTATCTATAATTTTTGATTGTTCCATGCTATTATATTACCCCTTTGGATGTTTATGGGCTTTATTTTACACATTTATATCATTTTTGGGACTAACCGGAGGCCCAGCCTGTATTGCTGTTTTTTTGCCTATTTTAGTATTTCGAAGAAAAGGAATATCAAACGGAGTCCAAACGGAATGAAACCTTCGGGAGCATGATTTTTGGAACAAACGTGATCTAGAGGACTTGGAGTGCAAGTCAAGAAGCAGCCGAGGCGGCCACGAGAGGGTAGGGCGTGCCCCCTATCTCATGGGCCCCTTGGGCGGCCACTGACACACTTCTTCCTCCTATATATGCCTACGTACCCCGAAAAAATCCAGGGAGCCAACGAAGCACAATTTCCACCACCGTAACCTTCTATATCCGCGAGATCCCATCTTGGAGCCTTCGTCGGTGCTCCACCGGAGGGGGAATCGACAACAGAGGGATTCTACGTCAACACCATAGCCCCTCCGATGAGTTGTGAGTAGCTTACCACAGACCTTCGGGTCCATAGTTATTAGCTAGATGGCTTCTTCTCTCATTCTAGATCTCAATACAATGTTCTCCCCCTCTCTTGTGGAGATCTAATCGAAGTAAACTCTTTTTGCGGTGTGTTTGTCAAGATCCAATGAATTGTGGGTTTATGATCAAGTTTATCTATGAGAAATATTTGAATCTCCTCTGAATTCTTTTATGTATGATTGAGTTATCTTTGCAAGTCTCTTCGAATTATCAGTTTGGTTTGGCCTACTAGATTGATCTTTCTTGCCATGGGAGAAGTGCTTAGCTTTGGGCTCAATCTTGTGGTGTCCTTACCCAGTGACAGAAAGGGTTGTAAGGAACGTATTGTATTGTTGCCATCGAGGATAAAAAGATGGGGTTTATATCATATTGCTCGAGTTTATCCCTCTACATCATGTCATCTTGCTTAATGCGTTACTCTGTTCTTTATGAACTTAATACTCTAGATGCAGGCAGGAGTCGGTCGATGTGTGGAGTAATAGTAGTAGATGCAGGCAGGAGTCTCTCTACTTGTTGCGGACGTGATGCCTATATACATGACCATGCCTAGATAATCTCATAATTATTTGCTTTTCTATCAATTGCTCGACAGCAATTTGTTCACCCACCGTAAAACTTATGCTATCTTGAGAGAAGCCTCTAGTGAAACCTATGGCCCCCGGGTCTATCTTTTATCATATTTGTTTTCAATCTACTTTTATTTGCATCTTTACTTTTTGCATCTATATTATAAAATACCAAAAATATATTTATCTTATCATACTATCTCTATCAGATCTCACTTTCGCAAGTGGCCGTGAAGGGATTGACAACCCCTTTATTGCGTTGGTTGCGAGTTCTTTGTTTGTTTGTGTAGGTGCGTGGGACTTTTGAGGAGCCTCCTGGATTGATACCTTGGTTCTCAAAAACTGAGGGAAATACTTACGCTACTATTGCTACATTACCCTTTCCTCCTCAAGGAAAACCAACGCAACCTCAAGACGTAGCAGATGGCTCCGTGGGAGCGTAGTTGATTTAGTGATTTTCATGGTTATGTGATGCATGTGTTAGTGATGCATGGCATGGCATTGTGACACCGGTTATTTTCACTTTATGTTGAACCTGATAAGTAACTCAACTTGAATATGTTGTTGAACGGGTCATGGTGCCGCTGAAATGACTCTTTCCCAGTGCAACCACATTTGCCGGTATGGGACGGCCTTAATGCGTTTCATTATCATGCTTCTTGTCGGTGCTTCAATCTAGGGAAGGTTATGGGCGTGTTGTACCCTGGCCCGGTAAGCAAGCATAACCTTGTGAGCCCGTTGTTAAGTTAAGTTTTGGTACCTGGTCCCAGAGTGTATCGTGGCCACGATGGTGGTCGAGGTGTCTGGAGGTAGACACGGGGCCACCCAGGACTAGCCCGATGGGGACTGAGTCAGAGTGGCCGGGGGAGTGTCATGACAATGAAATGGTTTCGTCGGAATGCCCTGGGTCCACCCGAATGGTAGTGCGAGGCCATGGGTTCCGTAGTGTGGGTACAATGTACTAACCTCTACAGAGTGTATTAATCTATCGATAGCCGAGTCCACGGTTACGGACACGCTTGAAAGTAGGGTACACCATGGGTCAACACTTAATAGATTTGCACACTAAGTTTGTACTGAGGATGGCAGTAAGGCCATCGTGTTGAGTTGGGCCATGTATTGGTCGGGTTGTGATCGCCGTAAGGATCACGGGCCATGTATTGGTCGGGTTGTGATCGCCGTAAGGATCACGGGCCATGTATTGGTCGGGTTGTGATCGCCGTAAGGATCACGGGTTTGTTTTGAGATCATGACGTTTGTGGTTTGGAAATGATCACATTCGGCATGCCAGTCCATGGGACGAGTACCATTTGAGCATATTAACAGCATGCTGGATATATTGTTGCATTGTTGTTAAATGGTTAAATATCATGATATTGTTTGTCATTATGTTTATGGTTTTTGTGAGCTTGCAAGTACATTCAATGTACTGACCGAGCGTGTCATGCCAGATTTCAGGAAAGTCTCGTTCGAAAGGAGTGATGTCCGAGTCTAGATCGTGTCCACATCGGTGTCCCTGTGCTATGGAGTTCCGCTACGACGTCGTTCCGCTGCAGCGTAGTTGTCAAGATCGAGGCCCCCTTTATGTTCACTAAATAATGTACATATTGTTCAGCCGCACTGTGTGTGGTGCTTGGCCTCGCTAACTATTGTAATATAAAGTATGCTCCCCTAGCATGAATAAAGTGGTTGTTTTCTGTACCAAGTTGTTGTGTGTTGCCAGAAGACAAGGTCTCTGGGCTGGCAATGCAAGGTAAACCGGTCGCTCTGAGCCGGGTGCCACAACGCTTGGTATCAGAGCCGCACTGACTGTAGGCCACGCTAGACTAAGCCGATTTAACTAGACATTAGATATGAGTTGTAGCTGAGTGCCGGTAACATTTGTAGCTGGTTGTTGCATTGCATGCACTGATTTTATTTTTATGCTAACTTGCTAATGGTTGTGAGTGTAGATGGCTCCGGTGCTTTATCCGTGCCAGTTGCAGATGATGCCGTACATGTCGCCGCATCTCCTTCGTAACATGTGGCGTCGACTGTACCCCCACGGTGACGATCCAGTCTATCGTGTGTACCGGGAGAGCCTAGCTGACTCAGTGTATGAGTATCACGCCATGGTTACTTGGCGCACCAGTTCCAATTCTAGCTCTTACACTCATACCTCTCAAAGCGGCTACGCTTCTACTGCTTCTCAGGCTGTCCAGTTTGCTGCATTCGAGGTACTTGTTGAGCTCCGCTACAACGAGGTCCGGATGCAGAACCACCCAGGTTTCCATTACTATCCTTCTCTCCACGATAATGGTCGTGTCCGTTTCCCTGTCATTGATCTGGAGTCTGATAGTGTAGCTAGCCACCTTTCTCGCTATATCACTACTAGCTATCTTCTGATCTACGAGCTGGCTCGGGAGCTGAGTCGTTCCCGTACTGCTTTAGCCTCTGCTTTAGTCTCTGCTAGATCAGCCACTACTCCACCATCTATAGGATTTACTTCCTTCATTCCTGTCAGTTCTAGATCCCATGTTTCCCCGGTTACTCCTCCGAGTAGCTCAGGCACCGCGACTATGAGTCCACTTAGTGCTCCTGCTGAGTGGGTTTCACTCCTCGCCACTCCTGTAGCACCGATGATTCACCCTCCACCTGCCCCAGAGGGTGAGCCCTCGAGGCAGCGTCGTCATGTAACTTTTAACCCAAAGGTCTCAGTTAACCCCGTCAGTTCAGGATCCAGGTCCGTTTCAGGAGAGGACCCCACATCACCAGCAGAGTAGTAGAGCTTCCGAGTATTCGCAGTCGTCAGGATTGAGTATGGATGTAGTCGTACGAGTCATGATGTTTCGTTTCATGTATGAGGGTAGTTGGGCCTGGCATGTTGTTATCTTTCATGTATGAGTCTATGTATAATTATGTCGGACATTATTTTATTCGCCGTATTTTCTTCACCATTTCAGTTTTACTTGGATTTTTTTGTTGCTGGCTTCTCCCCAGTTTAGTTTGAATTCTTCTCATCTCGGTTGCATTGACTTGGGAAAATCATATTAGGATGACGCGGGGAGGCTGCAGTAGCAACGTTCACGAGGGTTCTCCTGTTCGACGTTCCGCACGACAGGTAGGACAATCACCCGAGCCGTACGTTCCACCACCGCCTCCACCACCAAATCCGCCCTCCACTGAGCGAATTATGCGTATGTTCGAGGAAAGACGAAATAATGATCTGATGGAAATATTCATAAGTATTCAAGCTATGGTTGGGCAGAATGGAAATCAGCCCGGCCATCACTCCAAGTTATCTGATTTTCAAAGGACTAAGCCTCCCAGTTTCAGTCAGGCCAGTGATCCCTCGGATGCAGATGGTTGGCTGAGAACTATGGAAAAGAAGCTTGAGGTTGCTCGAACTGATGAAGGGGATAAGGTTCCATTTGTAACACATTATCTTGAAGGCGCTGCTGCCATATGGTGGGAAAATGAAAGAGCCACAGGGACTGCTGATGAAGAAATTACCTGGTCAAGTTTCAAGGAGCGATTCCGGAAATATCACATCCCTACAGGAATTATGAAGACTAAGCAGCATGAATTCCTCGCGCTCCTCCAAGGAAGTCAATCTGTGGGAGAATATTTGCAGAAATTCAATCACCTGCCACGTTACTCTCAACATGACGTGGCCCCTGAGGAAAGAAAGATGGACAGGTTTCTTGGTGGATTAAACCCGCAACTCCATTGTGCTCTCAGTATGCTCGATTTCCCAGATTTCCAAACCCTGGTGAACAAGGCTTTCATTGCTGAAAGGGAACACAAGCTTGTATCAGATAATAAGCCTACCCATAACGATCACAAACGCAAGATTGAGCTAAGAAAGGAAATGCAGCCAGTGCACAAGGCTTGTACCTGGCAGCCGACTCAGGTAGCATACAAGTCAAATTAGCAACAAAATGTTAACAAGGCCACCACCCAAGTCAAGAAGGATGTGCTCAACCCAGTTCTGGAGAATCGCCTGCGCAGCAATTCTTGTTACAGTTGTGGACAAACCGGACATTATGCCAAGCAGTGTCCCAAGAACAACCGGACCAATGCTACATTCAATCTGGAGGCATGCCCAAATCCGAACGACATCACGGGATACGTTCATCACATTTCCGCCGACGAAGCCCAAGAGAATCCTGAAGTCGTCATTGGTATGTTCCCTGTTAATAACATACCTGCAGTAATTTTATTTGACTCTGGGCTTCCCACTCTTTTATTTCTCGGAGTTTTGTTGCCCAAAACAAATTTCCATGTTCGCTGTTGGGCAAGAATATGCTGGTACAAACCCCGGGATCACTAATCAGAAGCAATCTAGTCTACCGCAATTTGGAGGTCAATATCAACGAAGTCCGTTTTCCAACCTCTTTGATACTTATTGAGTCTAATAAGTTGGATGTTATCTTGGGTATGAATTGACTGACTTAGTACCAAATGTGCGTAAATTGTGCGACCCGAGAAGTCAACCTAACCGGCCAAGAGGGACAAACTACAAAATTTATTGCTCGTAGGAGCATACCCTCCAAGGAAATGGTCTTTACAGCAATAGCTGAAATGGAATTAATTCCAGTGGTCAGCGAGTTTCCTGATGTATTCCTCGAAGAACTGCCAGGCATGCCACCTGATCGAGAGCTTGAGTTTGCAATAGATCTTGTGCCCGAAACCACAACAATACACAAGAAATATTATCGAATGCCGTCATCAGAATTAGCGGAGCTAAAGAAACAGCTTGATGAAATGCTCCAAAAAGGGTATATCCGCCCCAGCTCCTCACCATGGGGATCACCTGCTATTTTCGTTGACAAGAAAGATGGCAGCCTGCGCATGTGTGTGGATTACCGTCAGTTGAATGATGTCACAATCAAAAACAAATACCCTCTGCCAAGAATTGATGATTTGTTTGATCAGCTCAGTGGAGCCAAGGTGTTCTCCAAGATTGATTTATGGACTGGATATTATCAACTCAAAATTAAAAAGGAGGATATTCCCAAGACCGCATTTACCACTCACTACGGTCTCTATGAATATACAGTCATGTCTTTTGGCCTCACCAATGCCCCCGCCTTCTTAGTGCACATGATGAATAAAGTATTCATGGAATTCCTCGATAAGTTCGTGGTCGTCTTCATCGATGATATACTCATTTACTCAAGAAGTGAAGAAGAGCATATGGAACACCTCCGCGCAGTATTACAATGACTCCGTGAGCATCAGTTATATGCCAAATTCAGTAAATGCGAGTTTTGGCTCAAGCAAGTTGGATTCCTCGGGCATGTGCTATCCGCTGAGGGTATAGCAGTGGACCCAAGCAAGGTAAAGGATGTGCTCGACTGGTTGCCACCCGCAAGTGTATCTCAGATCCGGAGTTTTCCTGGATTAGCCGGATACTACCACCGTTTCATTGAAGGGTTTTCCAAGATTGCTAAACCCATGAAAGAGATGCTCAAAAAGGATAAGAAGTTTGAATGGACTACGGACTGTGAGAAAAGTATCACTGAGTTGAAGAAACGCTTGACAACTGCACCAGTATTAACACTTCCGGATATCTACCGCAGCTTTGATGTGTACTGCGACGCTTCCAGGCAAGGACTGGGATGCGTACTTATGCAAGATGGCAAGGTAGTAGCTTATGCCTCACGGCAGCTACGACCACACGAAGTGAATTACCCCACTCATGATTTGGAAATGGCTGCGGTAGTTCATGCCTTAAAAATTTGGAGACAATACCTCATCGGAAAAAGGTGCCAAATTTTTACCGATCACAAAAGCCTCAAATATATATTTACTCAGCTGGATTTAAATCTCCATCAATGAAGATGGCTTGAGTTGGTCAAGGATTATGACCTTGGAATAAATTACCATCTGGGTGAGGCCAACGTGGTTGCCGATGCGCTCAGTCAAAAGCCCGTCAGTTTAAATGTCATATTGGAATCTTTGCCCCCCGAACTTAAAGAAGAGATTGCTCAGCTCAACCTGGTCGTAGTTGAGGCTGGCCTTGCCAATATTCTGAAAGTTACCCCTACTCTTGAGGAAGAAATCCGCAAAGCCCAGCCAGGCGATGCCGATCTGCAGAAATGTGTCAAGCTTTCCGATTTCTCGAAGGATCAGTGCGGTACCCTCCGATTCAGGGGAAGGATTTGTGTGCCTAATCAAGCAGATTTGAAGCAGAAGATCCTGTCAGAAGCCCACAAATCCTCGTATTCAATTCACCCTGGAGGTACAAAAATGTACGAAGACCTTCGACAAATATTCTGGTGGGATGGAATGAAGAAAGACATTGCTTATTTCATGGCCTGTTGCGACATATGCAACAAAGTAAAGGCAGAACATCAAAAGCCAGCCGGACTTCTCCAACCGCTTCCAGTGTCACAATGGAAATGGGATGATGTCTGTATGGACTTCATCACAGGACTACCTAAGACCCGACGAGGCAATAATGCGATCTGGGTCATAGTGGATACATTAACCAAGGTGGCCCACTTCCTCCCAATGAGAACCTCATACCGAGCAGATGAGCTTGCACAACTGTATGTATCCAGAATAGTCAGTCTGCATGGAGTTCCCCGAACCATCACTTCTGACCGAGGTTCACTTTTCACCTCCGCTTTTTGGTCCCGTCTTCATCAAGACCTAGGAAAGGAATTGAAATACAATACCGCTTATCATCCTCAGACGGATGGACAGACAGAACGGGTAAATCAAATACTCGAAGATATGCTCCGAGCCTGTGCTTTGGCCCAAGTCCCAAAATGGGAAGATTGCTTGCTGTACGCCGAGTTCTCATATAACAATAGCTTCTAGACCAGTTTAAAGATGTCACCATATGAAGCTTTGTATGGCCGTAAGTGCCACACTCCATTAAATTGGTCTCAAACTGGAGATGGCCACATTTTCGGAATGGATCTCATGCTGGAAGCCGAAAAGCAAGTCAAGGAGATCCGAGACAGATTGCAATTGGCCAAATCGCGACAGAAAAGTTATTACGATGCAAAACACCGACAGATCAGCTTTGAACCCGAAGATCATGTTTATCTTCGAGTCACGCCTATGAAAGGCATCAAGAGGTTTCAAACCCGTGGAAAATTGGCACCCAGATTTATTGGTCCATTTCCCGTTATGACACGAGTGCGTGCTGTGGCATATCAGTTGGAGTTGCCCCCTGAGTTGTCAAACGTGCACAACGTGTTCCACGTTTCACAATTGCGATGGTGCATATCACCGCCCGAGAAAAAGACCAATTTGACAGAGATAGAGCTGGCAAACGACTTAACCTATGAAGAGAGGCCGGTGAAAATTTTGGATGAAATGGAAAGAGTCACTCGCAGTAAAGCACGAAAGTTCTACAAAGTCCAATGGAAGCATCATACCGAGTCAGAATCAACCTGGGAATCAGACGAATTTCTAAGGGTGTGTTATCCAGAATGGTTTTCCCAAGCAACCGAACCTCGAGGACGAGATTCATTCTAAGTGGGGGAGGTTTGTGACAACCTAGTTTTTTCCCACTTTTCTTTGCCTGGTTTTCAGTTGAGTTGGTTTTGAATTTGGGGTTTTGAATCATTTCATTTGGACTTAACCACTTGGGTACTCCTTGATTTTCACCCAAGTGCTCCCTCTCCTCCTCAAAACCATCACTTCTCCTCTGGTTCAACCCAAAATATTGCTTGGAATATTTTTCTTAAATGAAAAATATTCATTTTACCATCCAAAACCCTAGTTAGCCCTTTGTGCTCCAAAGCAACCCTAATTTTTCTGGCCCAAACATACTGAGAAAAATCCCAATTATTCTTTGGACCCTAGGGCACCTTTCTGAGCAAAAATATTTCACCACTTTTTGGAATATTTTGGCTACAAAAAATAAAATCATTTCTGGACAAAAATTGTAGTTTGTACAACAACTACCTTTTTACTAGCTCCATTGCAGCTGCTTTTTCTTGTGCCTATTTACCTTAGTAAGTGTAAGTAAAACCCCAAAGCTCAGCCCTTAACTCCCAGTGGTTTGACCACAATAAATCTCCAATGTTACTGTCCAGAAACTTGCCAGCAGTACAAATCTATTTCTACTGCACCTGGATCCAAGCCTGACCGTCGTAACACTTCAAACTACTAAGGACTACATGCTAGACATCATGCTTAGTGCTTAGGGTGGCTTGATGTCACTGTTCACGCGGTGACCGTGTTCGTCCGAGCGTGCTGGCATGCAAAACACGCGCTCTGCGTGCCGCCTAGCGCTTTGTTGAGCGTGTGGTCGCTGCCCAGCCGGCCAAAGCATGCCAATCCTCGCCACCATCCTCGTCTCCACCCCCTTAACTCCACCCTGGCGCTCGCTGACGCCGGAGCTCGCCGCAGCAAGCACGGTCCGGCCAACGGCATAGTGCGCGGCGCACTGTGCTTGTCGCTTTCCCCCTTGCTCTTGTGCTCGTCCGCGCCCGCAAACAGTTCCTGCGTGACCTCCATCGTCTTCTCCCTCTCTCTCTAGCGCCGTTCATTGCCAGGCGCTGTAGACAGGTGTCCTCCGGCGGAGCCCGAATCCTCCTCTCGCCGCCAGCCTATAAAACCGCCACCCCAGCCTCTTGGAGCACCCGCAGCTACTCCCACACCCTCCTCGAGCTAGTAGGAGCCATAGCCCGGCCGGGCAGGCCGCGGGCTGCCGTCCCGAAGCCCGAGCTCGCCGGCGATCCCCTCCAGATCGTCCCCGCAGCTCCGACCCCTCCCAAGCCAGGGTGACCCTGCCAGGGCCTCCGCCACTCTTCGGTGAGGCCGTTCCACCCCGCTGGAGCCCCTGGAGCCGCCCTGAGCCGTTGTCGTCTTTGTCTCCGGCGATCCCCGTCCTCTGCCTCCGCTGGAGAGCACAATTCTGACACCATCCGGTCACCTCTAGCTATGCTACGGGTACGGGCAGGTGCGCAACCTTTTTCTCCTTTGATCCCCGCCTCTCGTTTGACCCCAAGAAGCCTCGTCGCCGGCGTGTGCTCCGGCGAAGCGCCGCCTCCCTCTGCTTCCCTCTCCCCTCCTTCCAGCCTGACTAGCGTGGCCCGCTAGTCAGCCACTCATTATGCGCGCGAATCGTTATGAGTGGTGGCGCCCTGGACGTTTACGCCTTCGACGTCACCGCCAAGTTTGTTTAATTTTTAAAAAAATTCATTTAAATCGAGGAAACTTCAAACTACTATAACTTTTTATCTATAAGTCCAAATGCATTGATTCTTTTTGCATTGTGTTCTTTGTCCAAAAATCTAACGGCACCCAAAAGATGGGTTTTTTCCTTGCTGTCTAGATTTTCTCGTAATTTGCATAAGGTTTCTTGATGTTTTCTTTTTGTGGTTTTGTTTATTTTCAGAAGAGCAAGCTTGTCTTGAGGATCACCAGGAGATTTGTGAACCTCATCAGCACTAAGGCAAGCCACAACAGCATTTTCATAGTGCCACTTCAATATTTGTGATATTCCTACTTGAACTTATGATATTTCATGCATTTAAATTATTTATATGAAAGTATATTCTGTTAATATGCTTGTCATGTTAAAATACTTGATTTACAGAAAGTTTGAAGTAACTTTTGTTGATAAGCTAACAAGAACTTAGTTATGAGTAATGAATAAATGGTATGGTCATGGAGGTTAATAATTAGTTTTATTATTATTCTTGCATGATGAAAAATGATGAGATTGCTAGAGATGATTCTGGTTTAAGTGAGGTTTGATCTTAACCAGAGAAGTATCTCGAGTTGATGATGGCTCCGTGGGAGCGTAGTTGATTTAGTGATTTTCATGGTTATGTGATGCATGTGTTAGTGATGCATGGCATGGCATTGTGACACCAGTTATTATCACTTTAAGTTGAACCTGATAAGTAACTCAACTTGAATATGTTGTTGACCGGGTCATGATGCCGCTGAAACCAGTCTTTCCCAGTGCAACCACATTTGCCGGTATGGGATGGCCTTAATGCGTTTCATTGTCGTGCCTCTGGTCGGTGCCTCCTTCTAGGGAAGGTTATGGGCGTGTTGTACCCTGGCCCGGTAAGGAGGCATAACCTTGTGAGCCCGTTGGTAAGTTAAGTTTTGGTACCGGGTCCTAGAGTGGATCGTGGCCACGATGATGGCCGAGGTGTCTAGAGGTAGACACGGGGCCACCCAAGACTAGCTCGATGGGGACTGAGTCGGAGTGGCCGGGAGAGTGTCATGACAATGAAATGGGTTTGTCGGAATACCGTTGGTCCCCCCGAATGGGAGTGCGAGGCCATTGGTTCCGTAGTGTGGGTACAATGTACTAACCTCTACAGAGTGTATTAATCTATCGATAGCCGAGTCCACGGTTACGGACACGCTCGAAAGTAGGGTACACCATGGGTCAACACTTAATAAATTTGCACACTAAGTTTGTACTGAGGATGGCAGTAAGGCCATCGTGTTGAGTTGGGCCATGTATTGGTCGGGTTGTGATCGCTGTAAGGATCACGGGCCATGTATTGGTCGGGTTGTGATCACCGTAAGGATCACATGCCATGTATTGGTCGGGTTGTGATCGCCGTAAGCATCACAGGTTTGTTTTGAGATCATCAAGTTTGTGGTCTGGAAATGATCACGTTTGGTAAGCTAGTCCTCGGAACGAGTACCATTTGAGCATATTCACAGCATGTTGGATATATTTTTGCATTGTTGTTAAATGGTTAAATATCATGATATTGTTTGTCATTATGTTTATGCTTGTTGTGAGCTTGCAAGTACATTCAATGTACTAACCTGGCGTGTCATGCCAAATTTCAGGAACGTCTTGTTGGAAAGGAATGTTGTCCGAGTCTAGATTGTGTCCACATTGGTGTCCCTGTGCTATGGAGTTCCACTACGACGTCGTTCCGCTGCCGCGTAGTTGTCAAGATCGAGGCCCCCTTTACGTTCACTAAATAATGTACATATTGTCCAGCCGCACCGTGTGTGCCGCTTGGCCTCGCTAACTGTTGTAATATAAACTATGCTCCTCTAGCATGGATAAAGTGGTTGTTTTTCTGTACCAAGTTGTTGTGTGTTGCCAGAAGACAACGTCTCTGGGCTGGCAATGCAAGGTAAACCGGTCGCTCTGAGCCGGGGTGCCACAGCGGTGTCTCAATCCAGCGCCGTTGGGACGTGATATTTCCTTACGCCAACCTGCCGAGCCACCCCAAAGATTGGAATATGATGTGGTTTTACTGCCAAGACACCTCTCCGGCAGGTTAAAACCCTCTACCCGGCTTTCATGCTCTTCATCTTGGGCCCAACCATCATTTGCCTGACAAGATTACAGCCACCGAACGCAAATCACTTGCCCCCACTTTGGCCATGATCAAAGCTCTTATGGGAAGCGGGTTAACAGGCATTGACCTGGTCCGGGTTTGGCTCACCTAGCGGGTCATTCCATTGAGCCGCCGCCCCGGCTTGATGGGCGATTATACGGGCGCAAAGGATGACCCTCTGTGACACAGCCCTGATGACTTTCCTGAAGATGTCATCGATAATATGACCAAGTCTCTTTTAAACGAGAGCCTGGTAGACTATGGTAAGGTGGGCTTAGCCCACTTCTGTAAAGCTAACCCGGCTCCAAAGGTAAGCTGCCCATATGAAATAATTACCTTGATTTTTCGATGTTTCACCCATACTCATACATATGTTAATCTTTGCAAGCGGGTGATAAATTTTGGAAGGTCAAATATGACCATCAGGCTGCCAAGAAAGCCAGGAATTAGAAGAAAGCCGCCAGAAAAGAGGCTGCCAAGAAGAAGGGCAAAAAGGCCACCGCCTCTAACCTGCTTGGGCTAGCAGACTCTTCTCAGTCAGAGGTAGCCCTTGATTCCCTTGGATCATTTTTTAACCATCTTATTAACACTGATTATCAGTAGGAGGACACATGAGCTAGCCGTAACAAGGCTGATGAGGTAACTATCCTTTCCTCTGACTCCGAGCCTTTGCCAAGACGGAAAATCCGCAAAGTGACCCAGAAAGTAAGGTTTTCTCATACTTTAGCTCATCATGATCCTCAATTTCTTTTGAAGCAGAAGATTCATGAGAGCCAGAGGCAGACCTGGACCAGCAAGGATGCAAAGCTCTCCTTTGGCTTACCAAAAACACCCCAAAGAAACGACGGAATGAGGTCACCTCTGATTTAAATTCTCTTTATCCTTTGGCGGGTCTTACTCGCCAACCTCTGAATTCTTCTGACTCAGATTATCAGCAAACTTCCCCTTCCTCAGGCGACTCAATGCAGTCCAACCTGCCGGCTTTCAAAACTGCACCAGGGTATAATAATCTGCTTATCTTGTATTTACTTTAATCCCTTGCATGCGTCCAGCAAACGGGTTAGGAAGAACAAGCCAGCTGAAGACACGGTCGTAACTGAGCCGGTTCTTGAAACAGCTATACCGGACTCATCAACTCATGAGCCGCCATCTGAGCCAGTTCAAGATATACCAACTTCCGCTGCTGACCCGCCTGCTGAACGAGCCGCTGATGAGTGAGAAAATACAGAAATCCCTAGCCCGGTCAGGACAGATGACCCGCAAAACACTGACGTTGAGATCACCAGAACCGGCTTTGTTGAGCTGGGAAGGCCAAATGTGCTGGCCAAGT